>NC_135498.1:226097505-226440652 GCF_052857255.1 Amblyomma americanum | reverse complement strand
TGTATGCCTATTAAGTGTTTTTTTTATCTATTTTTCTCGGGTCCTCTCTTTGTTTTCATGCGTCTGTAAACTATTGTTAGTGAACATACATGCTCATTGTTTTCATTGCGTTGAATCTATATGTCACTTGCTTCGTTGTTTTTTTTGTGTTTGTTATAATCTATATACATTTGTAAACATTTTTTTCTTGCTTGAAGTGCGTTTGTCGTGTACTGCCATTTCACAGGTGCTTGGGCCCAGTCAATCTGCTTTTTAGCAGCTTTTAGCCCTTGCATCTCTCTAGGATGTAACTTGTATTCTGGAAAAATAAAGTGAAATGAAATGAAATTGAATTTGGAAGAGAAAGACAAGGTTTCATTTTGCAGTGTAAGCTTGCGTCTCTAGAATGAAAAGAGAACGTTGCCTCGCACCGCTTGGGCTTGTCGTTTGACCCCTCGTTGACCCCACTGAAAAAAAAGGACGTCTCTAGGAAACTATTTGCGGAAACTTTCCCCCGCTTCAGGTGGAGAGGGGGAGGGGAAGGGGGTTGATGGCCTCCCCTTTGTCGGGTTCGCCGCGAGACGCGACGCACGATGGACAAGACGACGAAAGGAAGCTGGCAAAGCTGCCTTTCCGAAATTAACCGTGACTTACAGGTGCCTATAGCTGTGTTTGGATTCCAGGGAAGTAGCAGCCGACCTCTGAATCCTCCTCGCCCATTCCCACGGTGCTCCTGCTCCGCGTGCCATGTCGCCATGTGCGGTGAAAAGAGCAGTGTGCAGAGTTTAAATGAAGCAAGTATGAAGCCATACAATGAAGCCAATTACAGACAGCTAGAGGAATTTCAAGAGCATGCAGTGTGATGCTAGTTATCTGAGCAAAAACTAATGCAGTCAACTATTATTTCATATTTTTTTTTGATCCAACAGACATGAAATGTCTGAAGATGAATGTGTACCAAACACATCGGTGCATCAGTTGGGATGCCTGAAAAAAGTTGTACCAACATATAACTGCCCATGTCGTGATAATCAGGAATACTGAAGAATTAAGGAGAATAAAATCATTTTTTGTTCGGGTTCACAAACCTGCTACAAACGTCTTTATACGTAGCAATTTAAATGACTCTGTAGGAAGCTTTTTGGGTAAAAAGTACAGTATGGCAGAAAGGAGTCTTTAGGAAATGCACTGTGTAGAAATAGCCATGCCAATTCCATGTCATCGTTCGATAAATGTTACAAATACCGTGCAAAGAAGCTTGCTGCATAGTATAGTTGCAAGTTACTGGTTGCAGACAGCTCTGCAGTCACTGGACTGTGATTGTGTATGTACTGCATGACAGTGCGTGGATGGCAAAGCAGTTAACCAACAAAGATATGCTTGTTCATATCGTTTACCACACATATAAACATCATCAATGAGACAGGATGCTATGTGAACTTTTTGACATGTTCCTTTTTGGCAGCCTCTAAAAATGTTTCCGCCTAAATGAGCTGGCTTGTTTTGCAACAGTATAACCACGGGACTGCTGTAAATTGCCACATTTTCAAATTGTATGAAAATCATTGCATGTGAGTGGTGACGACCCTATCCTGTTTCTTGAAGGTCCCGTTGCTTTGTTGGCAATGCTTGGACAACCACGGCCAGCTTTCCGCATTCATGTGCACAGGGTATGTCCATTACGTGCATGCTTTTCCACCTAGTAATGGCTTACATTGCAAACAGACAAAAAAAAAACACATAGACCACAAGTACAGATAGTATTTGTAGTCCACACTCTTCTTCTTCACCTCAGTAAATATGGCACATACCCACACGGGGGGATTGGCCAAGGTACATTGGAGATTGCCAATGAAGTATTTGCACGAGGGAAAAAAACGTGCGGCTGCGGCGTAGAAGACTGAATCAAGATAAAAATAGGGAAATTCAGTTAAATTTAAAAAATATGAATTACCAGGAATAGAGTCAAGCATTTTGGACATGAGACAGAATTTTGTATACAGCTAACAAGGTAGCCGATTAGTCGCACTTATGTAATCATGAAGGTAGCCACAAACATTGCTTAACGGGAATTCCTTAAATTGGCGCTCGCACCGAACGAGAGAAGAACTGGAAGAGACAGAGGGAGTCCTAACCTCGGAAGTGGGACCTCCAAACACTGCTTTCCTTGAACTGCGAACCGCCGGCAAGAGAGGAGAAAGTGATCTAATGTTTCAACTTGCCCACATGAGACACAAATGTTTGTCGCAGCGAACCCGCATCTGCGTAAGTACTAATTTAAGTGAGGGATTCTGCATCGCAGAGGCGTCACTGACACCTCACAACGACTTGATTTACACCGCCGGACTTTCCATGGGTACTTTAAGTGGTGAAAATCCACGGTATTGAGCAACGGATCACACAAGCTGGCTGAAATATTTTGGAAAAGCTGGAAACGTGAAGTTTCCAGCAGAATGAGGTGAGGGACGGGATAGATCACAGGAGCGCTGAGAGCTGACCTTGCCAATTAATCAGCCACCTCGTTAAAATAGGCACCGAATGCCTGCAGGTACCCGGACAAAGCGGATCTCACGCGCTCGGCACTTAACAAAAAACCTAAGCGAGCGATTCAATGAAGATTTTCCGGAATTTTCGAGACTAAAACTGAAGGGCAGTCTGCAAGAATAAGGACCCGTGCTACATGCCTGGGAAGTTTGAGAACAGCCGAACCAATAGCAAAAAGCTATACGAAGAATATAGGAGTATAATCACGGATACGAACGGAATAGCTCCAAGCCAGATCCTGCGAATTTATCCCAATCGCCGCCTTCTCACAGCTGCCGGAGGCATCAGTGGAGAGAACAGTATGATGAGGAAAATTCTGTAGGTGTTCAGAAAGAAGACCATTTAGGATATTTGCGGGCATATGTTTCGCATGGAACGGGTAAATATGGTCGTAATAGAAGACGGGGTCAGCCTGCGTATCAGCAACTCGTTGCAAGGAGATCAGATCAACCTGAAGCGGAACTTGCGTGAACCTAACTTGCGGAAGCTGATAGCGTGGCCAGTGCCTCCCATGCCTACTGTCTTTTTCTTCCATGAATCATGACAGCATTCCGGCTCACCCCTTTCTCCATGCTTACACAGACATTTTTCACAACTAGCCGGCCGTAGTATGGAATGAGCTTAGGGAAAATTACCTTTTTTAGTCGTTCTATGTGCACAGCTTAGAAGTATGTGGAAGGTACTTTGGCTGTGAGGGCTTTGGCCTTTCTCTCTCATAGTCCTTTTGCGGACTGAAGTGGTGAACTATATTACCTTCTTCATTACTTATTGTGCCATCATTTTCGCAATAACGAAAAGTGGGCACATAGTAAAGATCTGCAAGCACTGAGGATTTGCCTTTAAACTCTGACATCATTATGGATGGAATCAATACAATGTAGAAGAACAAGTATAGTGCAGCACATGTATGAGAGGAAGTGAAAGACGAATGTTGATGTTGTTAGCCTATCAAAAGATGACACATACCCACACTGGGCGATCGGCCAAGAATCTGGTGGCTATGCACCTGTACTCAGTTAAAAAAAAAGAAAACCACGCGGGAACGCAACACCAGTGGATGTGCTGAATTTCAGAAAAAAAAAACCGTGCAACAAGTAACAAAAATATTCCTGAATCAGATTTTACATTGCATAATGAACCATGACTGTGCCAAAGCAATGAGATATAATTGAAGCATTTCATTCCTTTCGTGACAGAAATTAGCTACGAGGTTTGTTGAATAATTTAAAAAAGTGATTTTTGTTTTCCTCCAGAAAAACGGAGCCGCCGCGGTCGGCTCCGTTTTTATGGAGGAAAAACGCTAAGACGCCCGTGTGCTGTGCGATGTCAGTGCAGGTTAAAGATCCCCAGGTGGTCGAAATTATTCCGGAGCCCTCCACTACGGCACCTCTTCTTTCTTTCTTCCTTCACTCCCTCCTTTATCCCTTCCCATACGGCGTGGTTCAGGTGTCCAACGATATATGAGACAGATACTGCGCCATTTGCTTTCCCCAAAAACCAATTATTATTATATTACTCCCTCCTTTATCCCTTCCCTTACGGCGCGTTTCAGGTGTCCAACGATATATGAGACAGGTACTGCGCCATTTTCTTTCCCCCCAAAACCAATTATTATTATTATTATTATTATTATTACGGCAGCCAGCATGGGTCATATCAAGTTATAGCTCACGATTACAATCACATCTGGTATAGATGACACGCATGCTATGAAAGCAAGATAATTTTTTTCCTTTTTTTTATGAGAAATGCACAGGCAGTTTCAAGGCTTGCTTCACAATTTGATTTCTGACGTATACACAAATACATGCCTATAAGTTATTCGTGTTACACCAGAACCAACACTACTTAAGTTGGTAAATCATGTTCATTACCTGGGTGTCATTAATAGAAAACATATACTAATGCTGCTAATCTTATAGAAGAACAAACTGCGGTTTTATGAAGACCTTAAGTAATACGTGATACTGTTGTATTTATCAGGTAATGAACTATGCGGCAGTTTCAGTTTCTGTTCTCTTATTTTCAGTTTCGGTTTTCTTTCAGTTTCTCTTCTCCAGAATTTCTGTTTCAGTCACATATGCATGTTGCTTGGCACCACGCATACGTGACGCAGGAAAAATAGAGGGGGGGGGGGGGGGGGGGGGAGTCGGCGGAAACTTGGCGTCAGCATGACATCGCTCGCTCCGGTGTGTCGTTCAATCTTGCATCTACAATACAACAACGCGCCGACGAGGTAAACCTTTACTATGAGATTCACGGGATCTTACGCCCCCTCGTACATTTCTGGAAATCCCGGGCCAGTCACCAATACCATGGAACCAGTGGAAGGCACTATTTTCTACCTACTTAGATCGAGGCGTCTGTCACCTGAGTTTGCTGCATCCCGGCGCAAAGCTATGCTTCTGCATTCGCGCGGCGTCGAAGGTCAGCGTCGTTGCGGAACGCATCCCGCCACGGGCGCAATTATTAATCGAAGGAGCAGGGACCTCAATTAAATGAAGTTACGAAAGGCGAAGATGCGTTTCTAACCGCGCTCAACACTTGCGACCGTCTAGCTGTTCTCAGCCACGACGGAACGCCACCGTGGTTCAAGATAAGTTTACAGAACCCTGGTGAGCCTAGAACTGTCAGAGGTTTATATTGCTCAGCTGCGCGAACCTGCGAAGAATTGCGACTTCGACAATTCCTGCCCGCTCCCCGCGGCTGCTCGGTGGACAGGGGGTGACAGCGCGTTTTTCTTGTTCTCCTTCTCCCTTTTCTAGTATTTTTCGTTTGTGCCCATCTTCTTTCCAGAATCCGATTGCTTGTCGCTCTGTTCATGTGGCGGACATGTGTGCCAATTTCAACTGCTTAAGAAGGGGAGGAAGATCGCTGTAACTTCAGTCTTCAGAAAGGACAGGCTCTGTCCGAAACGTCGACTCAAAATAAATCTGTCTAAATGAAGCGTTCCTCGACTTTGCACACACACACACACACACACACACACACACACACACACACACACACACACACGCACACGCACACGCACACGCACACGCACACACACACACACACACACACACACACACACACACACACTTATATATATATATATATATATATATATATATATATATATATATATATATATATATATATATATATATATCTCTTCTTCCCCTGTCGAAACACCTTTCCCAGGAAGGTCACGAGTTTCACAAACTAAAAGTTACGCTGCTACAGAGCGGCTTCCAAAATAACTGTGAGCGTGAGCAAAGAGAATCATACTTTATATATAAGTTTAATACTGTGCAGGCCGGTATAAATAAAAACCTTGGTACTCTCTCCACACTTCAGAGGTCAGAGTCCTAGTCCTACTGAAATTAACAGCACCCCGACTGCATCGCCGGAGGTCATGCCAATTTGCGTGCTTGCTTCCACATGCCGCCCTTCTCCTCCCCTTGCCATTCTTTCTTGCTCATGACCAGGCAAAACAGTTGTGACAGCAAAGCATGTTGCCTATTCCCCCCTCAACTTTTTATATTTTTATTTTTATTTTTTTCCTGCTTTGCAGATAGTAGAGCGTGATGCTCCATATAGGACAGTAACCCATTGCAATAACGGACACTTGGGTGATTTCGCGCCTTCGTTCCCCATTTTCTTTCTGTTACTCTCCTCTATCTCTCAGTTTCTAGGAAGGAGCCCTCTTCTTGTCTCCGCGACGGAACGCGGGGCGGAGGCGCCCTTCTGACGCGAGGCAGCGCGGAGACATTAGCGCTTTGCGTCGCCCGGCTGCGGGATCGGGTTTCTGCGGTGCGTTTGGCCGGCCGCACCGCCGCCGTAACTTACATTTTATCTGTTAACAGCCGCGTCCGCGGAGAGCGCGTCGCGCTCTGAGGCATATGCAGGCAGTGTTTCCCGTTTTCTTTGTTCTTTTCTTGCTGTTTTCTTGTTTATGATATTTTCTTTCCTCGTGTTCGAACCTCTCGCTTCCGCCGAAGGAGGCTTCCCCCAATAATAATTTTTGTCGGGGCCACCTCTTTTTTTTCCCTTGCGGACAACTCACCCCTCTCCGCCCCCGTTGTCTCTAACCTCTGCTTTCTCTCCCCCCCTCTTTTTTTTCCTTGCGGACAACTCACCCCTCTCCGCCCCCGTTGTCTCTAACCTCTGCTTTCTCTCCCCCCCTCTTTTTTTTCCTTGCGGACAACTCACCCCTCTCCGCCCCCGTTGTCTCTAACCTCTGCTTTCTCTCCCCCCCTCTTTTTTTTCCTTGCGGACAACTCACCCCTCTCCGCCCACGTTGTCTCAAACCTCTGCTTTCTCTCCCCCCCTCTTTTTTTTTCCTTGCGGACAACTCACCCCTCTCCGCCCCCGTTGTCTCTAACCTCTGCTTTCTCTCCCCCCCCTCTTTTTTTTTTTCCTTGCGGACAACTCACCCCTCTCCGCCCCCGTTGTCTCTAACCTCTGCTTTCTCTCCCCCCCCTTTTTTTTCGTCTGTTCCTTTAACCACCCTCCTCCTTTCCCTCAGCCGAAGAGAGGAGTCTGGTCGCTCGCTGTTTGTATCTTGCGTGATCTGTTTGTTTGCTCCAAGGAGAGCGTTTTTCAAAGGAGAAAGAGAAATAAAGAGAAAAAGAATAACGCGCTGTCGCCCCCTGTCCACCGAGCAGCCGCGGAGAGCGAGCAGAAAAAAAAAGAAATAAAAAGGAAAAACTAAGAGCAGGAGGGGAGAATCGGCGCCCCTCAAGGCAGAGCGGCGGCTAGTACAGAAACAGACGGTGGCGGATTCCCGGAACAGATAAGAATTATAGATGCATGTACTCGCGTGCGGCTGGCCAGAACGAGTAAACAAATAAACAGAATAAAACGCAGACAGGGCAGACTTCCCTGGAGCCTCTTCGGCAGGAATAGTCAATGCGGAATCAGCGGCGCAGTTAGCCTAACTATAGAGACACGTGCACACGTGCAAGATGCGCTTTTTTTATCCCGCGCGCGTTGTCAAAAACATGGGGAATTCCGAGAAAAACCTAGAGAAAATGTGTCTATCTCCAACCGGACATGACGTCATTAAAAGTCATGTGACCATGACGTTACAAGCGTGACGTCACATTTACTTTGACCAATCAGCGTTTCCAGCCTACCGACCCGCAAACGCTTGTGTTTTGCCAACCATGCGTAAGTGCATGCGTAAGTGGCTGCTGACATCAGCGCCACCGCATCTTCGTTACGTGGGGGGGGGGGGGGTGAAGGGAGTCTACCCACCAGCTGCTTATGGCAGCTTCGCGATTGCTTGCTCATTCGCTCGCTCGGTTAGTGTGACAAAGCATAGGCGAGTCTGCCTGACCACTTCGCTCTTTCCTGCGCGGCCAACGGTTTGCCAAGGAATTAAATTTAGGAGGGGGGGGGGGGTTGAAATTAGAGGAGAAGAGGTAATCATTTTTTATTCTTGTAGTTTATGTGTCGCATAGGACTAGCAACATTTATGACTAATATTCATGACAAAGATTACAAAATTTCCCTGTCAATGGGGTGTCTTAGGAAAGACAAGCTTAAGGCTGGTATTCCGTATTTTCCTTTCTGGGTTGTAAAAAATTCTGCGCAAACCACTGGTCTATTTCTGCTCAAGCACAGACCAAAGGGTAGGTTATGTTAGTCTACGTTTTTGATAAATAATTTAACATTGGGGCTTGCCTGGACTGCACGGAATAGTGAAAAACTGGAGTCGACTGTGCACAGAATTTTCAACGAGGCGAGAGGCCGGGATAGCCGATATGATAGGCTGCGTCATCTAGCGAACTGCAAGGCAACCAATATCCCTGTTCGGAGCTTGGGTAGGTCTCGCAGTACCATGGCACAGCCTGTCAAATCTGCTGCTCCGCTCGCCTATAGGAAAATTTTCCACGCAGACGACTAATAATAATAATTGGTTTTTTGGGGAAAGGAAATGGCGCAGTATCTGTCTCATATATCGTTGGACACCTGAACCGCGCCGTATGGGAAGGGATAAAGCAGTGTGATGACCCCCATAATGCGCAGGTCCACACGGGACGGAGAGGCAAAGAGACACCGTATGGCTCAGTTTAAACAAACAGATATATTCAATAATTACACATGATTAAGATTCAGAGGCTGGGGCGTCCGAGCTTACGTGCCGACGACTTCATGGGGGCGATGGAGTGGCTCCGGAGTTGGGCTCGAGCGGTTGCTGGCAGAAGCTGCACGCCGTCGGGCTTCGGCGCTGAAGGCCCTCTTGGCGAACGATGTCGTCCTGAGCGTGCTTCTTCCGTACTGCTTCTCGATTTTTATATCCTCTTCTCCACATTCCCTAGGGTGAGGACGCCCACGCCGGAGGGGAAGGAGGGGGGCTAGGGCTTTCACTTGGGCGCACAAACATACCACCGCACTTATTGTCTCGCCCCCCTCACGTGTTGAGTCCGAGGGAAAGAAGGTTGTCTTCGCGGTAGCGCATAGCGTCGGCTGTGGTACGGCGCGCTCTGGCCCGCTGACAGTTCCCGCGGGTCACCGGCCTCCATTCTTCATCCATCAACTGACACTCGCTCCTCAAGGTAAGGCGCGCTCTGGATCGCTGACAGTTCCCTTGTCCTGGAATGTGCCCGGGAGGGCCGCCCCTGGAACCGGTTGGGCTTAGACCCCTTCGTTCTGGTTGTCACTCTCAACGAGCATGGCTGGGTAATTGATGAAGCCTGTCATCTGGGTCTCCGTCTACGCCGCGCCGTCGAACGTAACCTCGTAGCACACACAAGGAATGTACCTCATAGCACACACAAGGAATGTACCTCGTAGCACACACAAGGAATGTACCTCGTAGCACACAAGGAATGTCACACTCGCTCACCCTCCAGAAGAATGTTCTCCGAACATTTGAGTCCCTGCAGCTCCCCTTGTCTTTCTGAATCGCCTCGCACAGTGCGTCCGACAAAACACTTTTCGCTGCACTCAACACCACTGCACAACACCATATGCCTCCGCTGTCATAACTGGCGTCTCCAGGGGCAGCACTGATCTTCTTTTACAGATAAACATGAAACTCAGCACCCAAGCCTCTCCTTTCTAGTCCAAACTGGACGAAATAAATTTACCACAGTTACAAAGGAGCTCCCACTTCTAGCACGATCACGGCACAGACAAAAATATAGATAACGAAAGGAAGTAGGGCAGGTTCTGCATGCGCTCCGCATGCTCTCCTGTGAAGGTGTTACTTAATGACAGAAAGGTTTAACTACTAACTCCGATAACTTAACACATACGCATATAGCAATGTTATGAGCTGCGGCATTACACAATTCTGACCAGTTCACAACTCCGCTCTGTTTACACCATTAGTCCGACTTAGCTTTCCGATTTCGCAGCGGATATCGGCCTTCATGAGTCATACTAAGTAAGTCTGTGACCCTTTGTCTGCTTTGGGACTCGCGAGGGCTCGTGGCAGGAGCCTCTCCTGGCGTTATCTGCGCGGCAACCTCGCGCGCTTCTTCTTCTAGCAATGCATGAAGTAAATCCGGTGGCATTCCGGCCGTCACCTCTGGCGCCTGCCGAACAAATGCAGGAGAGGGCGTTTCTTGCGAACTATCTGCGCGCTCCGCTTCACTTCTGTCCCCATCAAAATCCGCGCTTTCCCTTTCCTCATTTCGTGAATACTGAACCGGTGCCGACTTGAGGCGATTTGCGTGTATCCTTATCAAGCGCCGGTTCACGTCTCGGACTCTGAAGTTTACCGGAGAAAGCTTCTCGACAACCTCGCACGGTCCTCTCCACTTCGTCTGGAACTTACGAGCTAGCCCAATCTGCCTTTGGCAGTTTTCAATGTACACGCTGTCCCCCACATTAAACGGCGCGTCTCTAGCACTGCGATCGTGCACCTCCTTCCTGCGCTTCGCCGCTTTCTTTAAGGCCTCCTTTGCGATGTCCCTCGCCACTTGCAAGCGCGATTCTAGCTCCACCTTATAGTCGTCCAGTGAAGCGTATGGGACACGACGGGGGCCCTCTGGCACTTCACTAGGCTGGTCCGGGTCTCGGCCGTAGAGAAGAAAGAATGGCGATTCGCCCGTGCTCTCGTGTGCTGCGGAATTGTAGGCAAACATTGCATACGGGAGCCACAAGTCCCAGTCCCGCTGGTCGCGCGAAACAAAATGCGACAGGAACCCGGCCACGGTTTGGTTCAGTCGCTCCACCGCGCCGTTGCAAGCCGGATGGTACGGTGTTGTCTGTTTCTTAGCGATCTTAAGCAGCTCGCAAACTCTCCTCATTAGCTGCGACAAATGCTCTTGCAACCGTGTCTGCCTTCTGATCTGGGAGTGCTACCGCTTCCGCGTATTTTGAAAGGTGGTCGACAAATACTAAAATGTACTTGTTTCCGGAAGTGGTCGTGGGCAATGGGCCCATTATGTCCATACCTGTCCGCTCGAAGGGAGCCGAAACCTCAGGGAACGGCTGAATTGGAGCTGGTCTTCGTCCCTTGGGTGTTTTTCTTTCGAGACAGGAATGACACTTCGCACAGTAGTCTCTAACATCCTGTCGCATGCCACTCCAAAAGTACAAACGTTCCACACGCCTGCGTGTCTTCGCTACGCCAAAATGACCGGCGCATGGCGCATCGTGAAACGCGCGAAGAACCCTTTCTGTCCACGACCGAGGTATGACGACTCTCTCCCAAGCGGTTTTCTCTGGTCTCCCTTTCCTGGTTGGCCTCGTGCGCCGACACAGGCTGCCGTCTTTGCCAATGAAATAACCTAGCTGTTCGGGGTGAGACGGTGCGCCCTCTAAGCTTTCGATTATTCGCTTCAGGTCAGGATCTTTGCACTGCTCTGTGCGTAATTCGGCGGGGTCGACTACGGGGACAAACTCATCTATAGCTGCCACGGCAGCTGTGCGGCTGAGTGCATCAGCACTCAGATGCGTCTTTCCTGACTTGTGCTCAACTTCAAAGCAGTATTCCTGCAGGTGTAGATTCCATCTAGCGAGTCGCGAGCTAGGGTCCCTGACACTCATCACCCATTTCAGAGGATGGCAGTCTGTGACTAGCTTGAATTTGCGGCCGTAAAGGTAGCATCTGAAGTGCTTTACTGCCCAGACAACGGCGAGGCACTCCCTTTCCGTAGCTCCGTACTTTTGCTCTGTGGGGCTCAGCTGTCGGCTAGCAAAAGCAACGGGATGTTCTTTGCCCTCGATAACCTGAGAGAGCACGGCACCAACTGCGAACTTTGACGCATCTGTGGCCATAACGAAGGGCAAATTAAAATCCGGGTGGCGCAACAGCGGTGCACTCATTAGCTTCCTTTTCAGGGCCCCAAAAGCATTCTCCGCGTTTTCGTCCCAGCGAAAGGCGACATTTTTGGCTGTTAAGGCGGTGAGCGGCTTAGCGAGCTTGGCGAACTCCTCTATGTGCCTTCGGTAGTAACCGATCAGGCCGAGAAACTGCCGGACCTGGCGGACGCTAGTCGGGGATGGAAAATCTGAGACACACCTTAGTTTCTCAGGGTCCGGTCGCACGCCGTCAGCTGAAACAACGTGCCCGAGGTATTTCACCTCGTTTTTGAGGAATTGGCACTTAGAGGGCTTCAGCTTGAGACCCGCTCCTCTTAGTCGCACCAAAACCTGCTCAATATCGCGCAAATGGTTCTCAAAACTGTCACTGTATATGATAATGTCATCCATATACACGAAGCACAGCCTCCCCAGAAGACCTGCCAGGATAACATCAGCGGTTCTCTGCCAGACAGCAGGGCTGTTGGCCAGACCCATCGGCATTCTTTTCCATTCATAGTGCCCTGAGGGCGTGTTGAATGCCGTTTTCTCGGCATCTGCCGGATCCATTGCTATCTGCCAGAATCCCGCCGCCATGTCCACTACCGTGAAGTACCTGGCAGAGCCCAGCTGAGAAAGCGTCTCCTGTATATTGGGGATGGGGTATGGATCGATGCGAGTTACGGCATTTAGTTTGCGGTAGTCCACTACCAATCGATACGAGCCATCTGGCTTTTCCACCAATAGTGCTGGTGCTCCCCAGGGTGACTTTGAGTGTTCGACAATGCCGCGATCAATCAGGTCCTGCACCTGCCGCTCCATCTCCTCACGTTGGGAGTAAGGAATCCTGTACGCACGCTGGTAAACGGGCGATGAAGTGCCGGTTTCTATCCTGTGCTTTATAACGCCACAGCAGCCCAAATCCAGGTTGGACGCGGCGAATACCTCCGAGTAGTCGTTCAGCAAACCAGCCAGAGCCTCCCTCTCCCTGGATTTTACGTGAGAAAGATCGAACGACACCTTTGGAGCAGCCGAAGGACTAGCATGCTCTACAGTTGCGAGTACCGTATCGGTGGGCTCACGTTTCTCTATCGCAGAGGTGAAGAAAGCCAATGTTTTGTTCTTGGGAAGGCTCAGTGGCTGCTGGCTACAGTTAACCACCCGTAGGGGCACTCTGTGGGCGTCATTAACTGTCACGAGGCACGCGGCTGCCTTCAGGCCATTGCTGAGAGAGTCGACCGGCTCAAGCACTCCCACGGCGCCACTCTCTACATCTGAAGGCACAAACGCGTACAAAATGTGCTCCGACCAAGGAAGGACGACCGCCTCATCGACCAGCCTGACGGCAACCCGCGAATATACCTTCTCCAATGATCCCACTGTTTGACGGGTGTCAATATCGGTAATGCGAATCTCAGCCCCTCTCCTGTTCAAAAACGGAACTTTTGATCCGCCCGCATTAACCTCTTCGTCAGAGAATGAGACTACTACCTTCCCTTTTCTCAAAAAATCCTGCCCTAATATACCTGACACTCCGTTTGGCAGAGACACCGTGTCCGGGCATACGTAGCAGGGGTGCTCCAATGCAATTCCGCCGAGAGAGAAGTGTAACCGGCCGAGAGAGAAGTGTAACCGGTAGAGTCCACTTATGCCAAGAGGATCCCCCGTTATGCCTACAAATTTGGTTGTCATACCACCAGACGCTTCCAACACCTCGCGGTCCCCCTTCCTTTGAAGCGTGTTAAAACTGCTCTCCTTAAGCAATGTCACCTTTGACCCCGTATCTATCAACAATTCCATACAACAACCATTTAACTTGCAACGCACAACAGGGCATGCCTCGTCGGCCACACAAACTACCACCACCTCATCATCTACTGCTCCCTCCCCACGCTCCTCAGGCTGGGGAGGACTATCTAGTTTTTTGTCTCGGTATCTGGAGCCCCGCTGTAGGCTTGCTTAGGGCGTGTCTCGCCTGCTTCTCTTTGTGGCTCCCCACGGCGCACGTTTTGGCAGAACCTGGCGATGTGTCCGCGACCCTGGCAAGCGAAGCATACGATTTCTTCAAAATCTCGCATACCGCGCCTGTAGCTTTGTGGCGGTCTCCGGTTTCCAGCGAATGGGCGCTGTTGAGCGCGCGCTTCAACCTGGCATGCTACCTGCTGAGATAGCAGCTGTTCTAAGCGATCTAACCGCTCTGTCAAGAGAGCAACCTCAGGGTTGAGCACCGCTCTCTCTATGACGCGTACTCTCGCTGCGGCTGTCGTTAACGCCTCATTTTGTTCCTCATCCAATGCGGCCTCCACGGCTTGGTCGAAATTGCTCGGCTTGCGCGAGAGCACGAACCGGCGCACGGGGTCTTGCAGACCAGCCACGAACAAAGCGGTCATTTCCTCTTTAAGTATATCCTCCGCGTATTTCTTCTTAAGCTGGTCTCCTTCCTCCTCCCTGCTTAACGTATCGCGCGCTAAGCGCTGAAGCCGCGACGCAAACGTTCGCACGTCCTCCCCTACCATCTGTCCGGCGTCACGGAACCTCTGTACTCGCACGTGACGTGGTTCAGTGTCAAAATGCTCAAACACGAGCTTCTTAAATTCCGCAAATGATTTTGTGGATTTTACTTTTTCGTCTCGCCATGCAAAATCATGAGCAGCTCCTGCCATCTTACACCTCGCCATTCCCAGCATTTGAGCATCGGACCATCCCCCCATTTTCCCAATCTCTTCTAGCATGGAAAAGAAATCGCAGATTGGAACCCCTGTCTTATCTCCCGTAAACGTCGGAATGACGCTTCCTAATGCCAGCATGCTTGCTCCGAGCGACGGCTGTGGAGTGGGAGCTCCCTCAGATAAAGACATTTTTTTTCAAGCCCTCCGGTGCCTCAAGCCTCTCAAATGGGGGTAAAAGTCCCACAATCAGTCCCGTGATTCCCTTTTGATTACAATTTTGAAGTCATGAATGTCGCAGCATTCAGAGGACATTTGCTTTTGAGACCCCACTTCTGACACCAGTGTGATGACCCCCATAATGCGCAGGTCCACACGGGACGGAGAGGCAAAGAGACACCGTATGGCTCAGTTTAAACAAACAGATATATTCAATAATTACACATGATTAAGATTCAGAGGCTGGGGCGTCCGAGCTTACGTGCCGACGACTTCATGGAGGCGATGGAGTGGCTCCGGAGTTGGGCTCGAGCGGTTGCTGGCAGAAGCTGCACGCCGTCGGGCTTCGGCGCTGAAGGCCCTCTTGGCGAACGATGTCGTCCTGAGCGTGCTTCTTCCGTACTGCTTCTCGATTTTTATATCCTCTTCTCCACACTCCCTAGGGTGAGGACGCCCACGCCGGAGGGGAAGGAGGGGGGGCTAGGGCTTTCACTTGGGCGCACAAACATACCACCGCACTTATTGTCTCGCCCCCCTCACGTGTTGAGTCCGAGGGAAAGAAGGTTGTCTTCGCGGTAGCGCATAGCGTCGGCTGTGGTACGGCGCGCTCTGGCCCGCTGACAGTTCCCGCGGGTCACCGGCCTCCATTCTTCATCCATCAACTGACACTCGCTCCTCAAGGTAAGGCGCGCTCTGGATCGCTGACAGTTCCCTTGTCCTGGAATGTGCCCGGGAGGGCCGCCCCTGGAACCGGTTGGGCTTAGACCCCTTCGTTCTGGTTGTCACTCTCAACGAGCATGGCTGGGTAATTGATGATGCCTGTCATCTGGGTCTCCGTCTACGCCGCGCCGTCGAACGTGGAACCTCGTAGCACACACAAGGAATGTACCTCGTAGCACACACAAGGAATGTACCTCGTAGCACACAAGGAATGTCACAGCAGGGAGTGAAAGAAGAAAGAAAGGAAGAGGTTCCCGTAGTGGAGGGCTCCGGAATAATTTCGACCACCTGGGGATCTTTAACGTGCACTGACATCGCACTACAGTTTTTCGCCTGTTCCAGACAACTGAGGCAAGTTCTGATGTTTAAATTATTTATTGAAAAATGCAGACTATCATAAGCTACCCTATGGTCCATACTTGAGCCCAAACAGGCAAGTAGTTTGCACTGGTGAATTTACTACCGAGACAGCTAAATAAAGAACACCCTGTATATATAGGGGGTTAACCGGATGTCGTGCCAACCCGACCACTGCTCGTGCGCGGTCACGTGATAGGGGGTCACATTTTGCACAATGCTGCCGAAGTTTGATCACATGACCGGCCACCATCTTGAAATCTCGGACGGACATGAAACGTTCCAAAGTGAGTAGTAAGAGCTAACGCTAATTTTGTTCGCTTACTGATTCGCTTCACTTAGAGTGTCGTATTTAAATATAAGCTAATCTATCATTTCCGAAGCGTTAGATTCCTGTTTATCGCGTAAATGCACTAAGCATACAGTCGTTAAAATACATGGAATGCAGTTACATAATTGTGCAGACATTTTAAAAATGAAACTCGTAAAAATCGCCGCAATATGGCGTTTGAACTTGTACTCTGGGCATAGCCTAATTGAACACATTTATTTATTATTTTATTTATTTAACAAATACTGCAGGCCCTAAGTAGGCCCTAGCAGGAGGGGCGAAAAAAAGTACTGCAATGTGAATATTAATTCATCGCGCGAAACATTAGTAAGCATAATACACTGAGACATGTTCAACTCTTAAAAGAAAACATATGTATACATAAATACGAAACACGACTATGATAGAACTATGAGGTAGACGACAACAATTTTTCAATGGGCATGATGATATCAGCAGACAGCTTGTTCCATTCCTCGATAGTGCGTGGATAAAAAGAATATTTAAAGGCATTAATTTTAGTTTGATATGGTGATAAAGAATGTACATGATGATGTCTTGTGGGACGAGTTGTAAGCGGTGCAAGCTAGGTTAAGTTCGGAACTCATGGCGAGTTTATTGTTTTTCAGCAGAAATAGAAATTGTAGTCTGTGGATTTTTCTACGTATTTGCTGTAACGGGATGGCATTTTGTGATGAACCAGTTTCTTAAAATGGCCCTGGGTCCACACTGGGCATGAGGAGATTGATGCACAGACTCCAAAATGATTTTGAAGTGATTTAATTAAAGCATCTGGCTCGATGCCGCTTACGGGACAGAAGCTGGGCTCGTCTTCGCCGGGGCTGAGTCAGCGTGGTGTGGCACGGGCTCGATGAATGGCTGGTTGTCTGCAGCGGCCGGGCTGGGAGTTCCTCGTGGCTGTGCTGCCCTCGTTCTCGGCTGGTCGTTGGATGAGCTGCCAGGCGTGGAGGCGCGTTGGCGAAGGTCGAACGTTAGCGACGGCTAGACCCCGGGCTCAGGTCAATGCGCAGCCCCAGTCTTCTGCCTCGCTCCGTCTCCGGCCCTCTCGTCCACTCGCCCCGATCGCTCTCCCCCCTTTTCCCGTCGGCTTCCGCTTTTAAAGCCTTTGCCTCTTTCTTCAGCCGTGGCCGCGCCTTTGTCCACTCCCCCGTGGCTCTCGAGGGGTGCATAATGACGGGGACACTCAAGCGTTGTTCGACAGGGCCGGCGACGGTTACCATATGATCATGTTTCTCCGCCACAACCAAATATGGTCATGTCTCTCCGCTGCGACCCGACGTCAGGACGGCGCGGCCAACCGTCTCCAGGAAAAGTCACTGACCGGCTCGCCGTGGCACCGGTGCATGTGCACGAATCGTCACATCCGCTCCTTCTTAAAAGGAATGTTCATTGAACATTAGGAATTCGTCATACACACACACACGCACACACACACGCCGCGCTGTTCGGGACAGTATCCCGCACAAGTCGCTCCTTTCTTCCCCACGAGCACCGAGCAAGAGCGGAGTTTCAGAACAATTCTTCACCGTAGATACCACTCGAGTGCACAATATAAGACCATAATTAACAGTATGTACAACATCTCAAACAAGAGAACGAACAAAAAATGAAACTAAACGAAGCGCACTTGTAATGTACAAAACAAGGAAATGTAGTCTTAGCGAGGTACCTCCCTGTCCACTACTCGGTTACGGAGGTAGTACCTTGCGGCTGGAATACGTCTGCAAGATTGGAATGCCTCCTCCTCGAGAAGGGCGCCTTCGAGCTGCGACTGCATGAAGTGTTCCAGTTCATCACATGGACTGAAATTTTTGTGCCGGCCGCTCTGACCGTTTTTCTGCAATGCAGGGTTATTTACAATGGCGGGCTCCGTGCGAAGGCTATCCTCCCCCTCCTGTTCCCTTGAGGCAGCTGTTTCAGAAAGAGGCGAGCATGTTGGTGCTTGCCTTAACCGGTTATCATGGACCACAGCGGTTGAGGCCCCTGCGATCTCCCGAATCCGAAAATTAACCGGCGATAGCTGCTCTACTATGCGGTAAGGTCCTTTCCATTTGGGCGTTAACTTACGGGCAAGCCCTGCCTTGACCTGCACACACTCAAGGTATACGCGGTCTCCCACCCTGAAAGGAACCGCCCTAGCCCTAGTGTCGAACCGCCTTTTTCTTTTGTCGGCTGCTTCCCGTAATGCTTCGGCTGTTACGTCATGGGCCACTTGCAATCGAGACGTCAGTTCGGCTCGATAATCATCTAGTGACCCGTATGGCACCCGTCTCTGTCCATCAACCACCGCATTCGGTGTGTCTGGGTCGCGACCGTACAAGAGGTAGAAAGGGGAGTCACCGGAGCTCTCGTGCACCGCCGTGTTGTAAGAAAAAACAGCAAACGGTATCCAGAGGTCCCAGTCCTGTTGGTCTCGCGAAACATAATGGGATAACAGTTTGCTTGCTGTTTGATTAAGCCTCTCCACAGCACCGTTACAAGCCGGGTGGTAAGGGGTGGTCTGTCTTTTGTCTATTCCCAGAAGGTTATACACATCTTTCATCAACCTCGACACAAAGTTTGACCCTTGATCCGTTAACAACTGCCGCGGAACGCCGTGCCGCAGAACCACTGTTTCTACAAAGGCACGTGCCACAGTTTCTGCTTTTTGGTCGGGCAGTGCTGTTATCTCAGCATACTTCTTTAGGTGGTCAACGCACACCAGTACATATTTGTTTCCTGTTGTCGTAGTCGGAAGTGGGCCTAGGATATCCATGCCAACCCTCTCAAAAGGCGTCGAGACTTCCTCGAATTCCTGAAGGGGGGCCGGCCTGCGGTTTTTCGGAGTTTTTCTTTCCAGGCAAGAACGGCAGTTAGCGCAGTACTCTTTAACATCTGAACGCATGCCCTGCCAATAGTAGTAGCGCTCCAACCTCCTTTGCGTCTTCATTACTCCAAAATGGCCCGCGTATGGGGCATCGTGAAAAACCCTCAAGACGTGCGGCACCATTGACTTTGGTACCACCACTCTTTCCCACACCTGGCTAGCCTTCCTTCCTGACCGCGTAGGCCGGGTGCGCTTTCGTAGGGTTTCTTCGTTGTCAACAAAGTAACAATTGTCGGGATCCCGGGCGATCCCCCCAGAAATGGCATGAAATGTTTTCTCTAGCCCTTTGTCCTTTCGCTGCTCGGTGCGGAGATCGTTTGTATCTATGGCCGGACAAAACTCATTCACGGTGCGTACCAGGTTAGCTCGACTTAATGCGTCCGCGTTAGTGTGCACCTTGCCTGGCTTGTGTTCTATCTCGAAATCGTATTCCTGAAGTTGCAGATTCCAGCGCGCGAGGTGCGAGCTCGGATCCTTCACGTTTAGAAGCCACTTAAGGGGTTGGCAGTCGGTCACCAGCCTGAATCTGTGGCCATAGAGGTAGCACCGAAAGTGCCGCACGGCCCAAACCACTGCAAGACACTCCCGCTCAGTGGCACTGTACCGCTGCTCGACTGGACTGAATTGCCGGCTCGCGAACGCGATAGGGTGCTCCTTGCCGTCAAAATTCTGAGACAGCACTGCACCCGCTGCAAACTTCGAGGCGTCAGTCGCTACAATGAAAGGCTGGCTGAAGTTTGGATATCCTAGCAAGGGAGCGGTTATTAATTTTTCCTTTAGTTCTTCGAACGCCACCTCTGCCTCCTCCGACCATACGAACTCTATGTTTTTTGCTGTTAGTGCAGTCAGTGGCTTTGCGATACGGGCGAAATCTCGCACATGCCTTCGGTAGTATCCGACTAAGCCAAGAAACTCGCGAACGCCTCGAACTCCAGTTGGTCTAGGGAAGTCGCGGACGCTACTTAACTTTCCCGCTTCAGGTTCTACGCCGTCTGCGGAAACGATATGTCCAAGGTATTTGACCTGCCGCTGTAGAAGTTGGCACTTTGAAGGTTTCAATTCTAAGCCAGCAGCCCGCAATCTGACCAGCACTTCCTCAATGGCCTCCAAGTGTTCGGCAAAGGGGCTGCTGTAAATTATTATATCGTACATGTAGACGAAGCACCTCTTTCCCAGCAAACCGGCCAAGATTACGTCCGCAGTTCTCTGCCAGACTGCAGGGCTGTTAACAAGTCCCATCGGCATGCGTCTCCACTGAAAGTGGCCAGACGGGGTGTTAAATGCGGTTTTGTCGACATCGTTTGGATCCATTTCGATCTGCCAGAACCCCGATGCGAGGTCGACAACTGTAAAATACTTGGCTGACCCAAGCTGCGCGAGGGTTTCCTGCACCTGTGGCAGCGGGTAGGGATCTATCCTTGTAATGGAATTCAATCGCCGGTAGTCTATTACCAGTCGAAATGAACCATCGGTTTTCTCAACTAGAAGTGCCGGTGCCCCCCACGGCGACTTGGAATGCTCAACAATGCCTTTGTCGATTAGCTCTTGGACCTGCCTATCCATTTCCTCTCTTTGTGAGTAGGGAATTCTATAGGCCCGTTGGTACACTGGTGGCGAGTCGCCAGTCGTAATGCGGTGTTTAATCACTCCGCACTTTCCCAGGTCTAGCTTCGATGCAGCGAACACATCCGAGTAGCGCTGTAGGAGACCCTCAACTCTTCCTCGCTCTTTGCAGTCGATGTGAGAGAGGTCAAACTGCAGGTTCCCTTCTTTTCCTTTCCTTTCATTGACGAGGCCCGTAGTGCAAATCAGGGTACCCTGTTCATCTACCTCAGCCGTGGAGAATGTAGCTATGTTTTTGTTTTTCGGCAGGTGAAGCTCTTGTTGCGAGTAGTTACATAAGCGGACGGGAACCCTTTTCTTTGAGTCAACCGTGACCAAACAGCCCGCCACACTCAGTCCTATTGCGAGCCCCTCTGTAGGTTCAACGACTCCTATGTGTCCCTCATCAATCTGAGCCGACATCGCTCCCACACAGATTATCTCTGACCGAGGCGGCACCACTGTTTCTCTCGTTGTCCTAACACTAACGCCCGCGTGTGTTAGCGAGCCCTGTTTCGCGCTCTGTTCCCCATAGTCCACTCGTGCAACGTACTCGGCCTCTCGATTTGCTAATGGGACCAAAGCCCCGCGACAGGAAAGGCAGTTCTGGCTTAATATGAGATCGATGCCATGCTGCCGTAACAGGTCCTGACCTACGAGGCCCGATATACCATCCGGCAACGACACAGCATCGGAACAAATGTAGCTGGGATGGTCAAAACTTTCGTTCCCGATTGTGAAGCGCAAAAGGTACAGCCCTCCCGTGCCGAGGTCAGCTCCTGTGATGCCCACGAATCTTACTTTCGGAGATTCTCGGGCCTCATGCACCTGCCTGTCTCCCTTCCTTGTCAGCAGATCAAAAAACTTTTGCTTAAGGAGCGTTATCCGGGAGCCAGTGTCAACCAACAAATTGCAAGTGACCCCGTTTACCACGAATTTGGCAATCGGCCAGGATTCCCCAAAAACGCTTACAATAGCACAGCTATTACTGCTCTCCCCCCCAACCGGCTCGGCTGCGGGGGACTCTACGCGTTTTTTGGCACAATATATCTTTGTTCCATCCCCGTGTTGGTCGGCGCGTGCTGCTGCCCATTTGGCGTACCAGATTCGCGGTTTAGCTCGGGACAGTATCTGGCAACGTGTCCGTACCCTCTGCAAGCATAACAGCGAACCTGCCTCCTTTCACGGTTCCGGAAATTGCCCCTGTTATTTAACTGTAGGCCTTCCGCGAGGAGCGCCTCCAGCCGGTCTAGCCTATCGGTCAACTGAGTAACATTCGCGTCGGCGCTTGCACTTTTTGGCTCTGTTACAAGCCGCACCTTCTCCTCACTGGAGACAAGCAACTCATTACGCTCCTCGTCTACAGCTGCCTCTACCGCTCCTTCAAAAGTAGACGGCGCCTTAGACAGAACAAACCTGCGCACCGGATCCCTCAAGCCAGTGATGAACTGGGACGTCATCTGCTCCCGAAGCAGCTCTCTGGCGTGCTTTTGCTTCGAACTATCAGGCCCCGGTTCTCGCGCTAGGGTTTCGTTCCCAAGGAAGCGAAGGCGGGAGGCAAACGCGCGTGCGTCTTCCCCCGGCTTCTGCCGAGCGTCGAGGAACCGCCTGAGCTTTACGCTAGAAGGTTCCCTGTCAAAATATTTAAACGCTAGCTTTTTAAATTCAGCCAACGTGCCCGACTTCCTGACTCCCTCATCTCTCCAGGCAAAATCATGTGCTGCCCCTGACATGCGACATTTCGCCATTCCCAGCTGTTGTGCATCCGTTAACCCGCCCATTTTGCATACCTGCTCCAACATGTCAAAAAATTCAACAATAGACGGACCCTGACCGTCGCCAGTGAATCTCTCCACCATGTTTGCTAATGCAAGTACGCTTGCCCCAAAGGGCTGTGCACTCGAGTGGGCTTCTTCCATATTAGACCAAATATAGTCAGTGCCTCAAGCTCCTCTCGCCGGGGGTGCAGTCCAGCTTTTGCCCAATGATTTAAGTGTGGACCCCACTTCTGACACCAATGTGATGAACCAGTTTCTTAAAATGGCCCTGGGTCCACACTGGGCATGAAGAGATTGATGCACAGACTCCAAAATGATTTTGAAGTGATTTAATTAAAGCATCTGGCTCGATGCCGCTTACGGGACAGAAGCTGGGCTCGTCTTCGCCGGGGCTGAGTCAGCGTGGTGTGGCACGGGCTCGATGAATGGCTGGTTGTCTGCAGCGGCCGGGCTGGGAGTTCCTCGTGGCTGTGCTGCCCTCGTTCTCGGCTGGTCGTTGGATGAGCTGCCAGGCGTGGAGGCGCGTTGGCGAAGGTCGAAGGTTAGCGACGGCTAGACCCCGGGCTCAGGTCAATGCGCAGCCCCAGTCTTCTGCCTCGCTCCGTCTCCGGCCCTCTCGTCCACTCGCCCCGATCGCTCTCCCCCTTTTTCCCGTCGGCTTCCGCTTTTAAAGCCTTTGCCTCTTTCTTCAGCCGTGGCCGCGCCTTTGTCCACTCCCGCGTGGCTCTCGAGGGGTGCATAATGACGGGGACACTCAAGCGTCGTTCGACAGGGCCGTCGACGGTTACCATATATGGTCATGTTTCTCCGCCACAACCAAATATGGTCATGTCTCTCCGCTGCGACCCGACGTCAGGACGGCGCGGCCAACCGTCTCCAGGAAAAGTCACTGACCGGCTCGCCGTGGCACCGGTGCATGTGCACGAATCGTCACAATTTTCTTTCATTATAATGGAAGGAGAGTCAGATGTGCGATATTTAGAAAAGATGAAGCGCAAGGCTTTCCACTCTACAGCCTCCAATGCCTCAATATTCTTTCTGGTATATTTTGCCACGGTGTTAGCCATTTACTAGGCGCCGCCATGCGGTGGGACAGCACCCGCTGGTCTTCCTCGTCTTCCCCGGCTCGTGCGTTCGTTCGCCGAGTGTGTCTGCCTGGATAGTCCTGGTGTGCCCTTCTGCCCTTTCTGCCGGCTTTCGGTGACATTTTGGTGGAGGTGCTGGGTGATTTCCCAATGCACGAAGAGCTCCCGGGAGCCTCCGACGACGCCCCGCTACACCCCGGGGACACGACACCTGTCCACAAGGCAAGCTGCCGCTTGCGAGTCTTAAATGCGGAGTTTCGACCCCTGACGGCAAGACCCCCCGCGCAATGACGTCCACTGCGGCAAGTCAGACCACCCAGAATGCCGTCAGTTCCCCACCGCTGCTTCTTCATGCGCCTTGCACTCCCGCGTCATTTCATGGCGTCAAGTTCGAAGACGTGAGAGACTGGTTGGCCGGCTACGACCGAGTCGCTGCGTTTAACCTGTGGATGCAGGCGGTGAAAATAAAAATCAGTCATGGGTTGAAAGCAATAGAATACTCGGAGAAACTTGAAAAAAAAAACAGTCACAAAAGACAATGGACAAGAGAAGGAGAGTACACGCTACGACTGGCTCTTGGCCATTGTCTTTTGTGACTGGTTTTTTTCAAGTTACTATGAACCAAGTGGCATGCATTTCAACCCTTCTGCATACTACTCGAAGAACTTCAGTACGTGTTCAGAAGTGGTAGGCGCTTAGATGATTGCCTGTTCGTGCTTACCCAGTACCCCTGCCACACGGCAAATTTAATGTCATACCGATCGAATGACATTCGCAACTAATGCCAGTAATCTGCTGCTAAACGGCAACATTTAATGTCATTCCCATCGAATGAGTTTGGGGAACTCATTCACAATCGATCTCGAACCGAATGTGTATTTTGGACTCCAGATACGCAACGAAAACAATTAAAGCGACGCAAAAAAAAATAGCATGCGCACTGCGAAAGGTTAGAAATTGTATTTATTTAGTTCTGTTAAAGAAATATTAATTTTGGTGCGAACCTCTTGACACTAGAAGCTGTCGTGGATAGCTGTTACTCTCGGTCCCAGCAGAAGCCAACGGCAGTGGCCGACCGTGAAGCAGGGCCTTTCTCGCGACCGTCGATCATTTTGGGTTGCCTGTTTCTTGCTGGTTGGCGTTCCATGTTCGTTTAGCTCGCAGGTTACTGAAAGATGTAACTGAACACTTCACATTTTCGAAGTCATTTCCACGCTCCGCGCGCCGCCGCGGCAGCCATTTTGTTTGTTTACAGTTATCGAATTTGTGGTTGACTTTGTACTTGGCTTCGCTTTTTATGGCTTAAGTGCTGAAGAATTGCCGGAAATAATATTTTAAGCTTATATTATTGTACAGATATGTTCTCACCCGCTTTAGAAAACACCATATAGCAATTTAAAACATCTTTTATGCGCGCTGATGTCTTTCAATTGTACTATATCTCTTTTCACTGATCGTCACTGCCATCATTTTCGAATGACATTTTTTACCGTGTAGCACCAAAGGAGACCAAATGACATTCGATGCATTGAATGACATTCGGTTAGAATGACATTAAATTTGCCGTGTGGGAGGGATATTACCCAGTGCATAGAAATAGCTAAGGCGGAAAACAGACCTCACTATTTAGCCTTCCTGGACATAAGCGATGCATACGGCAACGTGAACAGGGAACTCCTGTGGAACATATTAAAAGGTGAAGGTGTCGGTCATGAGGTAATTAATTTTCTACAGGAAATATATCGAGAAAATGAAGTTGAAATAACATGGGAAGGAATTAAGAGTACAACAACTGTCCAGGTACACAAATGATTAAGGCAAGGTTGTCCTCTATCACCGCTGTTCATGCTTTATATGATAAGTGGCGGAAAATCTTCAAGCGCGACCAATCGTTAAAAAGATGACGTTTCGGCCCCGGCTTACGGGGGGGCCTTGTTCACAATGAAAGAAAGACAGGAGTGAAGGTAAGTTATATAGGTTTCATGATATGACGCAAGGAGCGGGAGTATATCGGGGGTAGATTGCCTTCGTTGCGACTAAGCGTGTTTGTCGTCGTCTGAATATAAAAAGATTCTAGGTAAAGCCTTGTCGTCTCGCTCTTTTCTTTTCCGATTATCTTCGTGCCGTCCCAGTCGATGTCATGGCCCTCGGAGATAGCATATCAGCCATTGCGTTTGTTGCCACGCGCTTGTTCTCGACATCATCGTGGTGCTGCTGCAATCTTTTCCGAAAATCACCTGTTTCACCGATATAGACATGCTCACAATCAGCGCAGGGAACCCTATACACGATGCCCGGGAACTTCTCCTTCTTTATCTTGTCTTTCACTGTAACCAACGCGTGTCGCAGCTTCCGCGTGGGTACATGTGCGACGTCGACTTCGTACGACTGGAATTTGCGGGATAAACTTTCACTTACTCCGGGGACGTAGGGTATCGGAATCCTTTTCTTCTTCTCTCGCTGGGGTTGCTGTGGCGGCGGGTGAGCTAGGAGATTCTCGGATTTTCGTATAAAAGAAGTGGATAGCCCGAAGCCATCAGGTCGCGGCGAACGGTGTCCAGATCTGTCGCTTTCTCTTCCAGCGTAGAGCAGAGGTTCTCCGATCGGCGTACAAGTGAGGCGACAACGGACTTATTGTGACAGGTCGGGTGTACGGAACTGAAGTTGAGGTCTATGCCAGTGAGCGTGTCCTTCCGGAATACACTGAATGATATTCCAGGGCCGTCGCGTTTCACCAGAACGTCCAAAAAAGGCAGACGGCCATCTACTTCCTCTTCCGTAGTAAACTGTATGGCCGGTTCCATGCTGTTCGGGTGCAAAAGGAATGTATTCACAGCCGATTTCTTGATTATGCAGAAACAGTCGTCCACATAACGAAGAAATACTTTCGGGCGCGGCGTGAAGCATGAAAGGGTGCGGGACTCCAGTGACTCCATTGTCAAGTTCGCAGCGGTGACAGAAAATGATGCTCCCATAGCCGTACCATGGACCTGTTTATATATGTTCTCCTGGAACGTGAAATAGGTGTTTGACAAACAGAACTGAAGAAGTCTGCTGAGGTCTGGAACTTCAATGGGTGTTCTTTCCGGTAGGGTTGCATCCGCCTGGAGCGCATCTGTGCAAACCTTCACGGCCAGGTCAGTGGGCACGCTCGTAAACAGTGACTTCACGTCAAATGACACCAAAATTTCCTCGTCCTCTATGACCATGTTGCGAACCTTTTCAATGACGTCGTGTGAGTTGTGCACGTGCCTTTCGCTTTTACCAACGAAAGGGGAGATAACACGATGCAAATAGTTCGACAGCTTGTGAAGCGGGGAGCGGGTGAAATCGACGATTGGGCGCATTAGGTTGCCTTCTTTGTGGATCTTTGGCAGTCCATACAGAGCGGGAGCGGAACCATTGTGGCAGAGGAGGAAGTAGTAGAGGGACTTTTGTTGTGGCGGTACAAAGAAGAAGACGTCAGCCAAAAGTTTCTGCAAGTCCCTTTGCACCATTTAAGTGGGGTCCCGATTTAGTGGCAAGTAGGTTCTCTCATCTTCCAGCATGCTCGTCATCTTGTTCACGTACTCCCGTTTGTCCAAGACGACCGTTGCGTTTCCCTTGTCTACGGGCAGGATCACGATGTTCTCATTGCCGCGCAATCTTTTTAGTGCGTTTCTTTCTTCGGGCAAAAGAGGATTAAGTCCTTGATGCCGGTTCAGCTTGGACAGCACGCTGACGACACGGGTGCGTGCCTCGTCGCGACGGGACGGCTCCACATTCTTGACCGCAGTTTCCACGGCGCATACCATCTTTTTTTTATGTCCGGCTCCGGTCCCAAATTGAAATTGAGACCGAGGCTCAACACTGAGAGCTCAGCGTCGTCCAGTTTCTGTGACGAAAGGTTGTGCACAGTGGTGCGGTTAGCAGTTCTGGAAATGTCCATGTGTCGAGGTAGTAGCCTATGAAGCTTTCTCTCGTGCACGGCTTCGTCCCGACGTGAGCGGATACCAGCATGGAAGTTGGCGTGCAGCTGGATGCTGGCAAAACATCGGGGCACTTGTACTCGAGCCGACGGCGTGCGAAGAAGGCTTCTTTTTTTAGTGAGCGGACCTGCTCTCTGCAGTCCATGATCCTAGATTGTAGAAGAAGGCGTTCGGCTTTCGAAACAACGTGAACGCCAAAGCGGCTTGCAACGGGCCTGTTCAGGCGTAAGGAGCGAGGAATCACATCCCGTGCCTTGCAGGTTAAGTTGAATTGAAGATTACCTTGAAATGCTGATGCACTGGTTTCTAATGAAATGAACGTGAAGTCACTGTTTACGAGCGTGCCCACTGACCTGGCCGTGAAGATTTGCACAGATGCGCTCCAGGCGGATGCAACCCTACCGGAAAGAACACCCATTGAAGTTCCAGACCTCAGCAGACTTCTTCAGTTCTGTTCGTCAAACACCTATTTCACATTCCAGGAGAACATATATAAACAGGTCCATGGTACGGCTATGGGAGCATCATTTTCTGTCACCGCTGCGAACTTGACAATGGAGTCACTGGAGTCCCGCACCCTTTCATGCTTCACGCCGCTCCCGAAAGTATTTCTTCGTTATGTGGACGACTGTTTCTGCATAATCAAGAAATCGGCTGTGAATACATTCCTTTTGCACCCGAACAGCATGGAACCGGCCATACAGTTTACTACGGAAGAGAAAGTAGATGGCCGTCTGCCTTTTTTGGACGTTCTGGTGAAACGCGACGGCCCTGGAATATCATTCAGTGTATTCCGGAAGGACACGCACATTGGCATGCACTTCAACTTCAGTTCCGTACACCCGACCTGTCACAATAAGTCCGTTGTCGCCTCACTTGTACGCCGATCGGAGAACCTCTGCTCTACGCTGGAAGAGAAAGCGACAGATCTGGACACCGTTCGCCGCGACCTGATGGCTTCGGGCTATCCCAGTTCTTTTACATGAAAATCCGAGAATCTCCTAGCTCACCCGCCGCCACAGCAACCCCAGCGAGAGAAGAAGAAAAGGATTCCGATACCCTACGTCCCCGGAGTAAGTGAAAGTTTATCCCGCATATTCCAGTCGTACGAAGTCGACGTCGCACATGTACCCACGCGGAAGCTGCGACACGCGTTGGTTACAGTGAAAGACAAGATAAAGAAGGAGAAGTTCCCGGGCATCGTGTATAGGGTTCCCTGCGCTGATTGTGAGCATGTCTATATCGGTGAAACAGGTCATTTTCGGAAAAGATTGCAGGAGCACCACAATGTCAAGAACAAGCGCGTGGCAACAAACGCACTGGCTGATCATGCTATCTCCGAGGGCCATGACATCGACTGGGACGGCACGAAGATAATCAGAAAAGAAAAGAGCAAGACGAAAAGGCTTTACCTAGAATCTTTTTATATTCAGACGACGGCAAACACGCTTAGTCGCAGCGAAGGCAATCTACCCCCGATATACTCCCGCTGCTTGCGTCATATCATGAAACCTATATAACTTACCTTCACTCCTGTCTTTCTGTCATTGTGAACAAGGCCCCCGTAAGCCGGGGCCGAAACGTCATCTTTTTTAACGATTGGTCGGCGCTTGAAGATTTTCCGCCATGAACATACCCGACCAGACGGGTTCCGTCGAACCCTGGATTATATGATAAGTATGGAAAGAAGGCTACAAGGAAGCAATCTAGGTTATGATCTGTCATACACATTAGGTGGAAAGGTTGTTGAGCAACGACTACCGGGTTTAATGTATGCGGACGATATTGTACTGTTAGCAGATAGCCAGGAATATTTGCAAACTTTGGTGAATTGCTGTGGAGACGAAGGAGACAGTCTAGGTTTCAGTTTTAGCGCAACTAAGCCAGGTGTGATGGTTTTCAACGGTACAACTGATCAGGAGCTTACAATACAAGGCCATGAAATACCCCTAGTGGCGGAATACAAATATATCGAGGTATAGGTAAACGAAGGGCATATGTACACGGAAAAGCACGAACAGTCTCTCATAGCAAAAGGGCGAAGAGATGTCGGGGTAATGAAACATAAGGCATTGAGGGGGCACAACAGGTATGAAGTCCTCAGAGGTATTTGGAAAGGAATAATGGTGCCGGGGCTTACTTTCGGGAATGCGGTTCTATGCTTAAGGGTTGACGTTCAGTCGCGATTAGAAGTAAATCAGAGAACTGTTGGAAGCTTAGCACTAGGTGCCCACGGGAAAACCACAAACGAGGCAGTACAGGGGGATATGGGCTGGGCAACGCTCGAAGCACGGGAAGCTCAGAGTAAATTATTATACAAAGAACGCCTGAGGAATTTGGATGATAACATTTGGGCAGCTAAGGTATTTAAATACCTGTACAGAAAGAGCGTTGACACACAGTGGCGGAAACGAACTAGAAAGCTGGCCAGTAAGTTTGCCAGAGACGAGGAAGGAGAAAGAAAGAGCATTAAACGACAGGTTATAAACGTCGAAGGTAAAATTGGGTAGATTCAATGGAAAAGAAGCATAGTGTAGAACTATATCGATGCTGGAAAAGGCAGATCAGGAAAGGAACGTTTTATGATAACTCAAGAGGCAGTGCCCTCCTCTTTGAAGCTAGGTCAGGGTGTCTTAGAACGCGCAGCTACAAAAAAGAAATTTAACGAAGAAGATGACACATGTGCTCTGTGTGGTAAATCTGTAGAAACAATAGAACACCTCATTCTAAAATGTAATGGTATCCATCCCGATGTCGATGCAGGCACAGTCACTCTTCCTGAGGCCTTAGGGTTTAGAGATAACAATAGTCGTGTAAATAAATCGGCTGTGGAAATTAGAAAAAAGCGATTGGAGGATTGGTGGCACAAAAGCAGAAAGGTGACATAAGTTTTAAGGTGTAGGAAGACGTATTTTAAAGAAAATGAGAATTGTATTAACAACTTACAGCAGAGTTAAAAAAATAAAGGAAAAAATGAGCATGGTGGCAACTACCACTGCCCCGTTTCAAAGGGGACGCTCCTACCTTCCACCCCATCCATCCGAGGACCGCAAGCTATACGCAATGTCTATTTTGCTCAGGAAGACTCCGCCAAGACGGGGTTTGAAAATCACGAGTCTGCTATCCCCACCTGGCGAGACTTCCGGCGACAGTTGCTCGACACCTTCGGCAGCAACGAACGGAAGGAGCGAGCTGAAGTCGCCCTGCAGTCCACAGCGCAGCGGCCAAATGAGAGCGTCGCCATGTTCGTAGAAGACATGACGCGGCTCTCTAACCGCGCAGTTCCTACCATGTCTGAAACGAAGAAGGTGCGTCATCTTATGCGAGGAGTGAAAGAGCAGCTTTTCGTAGGACTCGAGCGCGACCCTCCCAGCACAGTGGTTGACTTTGCTCGGGAGGCGACGAGCATGGAGCGCGCCTTGCAGCAGAGGTTCGCGCACTACGGCCGTCCGGCAAATATAACTGCTACGGACGCCAACATGCCGCTGCTTGGAAGCGAGAGTGAGGCCCTCCGTGAGCTTGTCAGGAGCATTGTGCGCGAGGAGCTACAGAAGCTTCGCCCTGTCGAGCAACACACGGGTGTCGGAGCCACCTCGTATGTCATTCGCGACGAAGTCCGTCGAGTGGTGCAGCCAATGGCCTGTCCCCAGCCGCTGCCTGAGCCGTATGTCATGACGCACAGTGAAGCGTTGCGCAGCTCTGCGCCAGCACCACCGGCATTTTACTGCCCTGCTCCTTCTGCACCGCATCAACGCTTTTCGACTTCGCCTTCCCTCACCGACGCACGACCACCCCTCAGCAAAGCACACGTGTGGCGCACATCGAACAACCGGCCCCTGTGCTTCCACTGCGGTGAAGCCGGCCACATATTGCGCCACTGCCCGTATCGTAGGATGGGCCTGCAAGGGTTTTCACCAGACGCACCCCGGCCACGCTATGGTGAACGACCCCGTGACATCGAGCAGTACCTGTCGGCCAGCGTCCCCCCTGCGTCTTCGCCACAGCGCCCGTCCAGGTCGCCGTCGCCCCGTCGGTTCTCTTCCCCAGGTCGCCAGTCGTCCATGCTGAGTGCTCCAAGTACCTGATCCTCGGACTCGATTTTCTTCGCGAAAAGGGGGCTTTCATCGACCTCCACGAACTCACGTTGACATTCTCCGCCCCATGCACCGTAGCCGATGACAGTGTGCCAGGAAGACCCGTTTTTCGCGTGTCCAACGACCACGTCACTCTACCACCACGTGCCAGCTTATTTGTTACGGTGGACTGCAAAAACCCCCGCGCGTCCAACGGCATCGCAGAAGCAAACTTGTCTTTACTGCTGAGCCAGCAAGTCTGCATCGCACGGGGTGTCTTTACCTTGCAGAAACAGCAAACTGAGCTTCTAGTTACGAACTGTAGCGCCGAATACCGCCACTTGGCGAAAAATATAGCCATCGCCTATTTCGATGAAATTAGCGAGCCCGCCACCCACTGTGCGTTGTCAACGTCCAGGGACGCCCCTCCAGGAGGACCTAGCCGAACAGTTAAGGCTGACATGAACCCTGCTTTGAACACTGATCAGCATCGCCGCTTGCAAACCATCCTCGACTTTTCATGACTGCTTTGCGACCACCTCTAAGGTCAGGCAGACGTCCATAACGAAACATCGCATCATAGTTGATGACAGTGAGCGGCCTATTCTTCAACACCCCTATCGAATGTCGGCGAGAGAACGTGTAGAGATACGACTGCAGGTGGACGAAATGCTCCGGGATGATGTCATACAACCGTCTACAAGCACATGGGCTTCGCCCGTAGTGCTGGTCGCCAAGAAGGACGGGACACTGAGATTTTGTGTCGACTACCGAACACTTCACAAAATTAACAAAAAGGACGTTTACCCGTTACCTCGAATCGATGACTCTTTCGACCGGCTGCGTCATGCCCGCTACTTTTCTTCTCTTGACCTCCGCGGTGTGTACTGGCAGATGGAGATGGCTGAACGGGACCGCGAGAAGACAGCGTTCGTTACTCCCGACGGGTTGTACGAGTTCAAGGTGCTCCCCTTCGGCTTGTGTTCCGCTCCTGCAGCCTTTCAAAAAATGATGGACACTGTCCTCGTTGGCCTCAAATGGCTGTCCTGCCTCGTCTACCTTGATGATGTTGCCATTTTTTCTGCCACCTACGACGAGCATATCAAGCGCTTGAGTGCAGTACTGGAGGCCATACGATCGGCTGGCCTCTCGCTCAAATCAGAGAAATGTCACTCTGCGTTCCAACGGCTGAAGTTCCTGGGTCACATCGTGAGCGCTGAAGGTTTTAGCCCTGATCCCGACATGACGGCTGCCGTCGATGCGTTTCCGACCCCACTGATAAGCATGCTGTGCGCCATTTTTTTGGGGGGTCTCTGCGCCTATTACTGACGACGGAACATATAGCGCTAAGACACCAGGACGAACAAAGAAAGAGACAACACGAGCGCTAACTTTCAACTGAAGTTTATACATTGTATGTGAAGTTCTTATACAGGCTGAATATCGCAGAAATACTACCAGGCTATCATGCCGTGAGTCACCACATAACACGCACTTACTTTTTATTTACGTCATCAAGGAATTCAATTTCTTTCTTTGAGATCCAGATAGATGCTGCACTAACATATTTATCTCTCAGTTTTCGTATCTGTCTGGCTTCTACAATCTCACGTGTTAGTTGCTGTTTATTTTTTTTTTACTGATGATTTGGCATTGCTCGAAAACTGGATGGCACCCCACTGGCTTGCAATCCAAACAGTTTTCGGCAAGGTTTTCTTTGCCGTTCTCCAAGTTCCTATTATGTTCTCGGAGTCTTTCATTAACACACCTACCAGTCTGACCAATGTAATATTTTCCACATGACAAGGGCAGGGAATATACGACGCCTTTTGCACATTCTACACCTTTCTTCCGGTGCCTTATTGTGCACGTTTCTTTTTTAACAGCAAAGGGATCGGTCATCCTGCAAAGTTTGGCCAGTTTATCGGGTGTTGAAAACACTACTTTAACTCCTGCACGCTGCCCGATTTTTTTTATTTGAGATTATGCGAAATCTTGTGAATATACGGAAGCACCGCTACTCGTTTATATTTCTCGGGCAGGCTTTGATCTGGTGACTTTTTTTTTCCGATCAAGCTTTCGGCTACTGTTACCAGGAGTGCACTAGGATAGCCTGTTTCTTGCAACCGTTCAACCTGCTGGCAGAAACTGTTGCTCGTCTGTGCTGGCATGACTTTTCCAGCGCTTCCTTAAAGGTGGTTTTGATTATGCTTCGCTTGATTAGTTCCGAATGAGCTGAAGTGTACGGAAGCAATGGTTTGTTAGTCCTAGGTGCATAGCCCCAGCATGTGCGATCGTCTGCAAATGTTAACTTGATGTCCAAAAAACGAAGTTCATTGTTAGCTGGCATTTCATATGTTAGCTGAAGCGGGTTCAAAATTCTTCGAATGCTGAAATTATCTCGGAGTTTGTGTTCCGAAGGTCGTCCATGGTGCCGTCCATGACGACCAGAAAATCATCAACATAACGAAACACTCTTTTTACACTTGTACACTTAAGGTGATCATTAAGTCCTGTCAAGATGAGATAAGAACAGATTGCTTAGTACTGGTGCCAAGCAAGACCCGATACATATGCCTTCCTTCGGAAGGTACGGTTTTGCCTGCCAGTTAATAAATGTGGACCGGAGATACAAAACTAAAAGATCTAAAAATCCTTGTACTGACACACCAGTAGCGTTCTGGAATTCAACGGCCGCGAATTCGTGAATGCTTTTTTCTATGCGCTTTACTAAGCCTGTCTAGGGTAATGAGTAGTACAAATCTTTGATGTCAACAGAGAAGGCTTGAACGCCCTTGTCATGCTGTACTGCGAAGAATTCTAAGATCTCCTCCGAGTTTTTTTACAAGGAATGGGTCCTTGAGAGTCAAAAGGCTTAGTTTATCTCTTAGAAAGGAAGCGACTGACTTCTGCCAGGTGTCATTTTCCGATACAATTACCCGTAAAGACATGTCAGGTTTGTACGTTCTCGCACTAAAAAAAATTCCAAATGATTACGCGTACTACTTTCTATGTGCTTCATGACCCCGTCGAGGTTTAGCTGCTGACATAATTTTTTTGCACGAGTTTTCAGTCTAGAAAGTGACTCCTTAGCGTGACAGTTAAAAAGGACTGAAATGGCCTCATTTGCTTTTGCATTGAAAATATCCTTAGGGAGAACTGCAAAACCGCCTTCTTTATCAGCTTGCAAAACACTTAAGGAATGTTGCACAAGGTACCCTGCAATGTTTCGAGACGGACACTTCAAGCCGTGCACCCGCAGGTGTCCGTCTCGCCCTTGTAAGCCGTTGTTTTATGAATGCACTGTTCTAGATAAAAATGCCCATCAAACCACCCGCGAAATTATGGAGGAAGTGCACATCTTGAAGCTAGGAGAAGATTGTGTCAGCTCTCCCTCGATCGCCCTAACGAAACGAGAACTAGATTATTTGAGCCAGATGTCATCTGAGTAATTTGTCCATTCTGTTTTGACCTTCAGTGATTTTAGAACCTTTTGGCTCGTAGTAGTTTTCAGGTTTGTTTGCCGCCATGTTATGAGCAGCCTCTTATACCCCTGTCACACTAGCAAATTTAATGTCATTCGGATCGATTGGCATTTGCACCTAATGCCGTTAATCTGCTGCTACACGGGAATATTTAATGTCAATAGGTTCGAATGACATTCGCAATCGAATGAGTTCACGAAACTCATTCGCATTCGATGTCGAACCGAATGTGTACTCTGGACACCTTACGCGCAGCAGAAACAAGCGACGCGAAAAAATTCGCGTGCGCACTGTCAAAGTTATAAATCGTATTTATTTAGCTCTGCTAAAAATGTTAATTTTGGTGAGAACCTCTTCAAACTTGTAGCTGTCGTGGATAGCTGTTACTCTCGGTCCCAGCAGCAGCCAACTGCAGCAGCCGACCGTGAAGCAGGGCCTTTCCCGCGACCACCGATCATTCTGGGTTGCGTGTTTCTTGCTGGTTGGCGTTCCATGTTCGTTTATCTCGGAAACACTTAAAGATGTCACTGAGCACTTCACCTTTCAGAAGTCATTTCCGCGCTCCACGCGTAGCCGCGCGCCGCTGTGTCAGCCATTTTGTTTTTTTTTTACATTTTTCATATTTGTGGTTGACTTTGTACTTGGCTTGGCTTTTGACGGCTGAAGTGCCGCAGAATGACTAGAAATAATATTTTAAGCTTATAATATTGCACAGAAATGTTCTCACCCGCTTTTAAAACAATACACAACAATTTGTAACGTATTTTATGCGCGTTGATGTGTTTGAATTGTACTATTTTTTTTCACTGATCGTCACTGACATCATTTTCGAATGACATTATTTTTTATCGTGTAGCACTGAAAGAGACCGATGACATTCGGTGCATCGAATGACATTCGATTGGAATGACATTAAATTTGCTAGTGTGACAGGGGCATAATTCGCCCTTTTGGCCCGGTTTTTTAAATTTTCCCTCGCGCTGTTTTAGATCTTTTAATTCCCCTTTTGGCCTTAGTATTCTCTCTGCAAAATGCCTATGCTTTGTCTTATCGTTCCCATGTTTCATTTTGTCTTATCGTTCCCATGTTTCATCCACTGCCATGTACTGACTTTTAATGTACTTTTGGCTTTGTTAGTCTTGTTGCAAATTGCTGGTGCTTTGTCTTATCGTTCCCATGTTTCATCCTCCGCCCTGTATTGCTTTGTTGTTCTGTTCCTGGCAGTTGCCTTTGTGCGCCGGTGCAGACTTTTCTTCTCATCATTGTTATCTTATCACGCGTAGGAATTTCAGCAGTGGCGTCACTATGCTTTCCCGCCCACTTTACGTATAAATAGCGCCCCTTTCTGCAGTAAAAGCCAGTTGAAGACAGCGCTGTGGTGTCTTGTCTTTCTTCGTCCTTGTCTCTGTTCGCGCTGTATCGCATAATGAATTACCAACTAGCCCGATCTGCCACTCTTGCAAGCGAGATGACGCCGAGCTACGACCTCTCATAGAGTGGGTGGATGGATACGGCTGAACCCTTTAAATCGGGCGGTGGCTCAAGCCACCTAGCCATGGCTTATGAAATTTTACTGTTCTCTTGATTTTCGCCACGAATCAAATAACCTTAGCTTGGTTATTTCTACCCGCTTAAAATCTACTTTCCCTTCGCTGTCCTTAAACCCCAATGCCTTGGATAAATCAGCCCCGCTGCTTTCCACTGTAGGGTGAAGCCCTTTACAGAAAAGTATCAAGTGTTCAGCCGTTTCCTCCTCTCCGCACGCAACGCACAACGTGTCTATCTCGTGGTACCTGGCTCTATATGTCTTAGTCCGCAAAACTCCCGTCCTGGCCTCAAACAACAAAGAGCTTCCTCTACAATTATCATAGATATTTTCTTTGGCAATTTCCTGCTTAAAAATCCTGCATGTTCCAAGTGCTGATTTCGTCAGCATCCCTGTTTTCCACAGAGCTCTCTCTGTTTCTTTAACCTTTTTCTTAATCGATAATTGCTGTTTTGCCCCCCCCCCTTTTCTGCTCTCCAGATTTTTGCTTGTCAATTTTCTAGTTTGCTTTCTCCATTTCGTATCAACATTCCTTATATACAGGTATCTGAAAACTTTCCTAGCCCACTGATTTTCCCCATTTTTCTCAATCGCTCCTCAAATGCTATCTTACTGCTAGCTTCTCTGCTCTCGAACGACGCCCATCCCATATCACCCTGTGTCCCCTGATTTGGTGTATTGCCATGTGCTCTCAAAGCTAGCCTCCCTACGCCGCGTTGTTTGGTTTCTAACCTTGCTTGAACATCTGGTCTCATGCACAGGACCGCATTACCGAAAGTCGAACTTTCTGACGGGCTAGTTGGTACATTTCTATTAAATAGCGTGCGCTAACAGGACGAACACAGGAAACTTGGAGACAGTTTCTTGGAGGCGCTTCTTTCCTCTGCTTCCAAGTTTCCTGTGGTCGTCCTGTTAGCGCATGCTATTTAATAGAAATTTACCGAAAGTCAGGCTAGGAACCATCACTTCTTTCCAGATCCCCCTTACCACTTCATACCTATTTTAATTCCACAGTGACCTATTTTTCATGACAGCTGCATTAATTCCTACTAGCTTTATTCATTACATATTTTTCATGCTCTATCAGATACTCAGCACCGTTATTTATCCATACCACAGGATACTTGTACTCATCCACTACTTCTAGCGTGAACTCCTGTATTCTATGCTCGCCGACCTCATCGTTAAATATCATGACTGCAGATTTTTACTTACTAAACTCGAAACCTAATCTATCTCCCTCTGTGCCACATATGTCTATCAACTTCTGTAAATCTTCCTTGTTTTCAGCCATTAGCACTATATCATCGGAGTATATTAGTCCCGGTAATGACTGTTTATTCAATTCTACTTGCTTGAAAAAAGAAAGGTTGAAGTCTAGTCCGCTCCTCTTTAGCTTGGCCTCCAACCCTTGCAGGTAAAACATGAACAACAAAGGAGACAGAGGACATCCTTGCCTAAGCCCCCGCTGTATCTCTACAGACTCTGATACATTTTCTCCCATTTTATAAGCACTCTGGTACCTTTATATATATCTTTTAAAAGATTAATTACTCCCTCTTCCACATCAAATGTGCCCCGTATGTCCCACAGATACTCTTTATTAATGTTGTCGTAGGCTCCCTTAATATCCAGAAATGCTAGCCATAGGGGCCTGTGTTACTTTTCAGTAATCTCTATACACTGCGTCAATGAAAAAACAGATTGTCCTTCAACCTCCTTTCTTTCCGGAACCCATTTTGTAGCTCCGCTAGCACCCCCTTGTTCTCCACCCAAGCCTGCAATCTGTCCTTTATAATCTGCATCACCACCCTGTAAATCACACATGTCACTGTTATGGGACGATAGTAACTTACGTCAGCTTTGTCCCCTTTTCCCTTACATATCATGTTCATTCTACTTAATCGCCATTCATCGGGTACTTTCCCATCAACTATCATTTTATTCACTACCTGTATTAACGATTGCTTGGATTTTAGTCCTTGCTTCTTTATTAACATAATCGGAATAAAATCAGGTCCTGTTGACGTGCCACTAGGAACCTTCTTCTTTGCCCTTTCCCACACTCTTTGCTCAAGTGAAGCAATTGTAGCAACCGGTTTATCCTCCTTCGGTAAATGATGTGCAACATTTCTTTCTTTAAATTTTTCTGTCATCCTTGTTCCTATGTTTTTTATCGCTTCATCCCCTTCTAGTCGAATACCCTGATCTGTAACAACAAAACTTTGTTCTAGCCTAGTCTTATTACTCATTGCATTTAGATGCTTCCAGGATTTTTGAGCTGCTTTTCTATCATTTTTATTTACTTTTGACATCCATTGGGCACCCTTCTAATTTTCTCATTAATCAAATAGGACGCTTCTCTTCTACACTCTATGAAGGTATCCCATTTTCTGTCTACTTCAACTTCTGTTTCCCCCTTCTTAGAATATCTGTGTTCCCTGGACGCTTCCTGACGTTTCTCTATCGCCCTCTTGACCTCCTCATTCCACCAACTCTTGGGTTTGCGTCTTTTCCCTTTTAGCTTTACTCGCACCTTAGCTAGCTCTAGCTCCAGTAATCGAGTTATTTTGGTATAAGTCCATTCTGGTTCACTATCCTCGAAAATTACTTTCTTAATTTGTTTGGCTGCTGCTTGCAATTGCTTTTCTGAGTAAAAATTCCTCGAAGAGTACCTCGACGGCCGTACCTCGTCGCCGCCCCGTTTCTTCACACGCGGGCTATCGTCGTTCTGCTTGTGGGGTGGCATATTCTACAAGAGAAGCTACGGTCCCACGGACACTCCGTAGTTGCTCGTGATACCAATGGTGCTTCCAGACGAAGTTCTGCACGCATGCCACGACGACCTTTCCTCCCGCCACCTCGGCTTTTCTCGCACGTTGGCGCGGATACGGCAGAAGTATTACTGGCCCCGGCTTGCTACAGTTGTCTAGCACTACGTTTAGTCTTGCCGCGAGTGCCAACGTCGGAAGACACCACCTGTGAAGCCGGCCGGCCTAATGAAGCCCATTGATCTACCTCGAATCTCTTTCCACGACGTCGGCATGGACTGGCTGGGACCATTTCCGACATCATCATTGGGCAACATGTACATTATAGTTGCCACCGACTACCTCACCCGATATTGTGAGACGAAAGCCCTTCCCTGCGGCACCGCTGCCGAAATTGCGAACTTTTTTCATCTCTAACATTGTACTCCGTCACGGTGCCCCAGCGGTCGTTTTAACTGATCGAGGCACGGCTTTTACATCAGCCCTTACTAAGGAAGTTATGCGTCTCAGTGGCACCAGTCACCGTCGAACCACTGCCTACCCTCCTCAAACAAATGGACTGACTGAGCGACTCAATAAGAGCATTGCCGACATGCTTTCCATGTACGTCGACACCGACATTAAGAACTGGGACCAGATATTGCCTTACGTCACGTTCGCATATAACACTGCTTTTCAAGAGACGACGCGCTTCACGCCGTTCCCTTTGATGGACGGTCGCGAAGCCACGACTATGCTGGACGCAATGTTACTGCCAGACGTTGCACGTCCCTCCGTCGCTGGCGCTGAAGAGTTCGTTCGGCACGCAGAAGCCGCCCGCCAGCTAGCTAGGCAGCGAACCCGTACCCAGCAGGAAAGCGACGCTCAACGTTACAACCTTCATCACCGGGCGGTGCTTTACCACCCTGGCGATCAAGTTTGGGTTTAAACCCCAATCCGTCGGCGGGGTTGCTCCGAAAAACTTCTGCGCCACTACTTCGGGCCCTACGAGGTACTGCGCAAACTTAGTGACGTTAACTACGAAGTGCTCCCGCAAGAGTCTGTTCGCTCCTCCAGGCGGCAGGCGGCATCCGAAATCGTCCACGTTGCCGTGATGAAGCCCTACCACGCCCGCTAGGACTTATTCTGCCATGTCCGGCGACACAGACTTTATTCCCGATTTCCGTGATTCCGCGGCATCGGGGCGATGCCCTTTCCAAGAGGAGCGGCAATGCCACAGTGTTAGCCATTTACTGGCGCCGCCATGCGGTGGGACAGCACCCGCTGGTCTTCTTCGTCTTCCCCGGCTGGTGAGCTCATTCGCTGAGTGTGTCTCCCTGGCTAGTCCTGGTGCGCCCTTCTTCCCTTTCTGCCGGCTTTCGGTGACAATATAAGGGTCCCAGACTGTGCGAGCATACTCTAGTTTGGGTCTTATGAGGCTGTAGTATGCTCACTGCTTTATCCGGGAAGGAACGTTTTTAAGTTTGTGGCGAAGAAGTCCAAGTTTTCTGTAGTATGATGAACATGTATTGGCGATATGACTGTTCCAACTTAGATTTCAGTAGAACACATTCTTGGGCAAGTTGGTTCATAGCTTGAGTATATGAAGCGCACAAAAACACAGCACAGAGTAAAAGAAAGCGCCTGTCTCGTATCTTTCTTTTCCTGTGTGCCGTGTTTCTGTGTGCTTCATCTACTCAAGCTATGTAGCGCCTGTCTCGTTTCTTTCTTTTCCTGTATGCTGTGTATGCTTTCTTTTCCTGTATGCCCGCACGCCGCTTTATCGCTTTTTTGCTTGAGATGCAAGACGCGACCATGATTTATCTCCATTGATCGCATCCAGGCGGAGCCGAATCTGCGTTGTTCCACAATGTTGTAACTTAATTTGCACGCTTTATCTAGAAATTTAGTTCACTATCAGCTTTAAATTGAGCACGGCCGAGAGCGGCGGGCATTCTGTTCGACGGCCGCCGAGCACGCTTGCTGCTACGCCGTCGCGGAGTGATTCAGTCCATTGTCGGCGCAAGTCAGCCAAAATAAAGAGTTTTATTTAGACACCATTTTCGCTATCTTTCTGCTCTCCAGATTGCAGTCACCGTTTCGTGACATCTGGTGGAGATGCTGGGTAGCCGTTAATGTACCGGGCACCCCCTTCAAGTCGTGACGCCAGCCCCCTGCGCTTCGCACCGGAGGACGAGCCAGCAAGTAACTGAGCCAGCCGACGTCTTCAGGGAGAGCAGCCTGAGTTCGGGACCCTGCTGGACCGCACCCAACAATGAAATTTAGACGCCGCAACATCAGCCATGCCCACATCACAGACGTCGACTCTGATCTTCCTGCAGCAGCCGCGAATGGCGCCAACATTCAGTGGCTCCCCAGGCGAATACCCAGAAGAATGTTTGGACCAATTTGCGCGCGTTGCATCGTTCAAGAGTTGGGATGATGCGACTAAGTTAGGGCACGTCTTTTTCTCACTGGAGGGCTCAGCACGCACGAGGTATGAAAACCACGAGTCTTCCCTGACGACATGGGGGCTATTCAAGAGAGAACTTTTGAAGACATTCACCAGTGTCGTGAGGAGCCGAACGACTCCTCGAGTCCAGAATCCAGCTTCCGAACGAGCCCGTACGCGGTTGCGTGGAAGAAATGAAGCGCCTCTTTCGCCACGCTGATCTCAATATGATTGAGGAAAAGTGAGTTTTTTTAATTCGCTGCGTCAAAAAACAACCTTTTGCCAGCCTTGCCCGCCAGGCGCCAAAAACCGTAGTGGAATTCACGCAAGAAGTCTGTACCATCGAGAAGGCACTCAGCGTTCGGACTCGGCAGAACAACCGTCCTGCTTATGTCTCTGCAATTTGTCCGCACACGATGACCACCACCAGCGAGAGCTTGCGGAGTTAACCGCGAAAATTAATCGTCCGCGAGAAGCTACGACGGCTGCTGCCATCCTCCGCACAGCCCCAAGCAGCGACTCTCATGGGTGTGGTGCGGGAAGTGCAACAGGAGCTTGGCACCCCGGTGGCCGCAGAACCTCAGGCCGTGACCGCCGCTGCAGTACGCAGTCCTCAGCCCCAAGAAGGCCCCTACGTCCTCTCCGAGATGGACGACTTGTTCCAGAATGTCGCCTCTCTGCCTCCACCCGCCCAGCCTACGAGCTACACTCAAGCCCCAGGAAATGCAAACGCCGGGAGGACTTCCGACAACCGGCCGTTTTGCTTCCATTGCGGTGAGGCCGGCCATATTCTTCGTCTCTGCACCCACCCGCCCAGCCTACGAGCTACACTCAAGCCCCAGGAAATGCGACGCCGGGAGGACTTCCGACAACCGGCCGTTGTGCTTCCATTGCGGTGAGGACGGCCATATTCTTCGTCTCTACACCCACCCGCCCAGCTTACGAGCTACACTCAAGCCCCAGGAAATGCGACGCCGAGAGGACTTCTGACAACCGGCCGTTGCGCTTCCATTGCGGTGAGGACGGCCATATTCTTCGTCTCTGCACCCACCCGCCCAGCCTACGAGCTACACTCAAGCCCCAGGAAATGCGACGCCTGGAGGACTTCCGACAACCGGCCGTTGTGCTTACATTGCGGTGAGGCCGGCCATATTCTTCGTCACTGCCGTACTGACGTATCGGTCTTCGAGGACTTGCTGTTGATGGCCCACGACCACGCTTTGGCCAACCGACGAGTGCGTCGAGAGGAGTACGCGCCGAACCGCCTTTTGCGCTCACCATCGCCGTCAGCCTCGCGCTTTGCGTCGCCACGTTGCCGCGGTACGAGGAAGGTCTCCCAGCCCCCGTAGGGGAAACTAAAGACAGCGTCCTCTTAAAGGTGAGGTTGCCCACGGGCGAAACGCCGAATATCCTCAAACGACCGCAAGAAGAGGCTGCCCCTGCACGCCGACACCGCATACAATGACAACCTCGACCACGACACGAATCGCCTTCAAAACGACGCCGTCCCCGAGAAAAGCTTCGAAGACACGCCCTACCCACGATTATCACATACCCGACGAATTGCCGTGACCCGACGCCCACGACGATGTGTAGCGCAATAGCTGACTTAGAAGTGATTATCGATGGCCGGAAAGCTACCGCTCTAGTCGACACAGGAGCCAATTACTCGGTGATGAATGGAACATTCGCTGCACATCCGAGGAAAGTCACGACCGCTTGGGACGGCCCACAAATTCGCAACGCAGGTGGGCACCCCGTTACGCCATCAGGACGATTCACAGCGCGAGTGATTGTCAAAAGATATACCTATCCTGCGACCTTTGTTGTCCTACCGCAATGCTCCCGCGAAGTGATCTTGGGTATAGATTTCTTTAATGAGCATCAGGCGATCGTCGACCTCCGATCCAAACTGATCACGCTTTCGACGAACGAAGCTATCGCTTCGATGAAAATTGGGGAAAAACACGTTTCACCGAGTGTCCTGGAGGAAGAAGTGAGCGTCCCACCCTGTTCAGGCGTCATCATCACTGTAGGTGCCACGAAAGCCAATAACACTGAAGCCATCGTCGAGGAAAACATTAAACTGCTTCTAGACTGAGGAATCAGCATCACGAAAGCCGTCGCACATTTCGCAATGGCCAAGTCGAAGTACTGTTGATTAACTTCAGCGAAGAATACTGGCACAATAACAGAGGAAGGAGGATTGCTTTCTTCGACAAAATATATGACGTTCAAGACTCCTTCGCCCTCTCCGACCCATCCGCAGAAGATTCGCCTGACTAAGGCAACTCGCCCACTTTCGTCATCAACCCAGCCCTGCCCTGGAACAGACAAGACCAGATCCGCCACCTGATTCGAAGCTAAAACGAGTGTTTCTCGTCATCTTCGAAGGTCCGGCAAACGCCGATCGCCAGGCATCGCATTATAACCGAGCAGCACGCCCGACCTCCGCCAAAGCCCCTACCGCGTACGTGTATCGCCGCGAGAACGATAAGCCATCCGGGACCAAGTGGAAGAAATGCTTCGCGACGACGCCATCCAGCCTTTAAAGAGCCCCTCGGTGGCACCGGTTCTCCTATTGAGAAAGAAAGACGGCGCACTTCGATTCTGCATTGATTACCGCCGCTTGAACAACATAACGAAGAAGGGCGTGTACCCCGTTCCTCGTATAGACGACACACTGGACCGGCTCTGCAACGCCAAGTATTTCTCGTCAATGGACCTCAAGAGCGGCTACTGCTAAATTGAGGTCATTGATAGAGATCACGAGAACACCACATTCATGACTACGATGGCCTCTTCGAGTTCAAGACGCGGGTTCGATCCTGGCCGCGGCGGTCGAATTTCGATGGAGACGAAATTCTATAGGCCCGTGTACTGTGCGATGTCAGTGCACGTTAATGAACCCCAGGTGGTCAAAATTTCCGGAGCCCTTCACTACAGCGTCTCTGATAGCCTGAGTCGCATTGGGACGTTAAACCCCATAAACCAAATCATCTTCCAGTTCAGCGTGATGCCATCTGTTCCGCACCAGCGACGTTTCAGCGAGTAATCGACACAGTGCTGGCAGGCCTGAAGTTGCAATTTTGTCTGGTACATTTAGATGATGTCGTTGTATTCAACTTGAACATTGAAGGGCACCTCGAAAGGCTTCGAACAGCACTAGACGCAATCAAGTTGTCCGGCCTAACCTTGAAAGCAGAGAAGTGCCGCTTTGACTATGTACGGCAGCCTGCATGAGAATGGGAAGCTTCATAAACTCCTGCTTCTTTGGACGACCACATACGCAAGCCTCAAAGAAAATAAGAAGTCTCATCCCTTCCTGCTGCTTTGGACAGCCACATATGCGAGCCTGCATGAATATAAGAAGCCCCACTCACCTCTTTCATTTCATTTCTCCATTCTGCCTGCTGTCCTTTATTTCCGCTGCCCCAGCTCAGGTGCTTCAGTATCGATGGCAGGTGCCGGGGCTAGCAGGAATCTTTTCCTTCCCTTTAATTATTATTTTAATAAAAAACTACTACATCCATTCCTGCTGCTTTGGACAGCCACATATGTCAGCCTGCATGAAAACGGGAAACCTCATCCCTTCCTGCTGTTTTGGACGGCCATATATGCCAGCCTGCACAAAAATAAGAAGCCTCATCCCTTCCTGCTGCTTTGGACAGCCACATATGCCAGCCTGCATGAAAATGAGAAGCCTCATTCTTTTCTGCTCCTTTGGACAGCCACATATGCCAGCCTGCATGAAAATGGGAAGGCTCATTCCCTCCTGCTGCTTTGGACAGTCACACATGCCAGCCTGCATGAAAGCCTCATCTCCTCCTGCTGCTTTGGACAGCCACATAAGCCAGCCTGCATGGAAATAAGAAGCCTCATCCCTTCCTGCTGCTTTCGACAGCCACACATGCCAGCCTGCATGAAAATGGGAAGCCTCGTCCCCTCCTGCTATTTTGGACAGTCACATATGCCAGCCTGCATGAAAATAAGAAGCCTCATCGCCTCCTGCTGCTTTGGAAAGCCACATCTGCTAGCCTGCATGAAAATACGAAGCCTCATCCCTTCCTGCTGCTTTGGACAGCCACATAAGCCAGCCTGCATGGAAATAAGAAGCCTCATCCCTTCCTGCTGCTTTCGACAGCCACACATGCCAGCCTGCATGCAAATGGGAAGCCTCATCCCTTCCTGCTGCTTTGGAGAGCCACATATGCCAGCCTGCATGAAAATAAGAAGCCTGATCCCCTCCTGTTGCTTTGGACAGCCGCATATGCCAGCCTGCATGAAAATAAGAATCCTCATCTTCTCCTGCTGCTTTGGACGCCACATATGCCAGCCTGCATGAAAATAAGAAGCCTCACCCCTTCCTGCTGCTCTGGAAAGCCACATATGCGAGCCTGCAATAAAATTAGTCCTTCCTGCTGCTTTGAACAGCCGCATATGTCAGCCTGCATGAAAATAAGAATCCTCATTCCTTCCTGCTGCTTTGGAGAGCCACATATGCCAGCCTGTATGAAAATAACAAGTGTGTCACGGATCTCTCCTGAGAACACTCGGACCGAAAGAATGGACTAGGCGACGGGTGTAAACACACAAACGCACATTTAATACACCCTACGCGACACACACACTAGAACACAAAACTAACAAAACTAAAACACACAAAGGCTATAAATACACACGACCCGGGCACACTACTACCAGCGTCTACTACTAGCGTTCTACTATTCGTGGTCGGCGTTCATGCTCACGGTTGGTTCGGTGTGGCTGCGGCGTTGTATGGATCCAGTAGGCGGCGTCGAGGCGGCGTTCGGCGTGCTTGGGCTGGCGTTGCTGGCGGCGTCGCTGGCTGCGTCGTACAAGCTCCCGGTCCAAGCGCCCGTGGAGGTGATGCCGGTGTTGTTGGCGTTGGGGGCACCACCCGGATGGATGGCAACAGCGCTGGAGATACCCCTGGCCGTAGCAGGTGGTAGCGTCCTCCGTTGACTCCTCGGAACGGGCTCAGGCACGGCAGGAAGTCCACGATGCGATGTCGTAGAACGCGAGCTCACCGGAGCAGTAGCCGGCGTCGCTCTCTTCCAGCCGAAGTGTCCCTGACCCGCCGGAGCCTCCGCTTCTCTGCTGTTCCCCCAGTGCCTCGCTCTCACTCGCCCTTTTATAGCCTCGGTGTTAGCCCACGTAAGCCTTGTCGTTGTCTTCTTCTCTTCTCCACCAATCATCTTTCTCCACCTCGCCGATTGCTTCTCCACCAATCATCTCTCTCCACCTCACCGAATGCTTCTTCGTCCTCTTCTTTATTCTTCGGTTAATTCACGTCGTCTTCTTCACACTATTTTCCTTTAAAATTTAATTTAGGCTCCGTAATATATGTGACAAGGGCCCCCCTCTCAAGAGTTTTTCCATGAAAAACTGCTCACGTCATCCTCATCTTCAAGTCATCCAGCCAGCCGACCATCGTCTGTGGCGATTCTGGCCCCAGCACACAATACACGTAGAGGTCCACCACACACCAAACGCACACCACTAACACAGCACACCAAATTGCGTTTTCAGAACACTAACACACCACTGCCGTTGTCCGTTCAGAGTCCTTAATAAACATGTTCATGCCCACAACATGCTCCCTTGTATGATCACATGACACCAACAATAGCAACAACAGCAACAAGGTAAATCTCAGAGACACATTAACACAGCAACAACATGATATATCCCAGAGACACCCAGAGCTAACCAGTTAGCTCTATCTCTATACAAGTCTAATTTGTGACATATGACCTCAATTTGGCTTGGGCCATCCGAAAACGTCTCCCCCTTGATTTGGAGTAGAGCTGTATTCCTCTGTCTGCATTCAAATTGGGCTTCTCAAGTACTTCATTCCCTCCTGCGTTTTCCTTCCCACTGAACGTGGACACCTCGGCAGCATCACCTGTATCCTCGGCCACTACCGAACAAGTTGCCCTGGGGGCGTACCGCCGTACGGGACCTCGTTCTTCATATTTCTTCAACATATTAACATGGAAAGCCCTCTTAGTTCCATCTATCACTACCTCATAATCCATGTCCTTTTTCTTCCGCGTCACAAGGTACGGGCCCTTCCATTGCATCATTAACTTATCATGATCCATGGGTAGCAACACAAGAACCCTGTCGCCCGGATTCAGATTTCTGTTAATGGCTTTCTTTTCATAATATCCCTTACGGCGTTCACGCGCCTTTTCCAGGCCTTGATGTGCAAGCCTGCATGTTTCCTTCAACCTTTCCCGCAACTCAAGATCGTACGTGTATGTTGTCTTGAGATCAGATGCTATCTCTTTATTAGCCCACAGCTCCTTGAGTATTGAAAGTGGACTTCTAACGGTTCTCCCATATAACATCTCGAAAGGCGAGAAACCAAGACTCGTTTGTGGTACTTCGCGGTAAGCGAACAAGAGAGCTGGGAGATATCTATCCCAATCAGTAGGTCTCTCCTGGCACATTTTCTTGATCATGTTTTTGAGGGTGCCGTTGAAAAGCTCTATAAACCCATTACACATGGGATGGTAAGGTGTCGTCAGTAACTGCCTTACTGACAAAAGGCGGTTAACCTCCTTCATTAGTTCCGATGTGAAGTTCGGGCCCCGGTCACTCAAAATTTCTCTCGGGAACCCATAACGTGAAAACATTTCCACAAGACCCTCCGCCACTTGGATACTGTCAACAGTTCTCAGTGGAATAGCGTCAGGATAACGAGTGGCCACGTCAACTAGAGTAAGCACATATCTATTGCCTTTGGCGGATACTGGAGAGATTGGCCCCACAATGTCAATTGCAACTCGCTCAAAGGGTAGGTCGATGGCTGGCATCTTTCCCAGAGGTACGGGACCAACTCTTCCCTTCGGAACTGTGCGCTGGCACACATCACATGAGCGAACAAAGCGCTTAACGTCACTCTGAACCCCCGGCCAAAAGAACTCGTCGGTGATCCTAGACACCGTTTTTTGAACACCCTGGTGTCCGGCCATAATGGCGTCATGTCCTAAGCGTAGCACGGTCTCTCGCATATCTCTCGGTAACACCAGCTGTTGGACCCGCCTTCCTGAACTAAATATGCACTCTCTGTGCAGAAGACCATTTACCAATTGATATTCGAAGGACGTGCGACTCTTCTTTCTTTTCACTTTTTCCCCGACTCTTTCGAAGCAGGTCTTCAGGCTCGGGTCTTCTTTTTGCCTAATCGCAATTTCTCCCGGTGTTACGCTCAAGCACATCGCACTAGGAGTAGAGAGCGGACGCTGCGTTGCTCGGGCTGTCGCATGAGCTCTTGTCTCCACTGCCGACGAGAAACTGACTGCACCCGTCTGAGCTGTCGCGGGCCTTCCCTCCTTTGGATTTTCTTCAACGTCGAGCATCCTCCACTACTCGGGATCGGGGTCTTCGACACTTCTTGCACCCGTAATGTTTCCCAGGATGAGATCGTAGATGGGTTGGTGTACGCATTTTGCCACTACCTGCCCAGTATAATATGGCGTGGACACTAGGATCCTGGCTTCAGGAATGTACCTTACTGTGCTATCTACAAGAGTGACGGCCGACGCTTCCCCTGTAAGAACCTCGTCCTTCACCAGGCTTCTACGAACCGAGACTGTGTTAGCTCCGCTGTCTCTAAGCACCAATATAGGACGGTCTGCTATTTGTCCAACCACCACTGGCATTGCTGCTTTCGACTTGGGTGTTCCACTCACTGCCTCATTTTCCAGCGGCGTTTGCTCTCCTTTCAGCTGTGGAACTTCGGATGGCGTGACAAGTTCTACCCTAGTGTCGACAACGCATGCAGCTCGGTCCTGCGTTCTGTATCGGCACTCATCCAGAGTATGACCCCTCCTCTTACAACCTTGACACACAATCTGTGTTTTTTTTTGGGCAGCACTACTAGTTCGACAGTCAGCTGCACGGTGTCCCACCTTGCCGCAGAGAAAACACCTTACTGGCGCCTTAGATGCACCACCATATGATCTTGGTTTTGCCGCATCTGTCTCTAAGGTCTTTTGGGTTTCCTCCTTTGCCTTACTCAAATTTCTTAGCCCTTGAGCCTCGAGGAATTAGTCTGCAGTGTCGGCGAACTCTTCCAATGAACGCAACTTTCTTTCAGGAATAGGGCTAGCTTTGAGCAACAACACGCTAAAAAATTTATCTGTGATCAGATTGTCACGCACCCCTTCAAAACTCTTTTCTGTGTTTGACATATCAAGCCACCTATCAAAATAGTTGGTTAGCCTGCTGGAAAACTGCTTAGCGGTTTCCAAATCCTCAGATGTCGCGGTGCGAAATCTCTCACGAAAACCCTCTGCCGTAAGCCTGAATCTTTGGAGGAGTGCCTTTTTAACTTTCTCGTAGTCGATGGAATCAGCAGCAGGCATCCTTCCAAGCACATTGTGCCTCTCCGACTAAACACGTGCTTAATGCCGTGGCCCATTCACTGCGCTCCCAGCCTTGCCCCAAGCTATCCGCTCGAATCGTTGCAGATATGCGTCCAGATCACTCTTTTGTCATCGAAAGGAGCCATCAGCTTTCTTGGGCAAACTCTGGCCAGTTTAGGAGATTCTGTACCCGCTAAAGAACGCCGAGCATTGTCCGTGATCTCCTCATAACCTCCCCCGACAATCGCCTGTTTCCACAAAATAAACTCCTTCTCCGGTTCTATCCTTTTCTCCTGTTCTTCTGCCTCACGAGCTCTTCTCTCTGCCTCGCGAGCTCTTTTCTCTTCTCGCTCTTCCGCCTCGCGAGCTCTTTTCTCGCTGTTCCGCCTCGCGAGCTCTTCTCTCTGCCTCGCGAGCTCTTTTCGCCTCGCGCTCTTCTGCTTCACGAGCGTCTGCGCGTGCTTGCGCCCTTTCCTCTCTCTGCCTTTTTGCCTCTTCTTTCTCCTCGTCACAGAGACGCATCGCCTCTTCCTTGCTTAACCCTAGCTTGAGCGCCAGCTCTAACGTTTTTGCCAAGTCCATACTTTCTGCCGTCGAGAGATCGGAAAAATCCGAGACAAAGCAAAAAAGAAAAAGGAAATGCATCCTGGCACAGGCTCGCCACTTATCTTTGTCACGGATCTCTCCAGAGAACACTCGGACCGAAAGAATGGACTAGGCGACGGGTGTACCCACATATACGCACATTTAATACACCCTACGCGACACACACACTAGAACACAAAACTAACAAAACTAACACAACACACAAAGGCTATAAATACACACGACCCGGGCACACTACTACCAGCGTCTACTACTAGCGTTCTACTATTCGTGGTCGGCGTTCATGCTCACGGTTGGTTCGGTGTGGCTGCGGCGTTGTATGGATCCAGTAGGCGGCGTCGAGGCGGCGTTCGGCGTGCTTGGGCTGGCGTTGCTGGCGGCGTCGCTGGCTGCGTCGTACAAGCTCCCGGTCCAAGCGCCCGTGGAGGTGATGCCGGTGTTGTTGGCTTTGGTGGCGGCGTCGCTGGCTGCGTCGCATAAGCTCCAGGTCCAAGCGCCCGTGAAGGTGATGCCGGTGTTGTTGGCGTTGGGGGCACCACCCGGATGGATGGCAACAGCGCTGGAGATACCCCTGGCTGTAGCAGGTGGTAGCGTCCTCCGTTGACTCCCCGGAACGGGCTCAGGCACGGCAGGAAGTCCACGATGCGATGTCGTAGAACGCGAGCTCACCGGAGCAGTAGCCGGCGTCGCTATCTTCCAGCCGAAGTGTCCCTGACCCGCCGGAGCCTCAGCTTCTCTGCTGTTCCCCCAGTGCCTCGCTCTAACTCGCCCTTTTATAGCCTCGGTGTTAGTCCACGTAAGCCTTGTCGTCGTCTTCTCTTCTCCACCAATCATCTCTCTCCACCTCACCGAATGCTTCTTCTTCCTTTAATTCACGTTGTCTTCTTCACACCATTTTCCTTTAATATTTAATTTAGGCTCCTTAATATATGTGACTAAGTGTAAAGACGCAAATCAGACGCACAAGAAATGTGGACAGGCAAAATCTTTGTTGACACAGCGTAGCTCCAAGCCAAGAGTTCGAGAGCGTCAGCTTCGTCTTCTTCGCAAAACTGAACTGCGTCAACTTCGTCTTCTCCAGCTTTCTCTCCTTCGGCGGCACTGGCCGCTGGGGCAGCAAACCCCAATTGTATGCCTTACAATACCCCCGGGGTGAAAAGGCGCCATCCTGGCGGCCTAAGGGCACGAGATGATAGCGGGGTCGTAGTAGGGTTTCAGGCGGTCGAAGTGGACGATTTCGCGGCCGCGGCGTCGATGATCAGGCGAAGGCGTGAGGGTCTCGACGAGGTAGTTAACTGGAGATGTCTGCTGAACTACGCGATAGGGGCCGTGGTATTTGCTTAGCAGTTTTGTCGAGAGGCCCGAACTAAGGAGTCAGGAAGGTAAGCCAAACTAAGGAGTCAGGAAGGTAAGCCGGTGGCAGACAGGTAGAAGTGGCGTGGGCACTTTTCTGACGGTACTGATCGTGGGCAGTAAAGGAACGGGCGAGTTGACGGCATTCTTCGGCATGCGCAGCGGCTTGAGAGACGGTTGTAAATTCGGAAGAATCTGGGCGGTAAGGGTGTATGGTGTCCATAATTGAAGATGGCTCCCGGCCGTAGAGAAGAAAATACGGGGAAAAACCAGTAGTTGCTTGCATTGCAGAATTGTGAGCATAGGTAACGAATGGTAGAATGCGGTCCCAGTTGGAGTGATCGGATGAAATGTACTTGGCCATCATGTCGCCGAGGGTCCGGTTAAAGCGCTCGGTCATGCCGTTCGTCTGGGGATGGTAAGATGAAGTTGTACGGTGGACGATGTGACACTCCCGAAGAAGGGCCTCCAGGACGCCGGACAAAAAGACGCGACCTCGGTCGCTGAGCAATTCCTGAGGCGCACCGTGGCGAAGAATGGTGTTTTGAAGTATGAAACCGGCGACGTCGGAGTCCGTTGCACCTGGTAACGGGGAAGTTTTCGCATAGCGCGTGAGATGATCTATGGCGACAATGATCCAACGGTGCCCAGCAGAAGTGCTAGGAAGAGGGCCATAAAGGTCGATTCCAACACGGTCGAAAGGGTGGGCTGGACAAGGTAAAGGTTGCAGAGGAGCCGGTGAGTGCTGTGGTGGATCCTTGCGCCGCTGACATTCGAAGCAAGAGCGGACGTACTGACGGACAGAACGGTACATGCCTCGCCAATAATACCGAAGACGTAGGCGGGTAAAAGTTTTCAGCAGACCGGCATGAGCGCATTGCGGGTCGTCATGATAACTGGCACAAATAGCAGAGCGGAGATGCCGGGGAATCACGAGAAGCCACTTGCGACCATCTGGTAGGTAGTTGCGACGGTACAGCAGCTGGTCACGCACGACAAAGTGATGGGCTTGACGACGGAGTGCTCTAGAAGGGGGGCTGGCAGAGCGGTTGACTAAGATATCGAGAATAGAAGCTATCCAAGGATTCTTGCGCTGCTCAGAAGCCATATCAATGGTATTAAAAGAAGGCGTGAGGCTGGAAATAGAGGGTTGGTCGAGTTCAGAGGACACAGGAGAGCGTGAGAGGGCGTCAGCATCGGAGTGTTTGCGTCCGGAGCGGTAAATGACCTGAATGTCGTAGTCTTGTAATCGGAGAGCCCAACGAGCGAGGCGGCCGGAAGGATCCTTGAGTGACGACAGCTAGCAAAGGGCATGGTGATCTGTGATGACAGCGAACGGGCGCCCATATAAGTAAGGGCGAAATTTTGTGATCGCCCAAATAATTGCCAAACATTCTTTTGCCGTGACGAAATAATCAGTCTCCGCTTTTGTGAGTGCACGTCTTGCATAAGCAACGACGTACTCATTGAAGCCAGGTTTCCGCTGAGTAAGAACGGCACCCAGACCGATGCCGCTGGCGTCCGTGTGGAGTTCTGTAGGGGCGGAAGGGTCGAAATGGCGCAAGATCGGAGGGGAGGTGAGAAGACAGCGCAGCATGGCAAAAGCTTCGTCGCATGCAGTGGACCAGGCCGGTAAGTCGTGGCCGCCGGCAAGAAGTTGTGTCAGTGGGGCGATAATTGCAGCAAAATTCTTGACGAACCGACGAAAGTACGAGCAAAGTCCAATAGAGCTTCTCAGTTCTTTCAGGGAGGTGGGCTTCGGGAAATCAGCAACTGCTCGTAGCTTGGCAGGGTCCGGGAGGACACCATCCTTGGACACGACGTGGCCTAAGATAGTCAGCTGTCGGGCGGCAAAGTGACACTTCTTGAAATTAAGCTGCAGGCCAGCGTCACTGAGACACTGAAGGACACTCTCAAGACGAAGAAGAGACGGAAAATCCGGGGAGAATACAACATCGTCCAAATAGCAGAGGCATGTTTGCCATTTGCCCGCGTAGGATGTTGTCCATCATGCGCTCGAAAGTTGCAGGCGCGTTCCGGAGACCGAAGGGCATCACATTAAATTCATACAGCCCATCAGGCGTGATTAAAGCTGTTTTAGAGCGATCAGCTTCGGCCATCGGCACCTGCCAGTATCCAGAGCGCAGATCTAACGAAGAAAAGTACTCTGCTCCCTGCAGGCAGTCAAGCGCGTCATCTATACGAGGCAGAGGGTAGGCGCGCCTTTCCGAGTAATTTTGTTTAGCTGGCGGTAGTCTAAGCAGAATCTAATAGAACCGTCCTTTTTCTTGACGAGTACAACGGGAGAAGCCCACGGGCTGTGAGAGGGCTGGATCACTCCACGGTGTAGCATGTCGCTCACCTGATCATCAATTATGCGGCGCTCAGTGGAGGAGACGCGGTAAGGGCACTGGCGCAAAGGTCGATGTGTTCCAGTGTCGATATGGTGGCGAACCGCTGTTGCACGACCCAAGGTGTCTTGATGAGAATCGAAGGACGCGCGGAAGCGTTGAAGCAAGGCGACAAGCTAGGAGCGTTGGAGAGGTGGTAGAGTGGCATCGACGGAATCGGCAAGCCGGTCGGGTGAGGTCTGGTCGGTTGCGACGATGAGAGGAGTGAGGGCATTGATGTCATACGCAGGAGGGTCATCCGGAACAGGTGAAGCGTCGTCGAGATCGATGACGTCAACCGTGCCAAGCGATTCTCCCCGAAATAAAGTGGTCGGGATGGGCAAGTGGTCGGATGGGTTCGCAACGTACAGGGCGCTACAACCCCCAGAAATTGTGAGCACAGCATGCGGGAGCATAAGATTTGCGGTGCGCACAAAGGGATGAGGGCGAAAAAAGGACAGTAGCGTCAGAGAGTGCAGCACAAGTAAGGGGCACAAGAACAGAAGAGAAAGCCGGCACGTCGGTGTCGTCAGTGGCGAGAATATGCGCGGCAGTAGCAGGGGAGGCGTCCACAAGGGTATCACACAGCGGCGACAAATCAGTTTGAGCACGCGCACAGCAGATGATTGCGTGATGCGCGGACAGAAAGTCCCAACTGAGGATGATGTCGTGAGAGGAGCGGGCAAGAACGAAGAACTCAATGGTGTAGGAGAGGCCTTGGATGATGAGGCGAGCGGTGCACGCTGCGAGAGGTCGAATGGGGTCAGCGCTGGCGGTTCGAAGAGAAATTTCAGAAAGCGGCGTCGTCACTTTTTTTAGTTTGCGGCACAAGTTGCGGCTAATGATGGACACGGCAGCACCAGTGTCAATGAGCGCATGAACAGGAACACCTTCAACCAGCACTTCAAGAATGTTCACAGGAGCGGCAATAGGACTTGAGACGGTCGGTGACGGCGCAGTTCTTGCCTCAGGAACTGCGGCGCCTAGTTTTCCGCTTGGAGGGGTGGCGACCGGCGGCGCATAGGAGAGACCGAACGGCGGCGAGGAGACGGCGACCGGGGAGTTCGGTGGTAGGAGTCGGAGCGATAGGTAGAGGGATGCTGGGGCAGATGAGAAGAGTCAGGTGAGGAGGGCACGGGAACGTCGTACGTCGGCGCTCGCCCGTAGTCCTGAGAACGGGATCCGCGGGTGCAGCACCAACGGGCCACATGACCAGCGAGGCCACAAGTATAGCAGATCGGGCGGTTATCTTGCGTGCGGCACGGATTCAGAGGGCGTGGAGCGGTGCGAGGCAAAGGCCGGTGAGGGTGAGGCATTGTAGGAGCGAGCGGCGGTTCAGGAAAGACGGTGCAAGGTGGCGCATAGGCAGGAACAACCGGCTGAGGTCGTGGTCGGACGACAGCTTTAGCATAGGTGAGCGGTGCAGTAAATACAGGAGGTGGACTAGCGGGCGGCAGGACCTCTGCAACCTGCTCCTGGATGACACGCTGAATGGAAGGCGACAGCGTTGGCGTTGGAGCGGGTGGGCAGGTAACCAGCGATAGCTGGCGGGCGACCTCCTCCCGCACAAACTGCTGGATCTGCTGAAGAAGGGTCGACTGATAGTGAGCAGGACCGCCGACAGCCAAGCTCAAAAGGGTGTCGTCCGGGCAAATGGTACGGCGGGTGACAAGACGCTGTTTCCGGAGCTCGTCATAGCTCTGACACAAAGAAAGGACTTCGGAGATGGTTTGAGGATTTTTGGACACTAACATCTGAAATGCGTCGTCCTCAATGCCTTTAAGAATGTGTTTGATTTTGCCCCCGTCGCTCATGGATAGATTCAGACGCTTGCATAACTTAACGACATCCTCGATATATCTTGTGAAATTCTCGCCGCTCGGCTGGGCCCCACTGCGCAACCGTTGTTCGGCACGAAGTTTTCGGACAGCGTGGCGGCCGAAGACATCGGTAAGGCTGGCTTTGAGGGCCGCCCAGGTAGAAAAATCGGCTTCGTGGTTGCGAAACCACAAATTGGCGACGTAGGTCAGATAAAAGATGACGTTTGTCCGCTTGACGCTGTCGTCCCACTTATTATAGGCGCTTACGAGTTCAGAGGAGACGAGCCATTCTTCGACGTTGGTGTCGTCTGTGCCACTGAAGATCGCAGGGTCGCACTGGCGCACGGGACCGGAACAGACGACGGCGGCGGGAACAGTGGAGCCAGGCTGGGGCTGGGTGTCAGTCATCGTGGTTGAGGCTGGTAAGGGGTGTAGATCTTCAGGTCCGTAGATCCGTAAGGTCTGTAGCTCCAGGGTGGGAACAGGCAGCACCTCCACCAAATGTAAAGACACAAATCAGACGCACAAGAAATGTGGACAGGCAAAATATTTGTTGACACAGCGTAGCTCCTAGCCAAGAGTTCGAGAGCGTCAGCTTCGTATTCTTCGCAAAACTGAACTGCGTCAGCTTCGTCTTCTTCAGCTTTCTCTCCTTCGGCAGCACTGGTCGCTGGGGCAGCAAACCCCAATTGTATGCCTCACAGAAGCCTCATCCCTTCCTGCTGCTTTGGACAGCCACAAATGCCAGCCTGCATGATAATGAGAAGCCTAATCCCTTCCTGCTGCTTTGGACAGCCACATATGCCAGCCTGCAGGAAAATTGGAAGCCTCATCCCCTCCTACTGCTTTGGAGAGCCACATATGCCAGCCTGCATGAAAATGAAAAGCCTAATCCCTTCCTGCTGCTTTGGACAGCCACATATGCCATCCTGCAGGAGAATGGGAAGGCGCATCCTCTCCTACTGCTTTGCAGAATCACATATGCCAGCCTGCGTGAAAATAAAAAGCCTCATTCCTTCCTATTGCCTTAAACAGCCACATATGCCAACCTGCATGAAAATGGAAAGCCTCATCCACTCCTGCTGCTTTGGACAACCACATATGCCAGCCTGCATGAAAATAAGATGCCTCATCCTTTCCTGCTGCTTTGGACAGCCACATATGCCAGCCTGCATGAAAATAAGAAGCCTCATCCCTTCCTGCTGCTTTGGACAGCCACATAAGCTAGCCTGCATGAAAATGGGAAGCCTCATCCCCTCCTGCTGCTTTGGACCGACAGATATGCCAGCCTGCGTGAAAATAAGCCTCATCCCTTCCTGCTACGTTGGACAGCCACATATGCCAGCCTGCATGAAAATAAGAAGCCTCATCCCTTCAACTGCTTTGGACAGCTACACACACCAGCCTGAATGAAAATGAGAAGCCTCATCTCTTACTGCCGCTTTGGACAGCCACAAATGGCAGCCTGCATGAAGATAAAAATCCTCATATCTTCCTGCTGCTTTGGACACCCACGTATGCCAGCCTGCATGAGAATAAGAAGCCCCATCGCTTCCTGCTGCTTTGGACAGCCACATACGCCAGCCTGCATGAAAATGAGAAGCCTCATCTCTTCCTGCTGCTTTGGACAGCCACATATGCCAGTCTGCATGAAAATAGGAAGACTCATTCCTTCCTGCCGCTTTGGAGAGCCACACATGACAGCCTGCGTGAAAATGGGAAGCCTCATCCCATCCTGCTGCTTTGGAGAGCCACATATGCAAGCCTGCATGAAAATAAAAAGCCTGATGCATTCCTGCTGCTTTGGACAGCCACATATGCCAGCCTGCATGAAAATAAGAATACTCATCCCTTCGTGCTGCTTTCGACAGCCACATATGCAAGCCTGCATGAAAATGGGAAGCCTCATACCCTCCTGCTGCTTTGGACAGCCACATATGTCAGCCTGCATGAAAATGAGAAGCCTCATCCCCTCCTACTGCTTTGGAGAACCACCACATATGCCCGCCTGCATGAAAATAAGAAGCCTCATTCCTTCCTGCTACTTTGGACAGCCACATATGCAAGCCTGCATGAAAATGAAAAGCCTAATCTCTTCCTGCTGCTTTGGACAGCCACATATGCCTACCTGCAGGAGAATGGGAAGGCTCATCCTCTCCTACTGCTTTGAAGAATCACATATGCCAGCCTGCATGTAAATAAGAAGCCTCATTCGTTCCTATTGCCTTGGACAGCCACATATGCCAAACTGCATGAAAATGGAAAGCCTCATCCCCTCCTGCTGCTTTGGACAACCACATATGCCAGCCTGCATGAAAATAAGATGCCTCATCGTTTCCTGCTGCTTTGGACAGCCACATATGCCCGCCTGCATGAAAATAAGAAGCCTCATCCCTTCCTGCTGCTTTGGACAGCCACATAAGCCAGCCTGCATGATAATGGGAAGCCTCATCCCCTCCTGCTGCTTTGGACAGACAGATATGCCAGCCTGCGTGAAAATAAGCCTCATCCCTTCCTGCTACGTTGGACAGCCACATATGCCAGCCTGCATGAAAATAAGAATACTCATCCCTTCGTGCTGCTTTCGACAGCCACATATGCCAGCCTGCATGAAAATGGGAAGCCTCATACCCTCCTGCTGCTTTGGACAGCCACATATGCCAGCCTGCATGAAAATGAGAAGCCTCATCCCCTCCTACTGCTTTGGAGAACCACATATGCCAGCCTGCATGAAAATAAGAAACATCATCCTCTCCTGCTGCTTTGGACAGCCACATATGCCCGCCTGCATGAAAATAAGAAGCCTCATCCCTTCCTTCTACTTTGGACAGCCACATATGCAAGCCTGCATGAAAATGAAAAGCCTAATCCCTTCCTGCTGCTTTGGACAGCCACATATGCCTACCTGCAGGAGAATGGGAAGGCTCATCCTCTCCTACTGCTTTGGAGAATCACATATGCCAGCCTGCCTGAAAATAAGAAGCCTCATTCGTTCCTATTGCCTTGGACAGCCACATATGCCAACCTGCATTAAAATGGAAAGCCTCATCCCCTCCTGCTGCTTTGGACAACCACATATGCCACCCTGCATGAAAATAAGATGCCTCATCCTTTCCTGCTGCTTTGGACAGCCACATATGCCCGCCTGCATGAAAATAAGAAGCCTCATCCCTTCCTGCTGCTTTGGACAGCCACATAAGCCAGCCTGCATGATAATGGGAAGCCTGATCCCCTCCTGCTGCTTTGGACGGACAGATATGCCAGCCTGCGTGAAAATAAGCCTCATCCCTTCCTGCTACGTTGGACAGCCACATATGCCAGCCTGCATGAAAATAAGAAGCCTCATCCCTTCCAACTGCTTTGGACAGCCACATACACCAGCCTGAATGAAAATGGGAAGCCTCATCTCTTCCTGCCGCTTTGGACAGCCACAAAGGGCAGCCTGCATGAAAATGAAAATCCTCATCTCTTCCTGCTGCTTTGGACACCCACGTATGCCAGCCTGCATGAGAATAAGAAGCCCCATCTCTTCCTGCTGCTTTGGACAGCCACATATGCCAGCCTGCATGAAAATGAGAAGCCTCATCTCTTCCTGCTGCTTTGGACAGCCACATATGCCAGTCTGCATGAAAATAGGGAGACTCATTCCTTCCTGCCGCTTTGGAGAGCCACACATGACAGCCTGCGTAAAAATGGGAAGCCCCATCCCTTCCGGCTGCTTTGGAGAGCCACATATGCAAGCCTGCATGAAAATAAAAAGCCTGATGCATTCCTCCTGCTTTGGACAGCTACATATGCCAGCCTGCATGAAAATAAGAAGCCTCATCCCTTCGTGCTGCTTTCGACAGCCACATATGCCAGCCTGCATGAAAATGGTAAGCCTCATACCCTCCTGCTGCTTTGGACAGCCACATATGCCAGCCTGCATGAAAATGAGAAGCCTCATCCCCTCCTGCTGCTTCGGACGGCCACATATGCAAGCCTGCATGAAAATAAGAAGCCTCATCCCCTACTGCTGCTTTGGAGAGCCACATATGCCAGCCTGAATGAGAATACGAAGCCTCATCCCTTCCCGCTGCTTTGGACAGCTATATATGCCAGCCTAAATGAAAATTTGAAGCCTTATCCCCTCCTACTGCTTTGGACAGCCACATATGCCAGCCTGCATGAAAATAAGAAACCTCATCCCCTCCTGCTGCTTTGGACAGCCACATATGCCAGCCTGCATGAAAATAAGAAGCCCATCTCTTCCTGGTGCTTTGGACAGCCACATCTGCCAGCCTGCATGATAATAAGAGGCCTTATTCGTTTCTATTGATTTGGACAGCCACATATGCCAGCCTGCATGAAAATGAGAAGCCTCATCTCTTCCTGCTGCTTTAGACCGCCAGATATGCCAGCTTGCATGAATATAGGAAAACTCATCTTTTTCTGCTGCTTTGGAAAGTCACATATGCCAGCCTACATGAAAATAACAAGCCTCATTCCTTCCTGCCGCTTTGGACAGAAATATATGCCAGCCTGCATGAAACTAAGAAGCCTAACCTCTTCCTGCTGCTTTGAACAGCCACATATGCCAGTCTGCATGAAAATAAGAAGCCTCAACCCTTCCTGCTGCTTTGGACAGCCACATATGCCGGCTTGCATGAAACTAAGGAGCCTCATCTCTTCCTGCTGCTTTGAACAGCCACATATGTCAGCCTGCATGAAAATAAGAAGCCTCATTCCTTCCTGCTGCTTTGGACAGCCACATATGCCAGCCTGCATGAAAATAAGAAACCTCATCCCTTCCTGCTACTTTGGAGAGCCACACATGATAGCCTTCGTGAAAATGGGAAGCCTCATCCCTTCCTGCTGCTTTGTAGAGCCACATATGCAAGCCTGCATGAAAATAAAAAGCCTTATGCATTCCTGCTGCTTTGGAAAGCCACATATGCCAGCCTGCATGATAATAGGAAGCCTCATTTTCTCCCACTTCTTTGGCCATCCACATATGCCTGCCTGCATGAATATGAAAATCCCCATCCCTTCCTGCTGCTTTGGACAGCCACATATGCCAGTCAGGAGTAGCCCAAGGCAAAGTTCTTGGCCCCTTGCTCCTTCTAATATACTTTATTACCTGCCTTCCACAGTAACGTCTAGCACCCGCCTTTTCGCGGATAACTGCGTACTCTACCGCCCCATAACTATCGCCGAGGATGCTTACATCCTCCAAAATGACCTGGATAACATACAGCAGTGGTACACTAGGTGGCTAATGTCCCTAAATACTGCGAAGACTACAAATTTCATATCACCGCAACCAAAATTATACTCCGCCTACTTATAAAGTTAACGATACTGCCATTATTTCCAGTAACTCTTCTAAGTATCTTGGTATTAACCTCATTATTGACTTATCATGGTCTTGCCACATTAACCACATAATAAATTCATCTAATAGAGCAGTCAGGTATCTCCGTCGTAACCTGTGCATGGCACGTTCTTCCTTAAAATTACTAACTTATAAAACACTTGTGTGACCTAAACTTGAATACGCTTGCGCAATATTTGACCCCCATCCGTCTAACCTTATCTCAGCCCTTTTGTCTGTTCAGAATGGTGCCACTCGCTTTATTCTTTCAAACTACTCGCGACACACTAGCATATACTCAAGCATATCCGCCTGGAAGTTCTAACTACAACTCACTTCTCTCGCTTCCCGTCGCCGAATTTCACGCCTCTGCCTTTATCACAGGTTTGCCCATTGTTCACCCTGTGACAGTCAGCTCATTCTACCAGTACGCCGAACACCTCGCACAGGCCATCCTAACAGCGTCATCTCGCATCGTGCCTGCACTACTACATTCCAGAAGCCATTTTTTTGTGCACACAGCTTGCGAGTGGAATGGGCTTCCCTGCGGCTTAGCGCTAATCCCTGATCCTGCCCATTTCAAGACTGCCATCGAGGAAGCCATGTCATCGTCAAGATTCCCACGTAATACCCATTGTTAACCGCCGTTTTTGCACCCACTCCTCATGTAATGACCCGCCAGGGACCCTTGAGGTTCAAATAAAAAAATTAAAAATAAAAACAATAGCGGGTCTAAAAATTAACATGCAGAAAACCAAAATGATGCTCAACAGACTAGCAAGAGAACAGCAGTTCACAATTGGCAGCGCGGGGATGGAAGTGGTAAAGGAATACGTCTACTTAGGGTAGGTAGTGACAGCTGATCCGGATCATGAGAGGGGAATAACTAGAAGGATAAGAATGGGGTGGAGCGCATATGGCAGGTTCTCTAAGATCATGAATAGCAGGTTACCGATATCCCTCAAAAGAAAAGTGTACAAAAGCTGCATCTTACCGGTACTCACCTACGGGGCAGAAACGTGGAGGCTAACGAAAAGGGTTAAGCTTAAGTTAAGGACAACGCAGCGAGCCATGGAAAGAAAAATGATAGGTGTAACGTCAAGAGACCGGAAGCGGGCACAGTGGGTGAGGGAACAAACGCGTGTTAATGACATCCTAGTCGAAATCAAGAGGAAGAAATGGGCTTGTGCAGTGCATATAATGCGAAGGGAAGATACTGGTCCTTAAGGGTAACGGAGTGGATTCCAAGAGAAGGCAACCGTAGCAGGGGGCAGCAGAAGTTTAGGTGGGCGGATGAGATTAGGAAGTTTGCAGGCATAGGGTGGGCGCAGCTGGCAAACGACAGAGTTAATTGGGGAGACATGGGAGAGGCCTTTACCCTTCAGTGGGTGTAGTCAGGCTGATGATGATGGCAGTGGAAATACTGGAAGGTACAGCCTTCCGCCCCCGCACTCCCAGACCGCGGATGCAGCGTTTCCGCTCGCTAACCGCGGAAGGGTTCATGCTCGAGGGAACAAAGGGAAGGGACGACAAATCGTTAACACTCATATGCTATTTATTACACTTGCAATTAATACACAGGGCTGGCCAGCTAGCTACAAAACATCAACGAGGCTTTCCTCGGAAATTGAAGGCTACGTAAGAAGGGCTTCCGACTTACTGGCTGGGGCAGGAGCGCGACCTCAGAGGTATCGGCGGAGAACGTTTGTATGCGTCGACAATGGCGGCCAGGTTTTCCCGTGCGCACCGCATTCTTGGGGCAAAGCCATCTCCTAGCATTTGCTGGGGAAGGTGCCGAGAGCGCGCGTTTGCTGCGCTCACTTCTCTGCCTGGAACCAGAAGTCCAGCGGCAAGGCACGACGGATCCCTGTGCGCCGGCCGCGGAAGGTGACGAGAGCGTACGGCTGCAACCGCTCACGACGCTGGCCGGATCCCGAAGTGACTCTCATCGGCTCCGCGGAGTTCCGCATAGCCTTCGAAGTGGCGCTCCCGTCGCTGCTTTCGCTTCCCCTATTAGACACCGTAGCGCTATGAGGGAGACTTCCCTCCTCGCAAAGCCGGCGCTGTCCTGACGCACGATGGTGAAGATGAGCCGCGTCGAAATGATGGGGGGAAACAGATTCTCCACATAGCTTAGGGTGGTACATTTGCACTCTCTGTCTTCCCTCACCAAAGAATACAGCACTGTAAAACTTGAGCATTAAGTACCCTTTCTGAAAAAAAAACTTTCTGGTGCTGAATTCTTGGTTGCAGTTTTATTGTACATTAGAAGTAAAGTTATGTTTACTGGCATTAAAAGTTGTCTGAGTTAGTATAATTTCTTGTATCGAATCTACCATCTATTCGTGTTAGGAGTTAATATTTTGTGCTTCTTGGACGACCAACCGGTGCAGACTATGCCTTATTCTTTTTTTCAAAAGTACCCATAACATGTACTTTCCTACTGTCCGACATGATTCTCATTATGATAGTTTTTTTTTCTATGGTCAAACTTCCACTGTACAATTCTGTCACCATTGCGCAACTGACTGGCTTTTATGCTTGCTTAGTGGCACTAGTCGGAATCTTGATTTGGTGGAACAGTGTTCCCGTGACTGGTCTTTCAAGTGAAAATAACACATGCGGAGTGCAATGAACATATCCCTACAACTGCGTCCAGGCACCGACAATCTAGTAAAAATACACTGCGTGTCGACTGTAGTTGATAAATCATGGCACATTTTCACACCTTGGTGTGTGCGTTGTGCATATCTGCTTCCTTTTAATGTTTGTAATGTTTTTGCATGCCTGTGTTTTTACGTACTGTTGCGTTTGATATGACCTGCAATGTGTCCGCAGTGAACGAACCAAGGTTCCCACTTCATACCAAATATATGGAGCTTAAAACAAAGCACCCAACTTTGGCACACATCGATTAAAGTCTGTTATTTGTATTGCCCATTAAATGCAGAGATTTTCAACATGGTGGGTTTGCACTGCTTTGTGAGCTGAGGTCATATCACTAATTGTGAGTTTCAGCTTGTGGAAATACGGCGGGGGACAGCCTTCCGCCCCTGCCGCACTCGCACTCCGCGGATGCAGCGTTCTCGCTCGCTAACCAAAAGCTCACATTGCAGTATAGCACATGCAGCAGGCACATTCGTGCAAAACTATATAAGGTGTGCAGGCTAACTTTAGCCAAGGGTTAAAAATAAGATATTTGAGGTAGACCAGGGAAACCACCCACATACAGTTACCAGCCGACTTGCCCATCTGGGCAATTTTTTGTATTGCTACAAATTAAGTAGTAATTAAGATATTTTTCTAAATGCGTAAATATTGAATTTATACAGCAGATGTGAATAGCAAAGTTGGAGAGCACCTTCAGAAACCCCCATTCTATTTGTTTGCGATAATGAAAGCCTCCCGTGTTTCTTTTATTTCAGAGCTCCAAAGCAAGCCCGCGAAATACAAAAAAAATCACGTGACTAGCTCATTCGCACGCCACGATTGGGCTGCTCTCAATCTTAGCTTGAGTGAACGAAATCAGCTGCTGGCAAGGCGCGACGACCACGTTGCTCCAGCAGGCCGACATGTCGATGGTGGTTGCACCGTCACTGGCTCGCGTGACGGTGGCCTATTAGACCTTTTGTTGAAAATACCCATGCCTATCTACTGCAGAACGGTTACCTTCCTGTCCGTAATGAAAAATGCACTAGTTTGACAGATAATTTCACCTTTAGACGCCAATAACGAAATTTTTTGCCACCCAAGTTTAAACGCCGCAAGCGGCATGACCTTCTTGCATTCGTAACGATTACAGCGCGGGAGCAAAGAGATTGCCATGAAAATAAACAGAACAAACCTGCACACAGTTTATTCGCAAAAGAAAAAAAACGTCATGACTAATTGAAAATACAATTGGTATCATGTATTTGCACGTTTTGGATAAACTCCGCATCACAATGTTTATTTTCAAATATTTGTATCCATGCGCTGTTTGCGTCTTCTAAGCTTCGGGGGTCTTGACTTTGCTTATCAACAGTACTCACGGGTTTTTCGGAACGCAACGCCTGGTACGGCAAGCATTGCAAGGTGAGTGAGGTATTTACTTTACGACCGGAATTTGTGCGCGCTAGTTGGTCACTTCATGAAGTGCTGTATGGTCGAGTTAGAGGTCCCTTTAAGTGCTGCCACTGTATACGCTGTACGCCCACTTCAATAATAAATTCATTACGCTCAGTGTTGTGCGCTGTTTATGCAGTGTTTTAAGTGTCGTCGATTTCTTGGTTCTTCCTGAACTGTTTAGTAGGGACAAGCTTGTCTTGTTTCAGCAGCGCGTAGCGAAACGAGGGCGAAACATGGAGAAACACGGCGACCCACCGGCGCTCGTGTGTCGTTGCCAAGGAGATGTAAGCGTGATTTTATAGCGAAAGCTATACTGGCCACGAGCTTGCGATTTCGCTGTGGCGGCGCTTCGAGGAGGCACAGAGACATATCCGTTGCCTAGCAACCGCCGCAGCTGGGAGGACGCCGCGCGCTCGCCGCGCTATCTGGCATGACGTCACACCGCGCGCCTCACCGCGGAGGCCAGACAAAAATTCACGAAGATAATCGCTCGCACGGAACAAAACCCAGACGTAGACAGCCACCTTCTTCACCTATGGGAAGCACGAAAAAGCCTTACCAGGAGTTGGAGGCAGCAAAAATACAAGAAACTCAAACTGAAGATCGCCGAACTCACCAAGAAGACATCAAAGCACGCAGACAACATCGCCACGCAAAACTGGCAACAGCTTACGGAAACACTTGGAGGAAGACTAGGCATGGCCCGAAATTGGAATATAGTAAGAGCCTTGATAGGCCCAACAAAAGCCAAAACGGAAAGCGGCAAGTTTATGAAACGACTAATCCACACTTTCCCTGGAACGGAAGACCAACCAGCACAAGCACTGAGGAAAAAATGCTACGGCACAACCACGCACCCAAAGCAAGACCAAGAATACACAGGAGACAACCGCGAGATCAATAGGCCAGTCACCGAGGAGGAAGTAGGAGCAGCCATAGGGGAAGCCAAAAAGAATGCTGCAGCCGGAGAGAACAGAATAAATAACGCTACCATTAGAAACATGGCAGACATGGCCATCGCAGAACATACCAAGTACCTAAACGAAATGTGGGCAAAAGGAATCGTGCCGGCGGAATGGAAACATGCAGAGATAATTATGGTACCCAAGCCGGGCAAAAGACTCCAAATCAAAAACCTCAGGCCATTCTTCCTACCCTCCTGTCTAGGGAAGATATACGAGAGAGTGGTCAATGAAAGAATCACAAACTACATGAAGGACAAGGGATATTACCCTGATGCCATGTTTGGCTTCAGAAGGGGACTGTCCACGCAAGACGTACTCTTACAATTAAAGGAGGAAGTCCTAACTGAAATACCACGAATTGGAGAACACATAGTACTAGCGCTCGACATGAAGGGAGCCTTCGATAACGTGGGACATGCGGCCATCATGGAAGGTCTAAATAACATAAACTGCGGAAACAGAGCCTTCCGATATGCCAAAGCCTTCTTGACGGAACGAGCGGCTACGATAGGCATCGGAAACACAAGATCTGAGAGCTTCACGGTGCCAAACAAGGGCACCCTGCAAAGCTCAGTAATATCACCTCTACTATTCAACGTAGCGACGATGGGATTCACAAAAGTACTCGACGAAATAGAAAACATATACGCAATGTATGCAGATGGCATAACAATATGGACAACCACAGGCTCCCTAGCAGCAAAAGAAGAGCACTACAAAGAGCGATCGACCATGCTGAACAATACGCCAAGGCCAGAGGACAATCGTGCTAAGCAAAAAAATCAGAATACGTAGGAAAAAAAAGGTACACGGAAATAAGACTCCCAAATCACCCTGAAACTCGGAAACGAGACAATATCTGAGAAATCGAAAGTCAGAGTGCTTGGGATGAGGCTGCAAAACACAGGGAGATGTAGCAAAACCATCGCCTTTCTTAAGAATACAACAAAGCAAGTCGCCAGAATCGCGCGAACAGTCAGCAATAAAAAGAAGGGGATGACAGAACAGGACACCCTAAGACTCATAGACAGTCTCGTCACGAGCAGGGTAACGTACAGTCTCCCCTACCACGAACTGAACAAGCAAGAGACTCTACATATCGACACCATACTACGCAAAGCGTACAATACGGCGCTCAAACTTCCAAATTCAACACCAACCGAAAAGCTAATGGCACTGGGAGTACCGAACACCTTCGACGAACTACATTAAGCGCAACGTAGTGCGTAACTACACAGACTTATCCAAACCAGAACGGTACGACACATAATGGAGAAATTAGGGCTACCCCTGGGCACACAAAAAGACAAGGAGCAGATTAATAATGAAGACAGAAACAACATCCGGGTAAGACCCATACCCAAGACACATGGACCCCAATATACACTATGAAAGACGACAAGCCAGAGTCCGAGCACTCAGCAGGGAATTCAGCGACAATCCCAGCGTAGTCTACACGGACGCAGCAAAGTGACGATACCAACGCAAAACGATCGCCGTTGTAACAGACGAAGGAGGGAAAGAAATAACCAGCGCAATGATAAACAACCCAAGCATAGAGGCAGCTGAAGAGGCCGCCACTGCTCTGGCAACATCGCACGGCAACAAGACCGAACCTCTCTATAGTGACGGACTCTAAACAAGCATGCAGAAACTACACAAGAGGCCGGATCGACAGCATCACCAATCATATTTTACGCACGAAGAGAAGACACATAAACACTCAACATATAGTATGGGTTCCGGGACATAAGAGGCAACGTGGCAGCAGACGAGTTAGCTCGAGGGACCGTCAACCGAGAAGACTCAACACTTTGCACCACGGGCACCTTTGACCCTGTTACCCCCACGTACTCAGACATACTCGATCATTACATCAGGGGTCAGAGGAAACACTACCCAGCCCCACAAAGAAGGCTGCGGTATAGACTGGCGCAGACTTTATACAAACCGGTGCCTACCCGCACCTGCACAAACTACGCAAGACTTTTCCTACACAATATGCAGACGAATGTCCGTGGTGCCAGGGTAAACCTACACTAGAGCATGCCACATGGACCTGCCCTAAGGCAGACTTAGAGCCTGAAAAAGACAACCCGAGTGTGACGCAGTGGGATCACTTGCTGGCCAGCCAGGACGAGGAAGCGCAACGATTTCTCACCCGCCGAGCCACGCTGGCAGCTGTCAAGTGCGGCATCCTGGACCGAGGATCGACCACGGCGTCCAGTGACCCGTAAGGGTCAAGAACATTTTAAATTTGTCGCCAATAAAGTTTTTTCCATCTATCAATCCATCGCCGCGGAGGCGCCCTTACCCGCCCTAACGCGCTTAACCGCTGTAAGGTTTCTGGCGACAGCCCGTCTGGTTCAGCTGCGTAGTCGGCCCGGGACACCTGCAGCCGGGGTCTCTGCACGGCGACAGGCATCTTCGTTCCCACGGCCTGTCCCCGCTTGGGTTATTGGATTCGAGACGGACGACTCTGCAGCCGTTTGTAAACAACTGTGATGACCCCCATAATGCGCAGGTCCACACGGGACGGAGAGGCAAAGAGACACCGTATGGCTCAGTTTAAACAAACAGATATATTCAATAATTACACATGATTAAGATTATACATCAGAGGCTGGGGCGTCCGAGCTTACGGGCCGACGACTTCATGGGGGCGATGGAGTGGCTCCGGAGTTGGGCTCGAGCGGTTGCTGGCAGAAGCTGCACGCCGTCGGGCTTCGGCGCTGAAGGCCCTCTTGGCGAACGATGTCGTCCTGAGCGTCCCTCTTCCGTACTGCTTCTCGATTTTTATATCCTCTTCTCCACACTCCCTAGGGTGAGGACGCCCACGCCGGAGGGGAAGGAGGGGGGGGCTAGGGCTTTCACTTGGGCGCACAAACTTACCACCGCACTTATTGTCTCGCCCCCCTCACGTGTTTAGTCCGAGGGAAAGAAGGTTGTCTTCGCGGTAGCGCATAGCGTCGGCTGTGGTACGGCGCGCTCTGGCCCGCTGACAGTTCCCGCGGGTCACCGGCCTCCATTCTTCATCCATCAACTGACACTCGCTCCTCAAGGTAAGGCGTAAGCTCTGGATCGCTGACAGTTCCCTTGTCCTGGAATGTGCTCGGGAGGGCCGCCCCTGGAACCGCCACGCCAATTGGGGAGGATAAAGCCTGTTTCCCCGCGGCGGCGGCGGCGGGTCCGGTTGGGTCCGGTTGGGCTTAAACCCCTTCGTTCTGGTTGTCACTCTCAACGAGCATGGCTGGGTAATTGATGATGCCTGTCATCTGGGTATCCGTCTACGCCGCGCCGTCGAACGTGGAACCTCGTAGCACACACAAGGAATGTACCTCGTAGCACACACAAGGAATGTACCTTGTAGCACACAAGGAATGTCACACTCGCTCACCCTCCAGAAGAATGTTCTCCGAACATTTGAGTCCCTGCAGCTCCCCTTGTCTTTCTGAATCGCCTCGCACAGTGCGTCCGACAAAACACTTTTCGCTGCACTCAACACCACTGCACAACACCATATGCCTCCGCTGTCATAACTGGCGTCTCCAGGGGCAGCACTGATCTTCTTTTACAGATAAACATGAAACTCAGCACCCAAGCCTCTCCTTTCTAGTCCAAACTGGACGAAATAAATTTACCACAGTTACAAAGGAGCTCCCACTTCTAGCACGATCACGGCACAGACAAAAATATAGATAACGAAAGGAAGTAGGGCAGGTTCTGCATGCGCTCCGATGCTCTCCTGTGAAGGTGTTACTTAATGACAGAAAGGTTTAACTACTAACTCCGATAACTTAACACATACGCATATAGCAATGTTATGAGCTGCGGCATTACACAATTCTGACCAGTTCACAACTCCGCTCTGTTTACACCATTAGTCCGACTTAGCTTTCCGATTTCGCAGCGGATATCGGCCTTCATGAGTCATACTAAGTAAGTCTGTGACCCTTTGTCTGCTTTGGGACTCGCGAGGGCTCGTGGCAGGAGCCTCTCCTGGCGTTATCTGCGCGGTAACCTCGCGTGCTTCGTCTTCTAGCAATGCATGAAGTAAATCCGGTGGCATTCTGGCCGTCACCTCTGGCGCCTGCCGAACAAATGCAGGAGAGGGCGTTTCTTGCGAACTATCTGCGCGCTCCGCTTCACTTCTGTCCCCATCAAAATCCGCGCTTTCCCTTTCCTCATTTCGTGAATACTGAACCGGTGCCGACTTGAGGCGATTTGCGTGTATCCTTATCAAGCGCCGGTTCACGTCTCGGACTCTGAAGTTTACCGGAGAAACCTTCTCGACAACCACGCACGGTCCTCTCCACTTCGTCTGGAACTTACGAGCTAGCCCAATCTGCCTTTGGCAGTTTTCAATGTACACGCTGTCCCCCACATTAAACGGCGCGTCTCTAGCACTGCGATCGTGCACCTCCTTCCTGCGCTTCGCCGCTTTCTTTAAGGCCTCCTTTGCGATGTCCCTCGCCACTTGCAAGCGCGATTCTAGCTCAACCTTATAGTCGTCCAGTGAAGCGTATGGGACACGACGGGGGCCCTCTGGCACTTCAATAGGCTGGTCCGGGTCTCGGCCGTAGAGAAGAAAGAATGGCGATTCGCCCGTGCTCTCGTGTGCTGCGGAATTGTAGGCAAACATTGCATACGGGAGCCACAAGTCCCAGTCCCGCTGGTCGCGCGAAACAAAATGCGACAGGAACCCGGCCACGGTTTGGTTCAGTCGCTCCACCGCGCCGTTGCAAGCCGGATGGTACGGTGTTGTCTGCTTCTTAGCGATCTTAAGCAGCTCGCAAACTCTCCTCATTAGCTGCGACACGAAGTTCGTTCCCCGATCTGTCAAGAGTTGCCTCGGGGGTCCATGTCGGAGCACGATCTGTTCGACAAATGCTCTTGCAACCGTGTCTGCCTTCTGATCTGGGAGTGCTACCGCTTCCGCGTATTTTGAAAGGTGATCGACAAATATTAAAATGTACTTGTTTCCGGAAGTGGTCGTGGGCAATGGGCCCATTATGTCCATACCTGTCCGCTCGAAGGGAGCCGAAACCTCAGAGAACGGCTGAATTGGAGCTGGTCTTCGTCCCTTGGGTGTTTTTCTTTCGAGACAGGAATGACACTTCGCACAGTAGTCTCTAACATCCTGTCGCATGCCACTCCAAAAGTACAAACGCTCCACACGCCTGCGTGTCTTCGCTACGCCAAAATGACCGGCGCATGGCGCATCGTGAAACGCGCGAAGAACCCTTTCTGTCCACGACCGAGGTATGACGACTCTCTCCCAAGCGGTTTTCTCTGGTCTCCCTTTCCTGGTTGGCCTCGTGCGCCGACACAGGGTGCCGTCTTTGTCAATGAAATAACCTAGCTGTTCGGGGTGAGACGGTGCGCCCTCTAAGCTTTCGATTATTCGCTTCAGGTCAGGATCTTTGCACTGCTCTGTGCGTAATTCGGCGGGGTCGACTACGGCGACAAACTCATCTATAGCTGCCACGGCAGCTGTGCGGCTGAGTGCATCAGCATTCAGATGCGTCTTTCCTGACTTGTGCTCAACTTCAAAGCAGTATTCCTGCAGGTGTAGATTCCATCTAGCGAGTCGCGAGCTAGGGTCCCTGACACTCATCACCCATTTCAGAGGATGGCAGTCTGTGACTAGCTTGAATTTGCGGCCGTAAAGGTAGCATCTGAAGTGCTTTACTGCCCAGACAACGGCGAGGCACTCCCTTTCCGTAGCTCCGTACTTTTGCTCTGTGGGGCTCAGCTGTCGGCTAGCAAAAGCAACGGGATGTTCTTTGCCCTCGATAACCTGAGATAGCACGGCACCAACTGCGAACTTTGACGCATCTGTGGCCATAACGAAGGGCAAATTAAAATCCGGGTGGCGCAACAGCGGTGCACTCATTAGCTTCCTTTTCAGGGCCCCAAAAGCATTCTCCGCGTTTTCGTCCCAGCGAAAGGCGACATTTTTGGCTGTTAAGGCGGTGAGCGGCTTAGCGAGCTTGGCGAACTCCTCTATGTGCCTTCGGTAGTAACCGATCAGGCCAAGAAACTGCCGGACCTGGCGGACGCTAGTCGGGGATGGAAAATCTGAGACACACCTTAGTTTCTCAGGGTCCGGTCGCACGCCGTCAGCTGAAACAACGTGCCCGAGGTATTTCACCTCGTTTTTGAGGAATTGGCACTTAGAGGGCTTCAGCTTGAGACCCGCTCCTCTTAGTCGCACCAAAACCTGCTCAATATCGCGCAAATGGTTCTCAAAACTGTCACTGTATATGATAATGTCATCCATATACACGAAGCACAGCCTCCCCAGAAGACCTGCCAGGATAACATCAGCGGTTCTCTGCCAGACAGCAGGGCTGTTGGCCAGACCCATCGGCATTCTTTTCCATTCATAGTGCCCTGAGGGCGTGTTGAATGCCGTTTTCTCGGCATCTGCCGGATCCATTGCTATCTGCCAGAATCCCGCCGCCATGTCCACTACCGTGAAGTACCTGGCAGAGCCCAGCTGAGAAAGCGTCTCCTGTATATTGGGGATGGGGTATGGATCGATGCGAGTTACGGCATTTAGTTTGCGGTAGTCCACTACCAATCGATACGAGCCATCTGGCTTTTCCACCAATAGTGCTGGTGCTCCCCAGGGTGACTTTGAGTGTTCGACAATGCCGCGATCAATCAGGTCCTGCACCTGCCGCTCCATCTCCTCACGTTGGGAGTAAGGAATCCTGTACGCACGCTGGTAAACGGGCGATGAAGTGCCGGTTTCTATCCTGTGCTTTATAACGCCACAGCAGCCCAAATCCAGGTTGGACGCGGCGAATACCTCTGAGTAGTCGTTCAGCAAACCAGCCAGAGCCTCCCTCTCCCTGGATTTTACGTGAGAAAGATCGAACGACACCTTTGGAGCAGCCGAAGGACTAGCATGCTCTACAGTTGCGAGTACCGTATCGGTGGGCTCACGTTTCTCTATCGCAGAGGTGAAGAAAGCCAATGTTTTGTTCTTGGGAAGGCTCAGTGGCTGCTGGCTACAGTTAACCACCCGTAGGGGCACTCTGTGGGCGTCATTAACTGTCACGAGGCACGCGGCTGCCTTAAGGCCATTGCTTAGAGAGTCGACCGGCTCAAGCACTCCCACGGCGCCGCTCTCTACATCTGAAGGCACAAACGCGTACAAAATGTGCTCCGACCAAGGAAGGACGACCGCCTCCTCGACCAGCCGGACGGCAACCCGCGAATATACCTTCTCCAATGATCCCACTGTTTGACGGGTGTCAATATCGGTAATGCGAATCTCAGCCCCTCTCCTGTTCAAAAACGGAACTTTTGAGCCGCCCGCATTAACCTCTTCCTCAGAGAATGAGACTACTACCTTCCCTTTTCTCAAAAATCCTGCCCTAATATACCTGACACTCCGTTTGGCAGAGACACCGTGTCCGGGCATACGTAGCAGGGGTGCTCCAATGCAATTCCGCCGAGAGAGAAGTGTAACCGGTAGAGTCCCCTTATGCCAAGAGGATCCCCCGTTATGCCTACAAATTTGGTTGCCATACCACCAGACGCTTCCAACACCTCGCGGTCCCCCTTCCTTCGAAGCGTGTTAAAACTGCTCTCCTTAAGCAATGTCACCTTTGACCCCGTATCTATCAACAATTCCATACAACAACCATTTAACTTGCAACGCACAACAGGGCATGCCTCGTCGGCCACACAAACTACCACCACCTCATCATCTACTGCTCCCTCCCCACGCTCCTCAGGCTGGGGAGGACTAACTAGTTTTTTGTCTCGGTATCTGGAGCCCCGCTGTAGGCTTGCTTAGGGCGTGTCTCGCCTGCTTCTCTTTGTGGCTCCCCACGGCGCACGTTTTGGCAGAACCTGGCGATGTGTCCGCGACCCTGGCAAGCGAAGCATACGATTTCTTCAAAATCTCGCATACCGCGCCTGTAGCTTTGTGGCGGTCTCCGGTTTCCAGCGAATGGGCGCTGTTGAGCGCGCGCTTCAACCTGGCGTTCCACCTGCTGAGATAGCAGCTTTTCTAAGCGATCTAACCGCTCTGTCAAGAGAGCAACCTCAGGGTTGAGCACCGCTCTCTCTATGACGCGTACTCTCGCTGCGGCTGTCGTTAGCGCCTCATTTCGTTCCTCATCCAATGCGGCCGCCACGGCTTGGTCGAAATTGCTCGGATTGCGCGAGAGCACGAACCGGCGCACGGGGTCTTGCAGACCAGCCACGAAAAAAGCGGTCATTTCCTCTTTAAGTAGATCCTCCGCGTATTTCTTCCTTAGCTGGTCTCCTTCCTCCTCCCTGCTTAACGTATCGCGTGCTAGGCGCTGAAGCCGCGACGCAAATGTTCGCACGTCCTCCCCTACCATCTGTCCGGCGTCACGGAACCTCTGTACCCGCACGTGACGTGGTTCAGTGTCGAAATGCTCAAACGCGAGCTTCTTAAATTCCGCAAATGATTTTGTGGATTTTACTTTTTCGTCTCGGCATGCAAAATCATGAGCAGCTCCTGCCATCTTACACCTCGCCATTCCCAGCATTTGAGCATCGGACCATTCCCCCATTTTCCCAATCTCTTCTAGCATGGAAAAGAAATCGCAGATTGGAACCCCTGTCTTATCTCCCGTAAACGTCGGAATGACGCTTCCTAATGCCAGCATGCTTGCTCCGAGCGACGGCTGTGGAGTGGGAGCTCCCTCAGATACAGACATTTTTTTTTCTCAAGCCCTCCAGTGCCTCAAGCCTCTCAAATGGGGGTAAAAGTCCCACAATCAGTCCCGTGATTCCCTTTTGATTACAATTTTGAAGTCATGAATGTCACAGCATTCAGAGGACATTTGCTTTTGAGACCCCACTTCTGACACCAGTGTGATGACCCCCATAATGCGCAGGTCCACACGGGACGGAGAGGCAAAGAGACACCGTATGGCTCAGTTTAAACAAACAGATATATTCAATAATTACACATGATTAAGATTATACATCAGAGGCTGGGGCGTCCGAGCTTACGTGCCGACGACTTCATGGGGGCGATGGAGTGGCTCCGGAGTTGGGCTCGAGCGGTTGCTGGCAGAAGCTGCACGCCGTCGGGCTTCGGCGCTGAAGGCCCTCTTGGCGAACGATGTCGTCCTGAGCGTCCCTCTTCCGTACTGCTTCTCGATTTTTATATCCTCTTCTCCACACTCCCTAGGATGAGGACGCCCACGCCGGAGGGGAAGGAGGGGGGGGCTAGGGCTTTCACTTGGGCGCACAAACTTACCACCGCACTTATTGTCTCGCCCCCTCACGTGTTTAGTCCGAGGGAAAGAAGGTTGTCTTCGCGGTAGCGCATAGCGTCGGCTGTGGTACGGCGCGCTCTGGCCCGCTGACAGTTCCCGCGGGTCACCGGCCTCCATTCTTCATCCATCAACTGACACTCGCTCCTCAAGGTAAGGCGTAAGCTCTGGATCGCTGACAGTTCCCTTGTCCTGGAATGTGCTCGGGAGGGCCGCCCCTGGAACCGCCACGCCAATTGGGGAGGATAAAGCCTGTTTCCCCGCGGCGGCGGCGGCGGGTCCGGTTGGGTCCGGTTGGGCTTAAACCCCTTCGTTCTGGTTGTCACTCTCAACGAGCATGGCTGGGTAATTGATGATGCCTGTCATCTGGGTCTCCGTCTACGCCGCGCCGTCGAACGTGGAACCTCGTAGCACACACAAGGAATGTACCTCGTAGCACACACAAGGAATGTACCTCGTAGCACACAAGGAATGTCACACAACATTGCTACGGAGGCAGTTAGCGACCGCCAAACCGAGCAGGAGTGGCTCACCCCTTCAACTGTGCCGGTTCGCCGGCGCCTCGCCCATTCGGACTTCCCGGAAGACGTGTTCGGCTTGACAGCGTGAGAACTGTCGTTCGGACGCGAAGACAACGCTCTCTCTGGGGGGGGGGGGGTATTGTCCAGCGGCACCCTATCTCTCCAGCGAGGCATGTGACGGGGGCGTGTCCCTATGTGAAGTGGTGTGTGTGTGTGTGTGTGTGTGTGTGTGTGTGTGTGTGTGTGTGTGTGTGTGTGTGTGTGTGTGTGTGTGTGTGTGTGTGTGTGTGTGTACGACAACTCAAGTTAGGCCACGCCCAACCTGGCGAAGACCTCCTCGAACCTGGGGAATCCTAGGGACCGGACCCCTTTAAAACCGGACGACGAGTGCCATGAGGAGGAATCCTCGATCATCCTCAGATCTTCTCAGATCCTCCGACCTTCCCCCATCACCCTCCAATGGGTTCCTAAATCCTGTAAATAATGTAAATAAAACCCCTGTACAGTTTCCTTCATAACCAAGTCCGACAACGTCATTCGAAGAAGAGTCAGCTCACTCAAGAACCCCTCATCTCTAACACCGCTAACCAACGTATTCGGTGGCGGCATCTATGGTAGCCACTAAAACCCCCGCACACTCACTGAATAAAAAAAAAATCTGCGTCTAGGCTGGGAATCGAACCAGGGCCTTTGGAGTTTGAGGCATCGGTGGATGGATGGATGGATCCATGATTTGAACAGCGCGAACTACAAGGGACAAGAAAAGAAGGGAAACAGGACAAGCGCTGACTCGCAACTAAAAGGTTTATTCAATGAAACCTTCTTATATGAAGAAACAATCAAAGGGAAAAAACAACACAAAAAAACTAAAAACCATGAAACGCAACATTCGTCAGGTGCTCCCGAGATAATTCATCTCCCTATCGCAAAGGAATACAGAAGGTTTGCTGACGCACTTCAGTTGATCCCCTGCGATGTGAAAAGCCTCGACAACTTCTCGTGTCGTCTGATCACTGTGGGTGTATAGCACACGGGTTTGATTGAATAATGCAGTGCATTTTTTCTTTTTCTTTTTCATGACTTTACAATCTAGACAATGTTTGACCAAATGCGAAAGGTCATCACCATTGTTTAAGTTGTTCCTGTGTTCTTGTAGGCGCTTGTTAAGGCAACGCCCTGTCTGACCAATGTAACGCGCTCCACAGGAAAGAGGTACACTGTATACGACACATGTTTTACAGGCCACAAACTTATCCCTGTGCGCAACGCCACATCCTTCTTTTTTCTCCTTGGCCTCTTTCTTTCTTTCAATGGCAGGGCATATCTGTTTGAGCTTAACGGGGGCTGTAAGGAACACGCCAACTTTGTACCTACTTGCTACGTTCTTTAGTCCGTGGGAGACGCGGTGAACATATGGCAAAACGGCAAATGGATGGATGGATGGATGGATGGATGGATGGATGGATGGATGGATGGATGGATGGATGGATGGATGGATGGATGGATGGATGGATGGATGGATGGATGGATGGATGGATGGATGGATGGACGAACGGACGGACGGATGGATGGATGGATGGATGGATGGATGGACGAACGGACAGACGGATGGATGGATGGACGAACGGACAGACGGACGGACGGATGGATGGATGGACGGACGGATGGACGGATGAATGGTTGGATGGACGAACGGACGGACGGACGGACGGATGGACGGCCGGTAAATGGATGGATGGAAGATAGGGTTACATCGATAATTTCCGATAAACTGAAAATTACCCCCCCCCCCCCCCCATTGAGCGTTGCCACAGAATCGTTAGAAAGCAAAAAGGGCATCCTCGCCCAGTCATTCTTAGGTTGCTGGATTTCCAGGAAAAGTTGGTGATGAAAACCGTCTCGAAACTTAAAGGGTCTGATTACTACATTAGTGAAGATTTTTCAGCCAACGTCCGCGCTATTAGGAAAAAAATTTGGGATGCTTCAGTACTTTTACGAAGCCAGGGTTCTGTGGTAAAGTTACGCTATGATCACGCTTTTATCGACAAGGTTCGCTACATTTGGGACGACGTTTCGAATGCTCTTATCAGAGACCAGAAGTATACGATTACTCGCACTTCCCGATCACCATCTCGCGATTCTTCCCCTCAAGATAAATTTTCTGAGTCACCACGTTCCGTTTCCCCCCGTTGACTGCCGAATAATTCCGAATGTAGCCTTTCCATTTTGAACCTAAATGCCAGAAGAATAACTAACAAATTCGCAGGCTATATATCTTTAATCACTGCGCACTCATCTCATGTAGCTGGCATCACAGAAACTTGGCGTCATGACGACATATTAGACTCAGAATTCACGCCTCCTGGCTACGTTGCGGTTCGCACAGACAGATGCCACACTAAATGTGGCGGCGTTGCGTTGCTTTTTCGTTCTGACCTCAAGTTTTCAATAATGTCACCGCCTGATGACATAGAATCAGTCTGGTGCAAACTTTATATGGAAAAAAGTCATGTCGTAATCGGCGTCTTCTACCGTCCTCCGGGTGACTTTAATGCCCCCGGCATCCACTGGCCTAATTTAACACTTGTGAAAGAAACCTCCATAAATAGAGAACTACTTTCCTTTTCGCTTTCATTTGACCTTATCCAGGTTACCAACAACCCTACAAGATGTGATGCTCTGCTCGATTTGGTTTTCGTTAGCTCCAGCAATGTTGGAAAGGGCTACAAATGTGACGCCATTGAAGGAATCTCCGACCATAAGGCCGTTCTTGTCTACTTAAACTTTTCGATTACTAAACAGAATTTCGTTTTTTCCACATTTCTCGATTTCAATCAAGCTGACGACACTTCCATAACTGACACCCTAGCTGATGGATATGATGAATTTGTTGCACTGAGATCTACATGGGATGTTAACACATTAGTGAGCTATTTCAAATCCTTAGTTAAAAAATGTGTTCACTGTTTTATTCTTCTCAAAACAAAGAAGAAAAATATGAAAATTCTCTTGATAACACGAGATATATTACATCTCACACGGCGTGTACACAGACTTAGGCGTACGAAGCGCTCAGGTAATCAGGCAGCCATTGCACGTTTCATCAAAGCGAAAGAAGAGCTTCGATTGAAACTTAACTCCGCTAAGGATTTTTTTCTTCCGTGTGCAGCTGCAGGATCTACTAAAGACTAACCCGCGTAAATTTTGGTCGTCTGTTTTTCCACGTGATACGACAGCTACTGCAGTGAGGATTATCAATTAATCTACAAACGATCCATTTCATATATCCAATGCATTTAATGAGTACTTCCACTCCGTATTTTCTTATGACAATAACGTCATCCAGCCAGTCATCACTGCTCGTAGTGCCGTGCCATTCGACGATATTATTATTAGTGAAGAAGGTGTTTTGAACCTAATATTGAAACTTGGCACGAAGAAGTCTGCTGGACCTGATGGCATCCCGAACTTGTTTTTGGTACGCTACTCATTATGGACCTGTCAATACCTTGCTGTCATATTTCGCGTGTCTCAAGCTTCCTGTGCAGTTCCTTCATCCTGGAAAATGGCTCAAGTTCTCCCTTTATTCAAGAGCGGTGACAAGCAAACAATATCCAATTATAGACCAATCGCTCTAACCTCTCATGCATGTAAAATATTAGACCACATCATCTACATACACATTATGGAATACTTGGAATCACATCATTTATTAACGAATGCTCAGCATGGCTTCAGACGCGGTTTCAGCACTTTGACACAACTTAATGAATTCACTCATGACATTTGCAATAACTTGGATGCGGGCAATCAAATAGACGCAATATTAATTGATTTTTCGAAGGCGTTCGATACAGTGATCCACTCGAAACTAATGTATAAACTTAACGCCATCCTGAACAACCCCCGCCTTCTCAATTGGATTTCAAATTTTCTTTCTAATCGTTCTCAATTTGTGTCTTTCAACGGAAGTAATTCTAGAATAGCAGACGTGCCCTCAGGAGTTCCACAGGGTTCTGTATTGGGTCCCTTGATTTCTTGATTTTTATTAACGACTTACCTTGTGACATCACCTCTAACCTACGTCTGTATGCTGATGACTGCGTGTTATATCACAAAATTACATGCCTCAATGACCACTTACACCTTCAGAAATCATTCTCAGAATTTAGCTCTAGGTGCGACACATGGCAAATGACGATTAACATCCGCAAAACCGTTGTTATGACTTTCACTAACAAAACAGTACCTTCCGTATTTACTTACAAAACAAACAATACCCCTATCCAGAGCGTGAATCAATAAAAATACCCTGGTCTTCTTTTTACACCGAACATGTCATGGTCCAAACATGTATATTTAATAACCTCAAATGCACTTAAAAAGTTAGGATACCTACGTCGCGCAATAAAAGCTGCCCCTAGAGATACTAAACTACTACTGTACAAATCGCTAATCCGTCCGCTACTTGAATACTCCTCTCCTGTCTGGAAGCCGCATAAACAACGCGAAATTAACCAAATCGAGGCAGTCCAGAAAAAAGCCATTCGCTTTATATACCACAGGTTTGATAGGGATTTCTCGCCTTCCACAGCACTTTCGTCACTGGGCCTACAACTGCTCTCAGCTCGACGAAAGGCCGAGTATTTAAAATTTCTGCATTGCATTGTTAACTCTTCTTGCCGGACCTCTTCAAATGATTATCTAATCCTAGCTATACCATCTAAAACTAGAAGTCACCACAGGCTAAATATCACTCCTTATTTTTCCCGTACGAACACTTTTAAGAACAGTTTCTTTCCGCGTGTAATCGAATGCTGGAATTCTTTACCTGGTTGTACGCGCTCTCTTCCCTTAAAACTATTTTTAGAGGCTATTGAATAGTAGTGCCTTTTCAAGCATATGTTTTTTTTCTCTACTCACAATGTCTCTGCTGTTCGCCATTGTTGTGCGCCTTGTTTCTCTACGTTGTTTTGTTTACACCCACCCCTTCAATAGCCCGATAGGGCTGCAGTATTCACAAATAAATACATAAATAAATAAAGTAAATAGATGGATGGATGGAGCGTCCCCTTCGAAACGGGGTGATAGCAGTTGCCACCATGCTGGGATTTCTTTCTCTTTATTTTTGTTTAACTGTGTTGTAAGTTATTAAAATTCGCCATTTTAGTATGAAGTGTTCTATTGTTTCTACGGATTTACCACACACAGCACATGTGTCATCTTCTTCGTTAAATTTCTTTTTATAGCTGCGCGTTCTAAGACATCCTGACCTAGCTTCAAAGAGTAGGACACTGCCTCTTGAGTTATCATAAAACGCTTCATTCCTGATCTGCTGTTTCCAGTATCGATATAGTTCTACACTATGCTTCTTATCCATTTAATTTATCCAATTTTCACCTTCCGCGTTTTTAACGTGTAGTTTAATGCTCTTTCTTTTTCCGTACTCGTGTCTGGCATACTTACTGGTTAGCTTTCTAGTTCTTTTTCGCCAGTGTGAGTCAACGCTCTTTCTGTGTATGTCTTTAAATACCTTAGCTGCCCACCTGTTATCGTCCAATTTCCTCAGGTGTTCATCGTGTAGCATTGTATACTGAGATTCCCATGCTTCGAACGATGCCCAGCCCATATCCCCTTGTACTGCCTCATTTGTGGTTTTCCCGTGGGCACCTAGTGCTAACCTTCCAACAGCTCTCTGATTTACTTCTTATCTCGACTGAACTTCTGCCCTGAAGCACAGAACCGCATTCCCGAAAGTAAGCCCCGGCACCATTATTCCTTTCCAGATACCTCTCAGTACTTCAGACCTGTTGTACCCCACAATGCCCTATGTTTCATTATCCCGGCATCTCTTCGCCCTTTTGCTATGAGAGACTACTCGTGCTTTTCCGTATACATATGCCCTTCGTTCACCCATACCCCGAGATATTTGTATTCGGCCACTCGGGGTATTTCATCGCCTTGTATTGTAAGCTCCTGATCAGTTGTATCGCTGAAAATCATCAGACCTGACTTAGTTGCGCTAAAACTGAAACCTAGACTGTCTCCACAGCAATTCACCAAAGTTTGCAAATCTTCCTGGCTATCTGCTAGCAGTACAATATCGTCCGCATACATTAAACCCGGTAGTCGTTGCTCAACAACCTTTCCGCCCAATCTGTACGACAGATTATAGCCTAGATTCCTTCCTTGTAGCCTTCTTTCTATATTTATCATATAAAGCATGAACAGCAGAGGTGATAGAGCACAACATAGCCTTAACCCTTTGTGTACCTCGACAGTTGTCGTACTCCTAATTCCTTCCCATGTTATTTAAACTTTATTTTCTCGATATATTTCTTGTACAAAATCAATTACCTCATGACCGATACCTTCATCTTTTGATATGTTCCAGAGGAGTTCCCTGTTCACGTTGTCGTATGCACCGCTTATGTCCAGGAAGGCTAAATGCAGAGGTCTGTTTTCCGCCTTAGCTATTTCTATGCACTGGGTAAGCACGAACAGGCTATCATCTAAGCGCCTACCACTTCTGAACCCGTTCTGAAGTTCTCCGAGTATTCTATTACTTTCTACCCATGACTGCATTTTAATTTCACCGCCTGCATCGCCAGCCTGCATATAACTGATGTTATCGTAATCGGTCGGAAGGATTTTATGTTCGTCTTATCGCCTTTCCCTTTATTATTCAAAATCATTTAACTCTGTTTCCAGCTGTGCGGAATTTGCTTATTTGTTATGACTGCTTCCAATGCTTTCATAAGCGTTTCCTTGCCTCTTCAGCCAAGTTCATTATTTAACTTGATTGGAATTTCGTCTATCCCTGCGGACGTGCATTTTGGAACATTTGCTTCAGTCTTTTTCCAGTTAAGATTCGTCAGTTCCACGCTGTTTTCTATTGTGCTCTTCTGTGTTGCTCCCTCATTTGGGGCGATTACCCTATCGTATTTCCTAAACGACTCAGCAATAACTGATGCAATGTAGTTCACAGTGACATCTCCCTCTAAACGTTTTCCCTCGGCATCGTGATTCTGTTCCTGCTTTCTGTGATTCGCTTTGCCCAGCCAGCTTATGTGGTTCCAGGGTTTTCTTGACGCCCCTTCAATTACATCGCGAACTTCAGCTAGCCAGCGATCAGATGACTGCTTTATTTTAGCCTGGACGAGGACCTGCAGTTGTTGTTTCTTTTATCGATAAGTTTCGCATTTTTGGCCTATTTCCTCTTCAGATAACTGCGCCCTCTTTGCTTCTCTGTGTTCCCGTGATGCCAACCGTCGTTGTTCGATGGCCTCTTTAATTTCCTTATTCCACCAACTTCGTGGCTTCCTCTTTCCTCTCCAGCGGTCTACTCATTTACTTCTTTTATGTTGTGCTAATGAGTAGTTCTGGTTATAGTCCCACTTTTCCATGGGATTCTTCTCTATTGCTTCTTCTATGCCGGCCGCTATTTGCGCTATTCGTACTTTTTGACTTCCATGAATTTCTCGTTTGAGCAGGGCTCCCAACTGTAGACTACTGTAATACCGTATTTACAAGCCGACCTATTTTTAAAATTCGAAAATCCGAAATGGGGGGGGGGGGTGGGGGTGGAGTCCACTCACAATTGAAACGAAAACATCGCACTATAAGTAAAGGCGAGACAAACGAGATATCAGGCTCGCTACAGCGTGGTCGCATTTTTGCTGCGATGCTCCGTCGCATCGCTCTTGGTGCTGGCCTTGAGCAGCTGCTATGTCAATGCACAGAACTGGTATACTCTCCCCGCGCGCACGGGCGGCGGCCGGTGGCGGCTATCGATAAGCAGCAAACTGGCACCCCACACGTGGCTGCTGACTGCGGTTGCTGATAAGCGGCGGCGGCCCGATTACGCAATCGCGTTCTATGGGAAGCTCAAGCGTCCAACAAGCTTTCTTTTTGCTTTCAAATGCGCGCTCGGCGCTCAAGGAAGCGTTGATAGTTGACGAAAAGGCCGCTGTTCCAATCGAGGCGGCACCCCCACTCGGAACGGCAGCGGTTCCGGGGAGTGTCGGTAGCCGACGGAAGAACAAACGCCATTCCCGCGTAGTTTCTCTTTGGCTCTGACTCAATTGACTACTTACTGCCAGCCGCGTTTCACAAGTTTTTAATGTAGTGCTTCGTCAGTCATCATTTGTGCTCCAGGTCCAGCAAGCGACCGGCGCTCGTTCACGGCTACATTCAAGATGAACAGCCGCGCGCCGGGCCGCAAGTTCGACGTTCGCAACGGGTGATACAGGTGTGGCAGCTGCAGTGAGCAAAATTTTCAGCTGTTCCACGCGATGTCGTGGTGTGGTTGTTTGCGAAGTGCGGGATTTCGCTGGACGACGACGTTAGAACGACGTGCTGTGGGATCGCAGCAAGGATCGGCAGCGCTAGTGAGGACGATGGCGCAAGTGTGTACGGGTAGACCAGCGACTATACATTTTCGTTTTGTAATGTGCCCCCGGGCACGCCCGCGTGCGGCAGCCGATAGCGGCTAGCGATAAACGGCGGCTGCTGGATAATGCTAACGCGTTCAACTATTCAAGGCCAAGCTCGGAAGTTTTTATTTTTCGGAAATGTGATTGGGGGGGGGGGGGGTCGACCTACAATCGTGTAAATATGATAATACGCTTATGATCACTTCCGAGGCTGTACTTCCCCTCCTCGTCTATTTCCATTATTGCGAGCTTCCTATATACATCCCCTGCGACATTACGCAGCAGTCTATGGTCGTTGGCCTGTTACGGGATTCCCACGTGATTTGTCCCTCACACTTAATTTCTCGATTTACAATAACTAGGCCGTGGTAAAAACAGCGCAGCGACGACAGACACAGAGAAGACAGAAGAAGACGGACAAGCGCTGACTAACAACTAAAGTTTATTGGAAAAAACACAGGTATTAATACACTCCTAAAACAACCAGGGAACACGCCCCTCTTAACATCCTTCTAATCGTGCGAATCTAGATACTTAATCTCACATTCGTGAAGAAGCACTGACGGTGTGCTGACGCATGCATCACCATTCGCGTGGATGCGATACGCCTCACACAGTTCCCTTGTCAATTTATCCCTGTGCCTGCAAACAACTTTTGTCTCATGGAAAAGAGGGTTGCACTTTTTTTTGTCGGGGGAACCTGGGATATTATTCAGGGGGCAATCTCTAAAATGTAATGCAAGGTTGGACGATGGGGGGCCATTTAACGAGGTATGATGCTGACGAAGACGGGTGTTCACACATTTTCCCGTTTGGCCAATGTATTTCTTGCCACAGGAAAACTCAATGTCATACACTACGCTTTCAGCACATGACGTAAACTTCTTTTGGTGGTTTATTTTGCAGGCTCTACTCCCGGTTGGTTTCTGGTTTTTAGCCTTTGCTTTCCTATCTATTATGGCACAAATTTTTCCAAGCTTTTGCGGGGCTGAGAAGAGCACTTGAATTCCATATCTGGCGCCTACTCTTTTTAAGGCTTAAAGATGCACCAACTAGCTCAGTTGTCGGTTCTTCTACAATAACTAGGTTGTGTCGCTCACAGAAGTCTAGCATCAGCTTCCCGTTACAATCTATATATCCATCCAGATCCTCGATGTGCCATTCATGTCACCCAGCAGAATAATATCGGCGCCTTCTCCAAACTGCTTTATATCGTAATTGAGACACTTAACTAGATCCTTCTCTTATTGCCTGCATTTGTACTCTCTCCCTAAATAAACTAACCCTTGCCATGTCCTTTTACCGGCAATTGTACCTGATACGCAGACATGTTCTTTGCAAGTTGACTTTATTCCTTGCCAATTTGCTCATTGATGTATCAGCATACCTACTCCACCTCCCTTCCTCTCCGTTGTTGTTATGTTGCTCCGTTCCCAGACGTAGCCATCAATAAACGCTGGATCTTCTAGATCCCTGAGATGTGTCTCGCATAGCGCGTATACACCTACTTCTTCGTTCTTTAACTACTGTTCTATTTCTAACCGTTTCGCTCTCTTTCTACCGCCTTGCATGTTAGTGTACCTGATCCTGGTGTTAAATTTCGTTTTAGTAGTTTTTTTCCTGAACCTCCTAGTGGCTATTTTATTGGCGTCAAGCTCCATTGTTACACTTTCTACTTTGCTTTTACCTACCTCTACACCCTGAGCCGCAGTGGACCATCTAAATAAGCTACTGCCCGGCCTGCCAGGCGCCAGTCGATCTCTGCTACTAGCCTTCCATTAAAGTGGATGCCATCTCGTGTAAAGCTTTGTTTATTTCGCTTTTTGTCATTGCAGAAAGCGTGGGTGACGAAATAAAAGCGGTTCACAATAACCGCTTGACGGGCTTCGTCACCCGAAAAAGTCGACGATGACAGCAGCGGCAGTTCTTGCGGCATACAAATAACAATTCACATCTCAAACAAAACAGATTGTGCTATAATACAGGTAGGGGGTTAGATATATTAAACAATGACAAGGAAAGAAACAACGGGCGACATATGTATTTCAGTACTAATACAACCTAATCAATAAAAGTTTCACGAAGTGCACGAAAAGACATTGTGTTTATATTGTTATAAAGAGAAGAGTTCAAACATCTTGGTAGTATATATTTCAGCATAGCAAAACCATAGTGTGTTCTACATCTGGGTACCGAAAACATTTCAGCGTTTCTAGTGGTATACGGCGTGTTGTGTGGTACCAGCTGCACAATACGGGACAAAAAGGGGTCATCTCTTGCAGTCTGTTTTTTATAAAAACAGGCAAACCTGTACTCAAACAACCTAGGAACTGGAATTATTTTGTATTTTATTCGAATGGGGCGAGTTGGGGCGTCATAGCAGGAATTTGTAATGACTCGTAGCATTTTCTTCTGTTGAAGAAAAAACTTTTGCAAATTGGACACTGATGTATTTCCCCATACCAAATAGCAGTACCCTAAGTATGAAAAAAAGAATGCATAGTAAAGGTCAAGTTTTGTCTTTGTAGGTAAGATATATTTATGGCGAGAGACGATACCTATGAATTTAGAGAGCTTGATGCAGACCTTGTTTATGTGAGCATCCCATGACATTGACGGGGTAAAGTCTACGCCAAGTGATGTGAATGATTCAACATATTCAATTTGTGCGCCACTGAAAAAGATAGGCGGTGCATTCTCTACCAACTTTCCCTTAGCATGAAATATTATCGCCTTTGTTTTTTCCTTATTTATTTATTACACTTTAAGCCTCGGTCAAAGCCTGCGCTATGCACTTCCTTGTTTATGCCTGCCACTTCAAAGCCTTTCTCTTGGCTTATACTTCCTTATCTCTTGTTGCAAAAGGGTTGCAAGCCCCAAGGGTAGCGTTGGCCTGGCGGCCTGGGGCAAAGCTGGAAACATCCGAAGGTCCCGGCAAAGGATGAGTCGACTGGCAACAGAACAACTTGTTTATTCTGGCATCGCAAAAGAGCAGCCGGTCAGGGCGACCACGTTACTCGAAGGAATAAATCGAAGTCTCTCTCTGGCGTCCGGGGCAGCGGCTTTTATACCCTCGGAGTCGAGGGCAAGAAGGAACGGCTTGGGATGAGTCGCCCGATACGGCGACGCTCGTTCATGTTCAGACGTGACGTGCGCGTCCGCCGGGCCGGCGCCGGTCAGACCTCCTCGCCTCCCAGTTGGGGAGCTCCTCTCCCCGGCTGCCGCGCTTTGACAAGCGTGGGCACCAACATGCACACACACACACACGCACACACGACGACACGTGGCATTGAAACCTGCCTGGACGCGCTTGGCGGGAGGCGTTACGGCAGCACTGAACGGGCCCAAAATGACCGCCACTTTGAACGAAGCCCCGGCGTCCGTTGCATCCGCGCCGGCTATACCGCGCGTCGTAGGCGAAACGTAACAGACCGCCCCGCCGGGAGAAGGAGATCCCGATGGTCAGGGGACTGCATCCGCTGTCCAGAGGGATGTCGCTCGATGATGCTCGTAATCAAAACCGGCCGTCCCTCGACGTTGCTTGAGCGCAGCGCACAGAGAAGGCCTCGTTCTCAGGTTCAGGATCACACAGGACACTGCCAAGTGACTTCGGGAGAGCTGCCATTTTTGTGCTCGTTCCCAGCAAGCGTTAGAACTACGCCGAAACGCAACCGCTCAGTCAGCAAGCACGAGACAACCCTCACTAAGCTCTGCCAGGCTCTTTCCCCTTTTATACTACTGCCTAGTTCCTTACAGTAGTCAAGCAGCACTCAGAACGCGTCCACAAATTGGAAAATTGCACAAGAAACCACATCATCACTTTGAAACACTAAACAAAAGCAATATGTTAAAAATCCTGCCTCAGGAAGAAAACATCAGTAACAAACAACTTTGAGGCGGATTCCTACGTTAGGGGCTTCGACTTAAGCCATCGGCGTTACCGTTGAGACTCCCCTTTTTGTAACGCACCTCAAAGGAATATTGTTGCAAAGCGAGGCTCCGGCGCAGGAGGCGGCCATTTTTGGGAGAGATGGTCTGCAGCCATTGGAGAGGGCAGTGATCCGTCTCAATGATAAACCTCGAGCCGGCTAGGTAGCATGACAATTTCTGAACGGCCCACACGAGACACGCACACTCTTTCTCGGTGGCGCTGTACGCCTGCTCACGACAGGTCAGCTTACGACTAGCATACAGGACGGGGTGTTCCACTTCTCCATTGTCCCTTTGGCACAGTACAACGCCCATGCCTCGCTCACTAGCATCGCACTGAACAACGAACCCTTTTGTGTAGTCTGACGATCGTAGCACAGGCTGGCTTGTTAGGGCGCTCTTTAGGGCGCTAAAAGCTCTTTCCTTTGTCTCGCCCCAGACGACTGTTTGGGGCTCTGTTTTTCTTAGAGCATCCGTCAGGGGAGCCGCGATATCGGAGTACCTGGGGATGTACCTCTTATAGTAGCCGGCGACACCTAAGAACGACCGAATATCGGTCTTCGTGCGCGGTTGCGGGAAGTCTTGCACAGCAGCCACCTTTATTTCAGAGGGGCGGCGACGACCCTGTCCAATCACGTGACCGAGGTAGACAACCTCGGCCTGTGCTAATTGGCACTTGGGAGCCTTGACTGTCAAGCCCGCTTCGCGCAGGCGGGTTAGCACTGCCCGCAAGTGTGCCATATGCTCAGACCAGGATGCGGAGAATATCGCTACGTCGTCTAAATACGGTAAAGGGAATTCTTCCTGTCCCCGCAACACATTGTCCATGAGGCTTGAAAAGCAGTATGGCACGTTCTTCAAACCAAAACTCAAAACTTTAGGACGGAATGTTCCCATTGGTGAAATGAACGCCGCATACCTACTAGCCTCTTCTGTAAGTGGAACCTGCCAATAACCCCTGACAAGATCTAGGGTGGAAATAAACTGAGCGCTACTAACTTTCTCAAGGCGCTCCTCGATGTTAGGGATCGGATAAATTTGATGCTTAGTGATGGAATTAAGCCTGCGGTAGTCGACGCAAGGACGAGGTTCCTTGCCCGGTACCTCAACTAAAATCAAAGGGGAGGTATAATCACTCTCACCCGCCTCGATAACACCGAGCTGTAGCATTTTCTTTACCTCAGCCTCCATAATATCGCCCTGGCGGGGTGACACCCGGTACGCCTTGGATCGTACTGGCTCTGGGGAGGTAAGTTCTATATCATGAGTAAGGACAGAAGTCCTACCAGACCTCTCAGAGAACTGACCTTGAAACTCTTGTAAGAGTTGGTGTAGTTCAGTTTTCTGCTCAGGCGACAGCGGTGCTTTAATGATTAAGTCACTAATGACCTGATCAGTGTCTTCCCTGTTCGTCACTGAGCCTAGTCCCGGAAGCTCGACCGGAAGCTCTTCTAACTTTCCCGTGTCGGGCATTTCCTCTCCAGTACCTGGTGCCTTCAACGCTACAGGCTCAATTTTATTCAGTTCGGACGTGCTCTGAATATCAGCTTGCTGCGCCTCCGACCCTTTCTCATTGTTCGACAACGTCGGCCCCGCAACTACCGCCTTTGCAGCGAGCTCCCGAACTCTCGATCTGGTTAAGGCCTGAACGCTAGCCTCACCAAACAAAAGCCCCTTCTCGCGCAGGAGGTGATCGGACCTGTTCGAAAATAGGTACGGGTACTGGGGGGGCAGCATAGATGACACTACGGCCTCCGTCTCAAGTGCTCCGAAAGGTCCTTCAATAAGCACTTTTGCTACGGGCAGACACACGCTATGAGCTTCCACGGCTTGCTTGATCCATGCGCACTCGCCCGTGAACATATCGGGTTCTACGTAAGAGGGGTGAACTACATCCATTGTAGCTGCGGAATCACGAAGCACTCGGCACTCTTTCCCGTTCACGAGGAAGTCTCGCATGTAAGGCTCGAGAAGCTTCATGTTCTCGTCAGTGCTACATAATGACAAACACACGACTTCTCTTTTTGTTTCTGGACACTGCGCCGAAAAGTGACCCGGCTTCTGGCACGTATAACACACGCGCGCTTGCCTCGTCTCGAACCGCTTTCTGCGTTCGGCTTCGGCTGCCGCCGTCTCCTTACGTTCGGTCGGACTGCTTTCACTCGCATCCGCACTACGTGTGTCCCCCCTTGCTCTCATGGGTGTGAACTTCGGCCTCTCAGACTTGGAGCCAAATTCACCCTTTTGACCGTCCTTAGCTCCGCGAGCCCGACGCGTCACAAACTCCTCGGCTAGCTCGGCGGCTTTAGCCACTGTACTAACGTCTGGCCTATCCAAGACCCAGTACCGCACGTTCTCAGGTAACCGACTGTAAAACTGTTCCAGCCCGAAACACTGCAGAATTTTCTCGTGGTCACCAAACGCTTTCTCTTCTTTGAGCCACTCCTGCATGTTTGACATAAGCCTGTAGGCAAACTCTGTATATGACTCACTTCTGCCTTTTTCATTTTCCCGAAACTTCCGACGGAACGCCTCCGCTGACAGCCTGTACTTTTTTAGCAGACTCGATTTCACTTGGTCGAAATCCTCTGCCTCCTCTCTCTTCAAGCGAGCGACTACGTCGGCCGCCTCGCCGGGTAACAAAGTGAGCAAGCGCTGTGGCCACGTTTCCAGAGAGAACCCCTGCTTCTCGCACGTTCGCTCAAAGTTAACCAGGAACAAACCAATGTCCTCTCCAAGCTTAAACGGCCGCATCAGGTCAGTCATTTTGAACGATACTCGTTCTCCTGCACCGTGTGCCTGACTTCCATTACGAGCGCGTTCCATCTCTACCTCGAGACGCTTCATTTCCAAAGCGTGTTGACGGTCGCGCTCTTCTTTCTCTTCATCTTTTTGCTCTTTACGTTCGCGCTCGTCTTTCTCTTTTTGCTCTTTACGTTCGCGCTCGTCTTTCTCTTCTTTTTGCTCCCTCTCCTCAATGGTCTCAAGGCATTCCGACAGCTCGTCATCCTAAGCCTCCAACTCAAGAATAGCCCTTAGCAGTTCTGGTTTTCTGAGTTTGTCTGAGACATCCAGACCCAACTCTCTTGCAAGCTCCAGCAATTTCGGTTTGCGCAACGACTTCAAATCCATCAGGACTTGTCGGGCTAGTTGGTTGATCATAATGCAAAAAAGACGAACTGCGCAACAAGAACACGGACGAAAGGGAGGCAGACACACACTAACGCAGACTTACAACTCTGAAAGTTGTAAGTCTGCGTTAGTGTGTGTCTGCCTCCCTTTCGTCCGTGTTCTTGTTGCGCAGTTCGTCTTTTTTGCTTCAAATCCATGGCTGCTCCGAATGCTGCTTTCTCTACTGCCTACTATTGTCTTGCCGCAAACTAACCCGGCAGCAACAACACAATTACCAGCACTGTTTCTGACACTAACAAAAGCCTGGCAAAACTCAGAAGAAGAAAGTCCCGCACTCACCAAACCTCGCAGCCAAGAATTCAGCGCAGTCGTTCCGCTGCAGGCAACCAGTCATCACACAGGGCTCGTTGCACTGCTCCCGGATGGTCGTTGAGCTGCTCAGCATACAGTTGACCTCATATCTTCGCTGCTGGCCTCCGTTGTCGCGATCTCACCGCTGGCAACCAGTTGTTGCAAATGGGTTGCAAGCCCCAAGGGTAGCGTTGGCCTGGCGGCCTGGGGCACAGCTGGAAACATCCGAAGGTCCCGGCAAAGGATGAGTCGACTGGCAACAGAACAACTTGTTTATTCTGGCATCGCAAAAGAGCAGCCGGTCAGGGCGACCACGTTACTCGAAGGAAGAAATCGAAGTCTCTCTCTGGCGTCCGGGGCAGCGGCTTTTATACCCTCGGAGTCGAGGGCAAGAAGGAACGGCTTGGGATGAGTCGCCCGATACAGCGACGCTCGTTCATGTTCAGACGCGACGTGCGCGTCCGCCGGGCCGGCGCCGGTCAGACCTCCTCGCCTCCCAGTTGGGGAGCTCCTCTCCCCGGCTGCCGCGCTTTGACAAGCGTGGGCACCAACATGCACACACACACACGCACACACGACGACACGTGGCATTGAAACCTGCCTGGACGCGCTTGGCGGAAGGCGTTGCGGCAGCGATGAACGGGTCAAAATGACCGCCACTTTGAACGAAGCCCCGGCGTCCGTTGCATCCGCGCCGGCTATACCGCGCGTCGTAGGCGGAACGTAACACTCTCGATTAACAGCAACAATATCCTTGGCACTTTCTCCGTTCCGTCCTTGCACCTCCAGCACTGTGCACACTACGATCTGGACTTGCTGTGCTATCGCCTTAAATCGTCAACTCCCTTCGCTAATCTTGTCTACTTGTGCGGCTTCACCATTCAGGACATCATTTAGCCCCGCCGCTACCACTACCAAATTGCGCTCTGCAACATTCTTAGAAAGTTCGCTCTTTGTCTCTCTCAGTACTTCGTCCATTGTCCTGCCTGGGAATGCCTGGAATGCTACCCGCTTATCACACTTTACACGCTCCATAATAGTTCTTTTGCAGCTGCTCATATTTGAGTCACCACCGATAAGCACTAGGGTATTCCCTTCCTCCCTCCTAACTTTCGGGTTATGCTGCCTCTTATCATTGACTGTGACATCATTCCTTGTGGTTAGCTTGTTCCCCTTTTCTCCATCGCCTCCAGACCTCCTAGCTGCCACGTGCGCGTAGCTGTTCCTGTCTGAACCTGCTTGACCTGCTTCCTTATCGCTGTCCATGCCAGTGCAGGCCCCATCCATATGGCCGGCGCTGGAATGTCCGCCATTTTGACTTCTCATGGCGGTGTCAGCAATTTTTGCTTCCAACAATTCACTAAGAGTCTCTTAGAGTTTACGCTTCTCTGCCCTCTCTACCTGTAGCTCTCTTTCTAGAGCATCCATACGTAACGCTAGGCTGGTGTTCGCTTCGTCAGCCTTGTCCAGGCGTGCACTTAATATGCAGCATTTGCGCATAAAATCCGCGCCTTCGGCCTCCTCTACAGATTCGAACCGCGTTTCTTTCAAATTCACCGGCGCCTCACACTCCTTGCATTTAACCTTCAGTTGCTTGACCATCTTAGCAGCAGTCTATTATTACTATCACAAAATGCTAGAAAAGGAAAAAAAAAACACTTGCAACCACGTGCTCAAATAAAGTTTTGCCCACCGCAAAAGCCGATCACCTAGAAAAGAAATACTAACCACCTGCCTAAACTAGTTAACTCACAAATGAGCCCTGCAAATTTAGAGCTGCCAGCCGGAACAGACCAGGCAGTTAGGGCACTGACCTGCTCTTTCGCGAGCACTTCACCTAACTAGCCTAGATCTAAAACTAGCCTAAATCTAAACTCTCAAAATATTAAAGGAAAGAACTCATATATTTGTCGTAACCACGGCGCTCTCGCAGTCGTTCGTCCGTCCGATCCCGGTCACAACGCGTAATCCGAAGAGCACCGAAACAATTGTCCGCACTACACGGCTGTCAACAGATTTAGTAAATACCTCTTGTTGTGCCGTCTATGTGTAATAATAAACATCACTTCTTGTGTGGAAAGGAACAAGTGTCAAGAGTGGCTTACCACACGTGTGGAGGTCTATTCACTCGACAAAGAAGAAATGGCATTCATGGCACGAACTCAACACTTTAACACATTGAACCTCTACGGAATGTCGCCCATGCCAGCAATTAGAAAACTGTAGGACGATTCAGAACTCACTGGTAGTGCAACTATATGCCGAAGGTTGAAAGCCATCAGCCTTCTATCTTCGAAAATTAGCGAACAAACGCACCCATCGATTCAAGCTGTGCATCCAAACAAGACATCATGGGAAAATCCATATTACGTATGCTGCATGATACTGTTGAACAAGGCAGAATTCAATGATACAAACCATCACTTGCAAGGAGTATACCTACACCGTATGAATATTTCAAAACTTTCTGCACTGAATCCAGTCCGAGAATTCACATTATAATTTTAGGTCAAAGAGAATATATGCTGGCCTCTGGATGTCAGTGTTTTATACTGGACAAATTTAATTTGCACCGGGAAGGGTTAACTATATGCGAGATCTCCATAGCCATCTCTGTGTCCTGTGCAAGCCTTGCCTTTGAGTAGTAGTAGTAGAGGTTTTATTAAAATAATGTAGGCTATCTTTGTGTTGGGGTTCGAATTAACGGCAGGATGCCTTATTACTTTTTCAAACTGTTTATTAAAAAGGTTACGTTTAGAGCGATTACATGGGTGCGTACGGTCCAGCGTCCATCTTGCGTCTCCTGTCTTCCTCCCCGGGGTTGCTAGCCGCCTGCTCGCCCAGGGTTGCCGGACATCTGCGCTTTTTCCGCTGCGCGCGCTCGCCGCGCATCGGAAGGTCCGCTAACATTCGGCCATTCTGGCACCAGAAGCGCCCTCGCTTTCGTCCTAAGGCTCCTCAAAGTCTTCACCGTCTTTGTTCGACGTGGACCATGTTTTTAGCGAACTGATGTGAGCCGTTGTTGCGTAGTGCCTGCTTCGTGTCCCCTTCAGTGCTGCGACTCCATACGTGTCGTTTGGTTTAACTTCGGTGACAACGAGCGGCCCTTTGTAGCGAGGCTGCGTCTTTGTCGGCTCGCCGGTGTGCTCGGGCGCACATCGCATGACGACTACGTCGCCAGCCTTGAGCGTGTCTCCACTGCAGTGACGCATGTCGAACCTTTTCTTGTACTTTGCCTGAGAATCCAGTATACGCGTTCGCACTTCAGCTTGAAGTTGTTATGGATTCGTCCAGGCGACATTATCTTCTGTCTCTGCAATCTCACGCAACACTCCATCATGAAATTTCGGGTTGTAGCCAAAAAGCACCTCGAGCGGAGTCCTTCCGGTACTCTTGTTGTAGGACGTGTTGAGGAAAGCTTCGACACCCTTTAATCCAATGTCCCATTCTCGCTGGTCGTTTCCGTCCATGGTGGTCATGATGGTCGGAACAAGGGTTCGGTTGACCCTCTCAACTTGACCGTTCGCGCGAGGGTGTCTCGTTGAGTTCAGCACGTGCTGGATACCCCTGGCTTTGCAGAATTCTTCAAATGCCTTTGATGTGAAGCACGTTCCTCGGTCGGTTATTATCCTTTCCGGCAGACTGTGTCTAAAGGTGAAGTCCTCACAAGACTTTATCACACTTTTTGCCGATGTGTCTCGTGAAGGGAAGAGCCTCACGTACTTTGTCAGGTTGTCGATGACGACAAGAATGTACTTGTTTCCCTTTTTGCTTCTCACAAGTGGGCCCAGGTGATCTGCATGAATGCTCTCGAACGGTCGCCGCCCAGGAGGGATGGGGTGCAGGAGTCCCTTTTTCTTGCCACTTGGCACATTGCAGATCAGGCACTCAAAACACCGTCTGATGTGCTCACGGACGTACCTGCGCATCCCTGGGAACCAGTATGTTTCGCTGATCTTTGCGATTGTGCGATCAAGCCCGAAGTGACCTTCCAAGTCGTGAAACTTAACACAAAGGCTTTTTCGCATGGACTTAGGCATAACGTAGAGCAACTTTTTCTTGCCGTTTGCCTCTGTTTCGCGAAACAGACGTCCCTCCTTCAGCACGAAGTTCTGTGCCAAGGCGCGTTCTTCTGCAGTTCGATCGCATGACTTTTTCTCTAGAATTGTAGCTATCCGACGAATTTCTTCGTCTGACCTTTGAATTATCAAAGCTTGGTCGTGCAAACTGATTGTCATCCACATGTCCAGTTTGTCGGCGATGACGTTATCCCACGGATCGCTTGGGTCTTCAACTGCAGCGCGACTCATTGCGTCAACGTGCTCCATCTTCGAACCTGGTCGATGGCGTATGTCGAAGGTATACTCTTGAAGCATGTCAAACCATCTCGCTATCTGTGGCTTGAGCGTCTTTGTGGCATTCAGGTAGACGAGAGCCTGACAGTCAGTCACAAGGGTGAACTCGATTCCAATCAAGAACGGTCTCAATCTCTCGATGGTCCACACTGTTGCTAGCAGCTCCAACTTACTCGAATGGTAGAACCTCTCAGCTGGGCTGGTCTTTTTGCTGACGTAGTAGACGGGGTGTAGGAGGTCATTCTCATCCGCTTGCAGAAGAATGCCCGCCAACCCGTTAGCACAGGCGTCGGTGTGCACCTCTGTTCTCGTCTTCGGATTGTAGAGCTGCAGCACAGGATGTGATGTCAATGCGCTCTTCAGGGCCTGAAATGCGTCCTCCTGATCCTGGTCCCAGTGAAATGCCTCGCCTTTTCGAGTTAACCGACTCAGCGGTTCGCTCAGCGCTGCGTAACGCGGGACAAAGCGTCTGAAGAAGCTGGTGAGCCCGAGAAACCTCTTGACTTCATGAAGGTCTTTCGGCACTGAGAACTCATCGATTGCCCTTACTTTGTCAGTTCCCGGTCTCACGCCACCTTCACCGATGACGAAGCCAAGGTACTCGACTCGGTGATCTGCGAATCTACACTTCGAAAGTCGGAGTTTCAGTCCTGCGTCGCGGAGAGCTCGGAACACTTTCGTCAGCCTTTCTAGCATCTCTTCAAAATTTTTCGCAGGTACAAGGATGTCATCCAAGTAGCATACTGCTATAGTATTACGGAGATTTCCCAGAGCTGTGTTCATAAGGCGCTGGAACTCCGTTGGTACATTCGAAAGTCCAAAAATGAGTCTTTCAAACTTCCATGTTCCGTCTGGGGTCACAAAGGCGGTCTTCTCTTTTGCAGATTCCTTCAAAGGGATCTGAAGAAAGCCGTGCGCAAGGTCAAGCGTTGTGAAGAGCTTGCTTCCTGCGAGCTGCTCGACAGCGTCATCAATTAGTGGCAAGGGGTACTTTTCCTTGACTGTCTGTGCGTTCAGCTTCCGATAATCGACTACAAGTCTCGGTTCGCCGTTTTTCTTGCGCACGAGAAGTACAGGGCTTGCGTAAGGTGACCGTGACTCCGTCACAATTCCTGCGGCCTTCCACTCGCTGACAATTTTCTGTATAGTTTCACGCTCTTCTTTGCTTGTTCGGTAGGGACTAGAAGAAACCGGCATACTTCCTTCCTTCAGGACAATGTCCATTTCAATGAGGTTGGTGCAGCCTAGCTCCTCAATATTCGTTGCGAAGCACTCGCGGTGTAGGTTGAGGAGTTTGAGTAGGTCTTGATCTTTCCTTCGTCGTCACGTCGTTACCTGTTGCAACATCCTTCTCGTGAATCGGATCCGCAGTTGCCGTTTTCCCTTCCGTTGTTTCGCCTGTTGTACTGAGCTTAGCCGTGTCTATATTTACTTCTTCTACTCGACCAAGGCTCATCCCTTTCTTCAGAACCTTCTCGCAGTTGGAAGTGTTTGCCACAGGTACACTGAGCTGCTTGCTGGCAACATGAAACACGCTTCCAGTCATCGTACCCTTTCGCTGGTACAGGACGTCAGTCTCGCCTTCAAGGTCTACACTTGCCATGATGAAATTCACTGAACGTGGCTCGAGGGCTACGTCGTTCTTTATAGTGATTTTTAAGGCTTGGTTCTGGGTGAAGGGTTCGAGATGCCCGAATGTATCGTCTCTCTTGTCCATGATCTTGAAGGTGTCGTCTACCTTGACATAAGCGATGTTAGGCAACTACGTCCACGTGCGAGCAATGATTACAGAGAAGTGCTGTGCTGTGTCCGGCACGGCATGAAGCATGACGTCTTCGCCTTTTACACCATCTATCTCTATTGTTGTTCTCAATCTTGAAAGGCATTTGACAGGGCTTTGGCCAAATCTATACAACTCCAGGTTGTCTTCTTCGAAGCAAGAGCAACAACCCATGGCGTCGGATGCCTTGATCGTGCAGACTGAACTTCCGGTGTCGACGAGCGCATCATAGCTCTTCCGGTGGACCACCGCAGTCTTCACGTACTTAATATTGGGTAGCTCGCTGCTCGATGACGCAGACACGTATTGTGATGGCTGTCCTGCCCCCGGCTTTGTGGTTTCATTGTTGGTGCGGTGAACAGGCATCGGACAGTCTTTAACAACGTGACCGTATTTCCGGCACCTGTAACATTTCGGTTCTGCGGCCCTTTCAGCGCTACCGTGCGCGATCTGCTTCGGCTTCGTTTCCACGCCTTCTGGTTTGGCCGACACATGCTTGCTTCCGCCCTGGCTGGGTGGCCGGTGGTTTCCATGGGAGCTGAGGTAGGCTGCCTCCCCTGCTTCGAGGCTTTTTGCCGCCTCAAGCAGCTCCAAGGATGTGGTGAAGCTTGCTGCTTTATGTCGCAGTATCGCAGCGTGGTTTGCATTCTGCAGGCCCGCAATGATCAAATTGTTCCATTGCGATGTGTCCTCCTTGACATCGCACTTTGTGCAGAGGCAACTCTTGTCGAAAAAATAGTCGACAACGGACTCGCTTGGACCTTGCGTACGGCGGAGCATTCTTTCGTAGAGGGCAAGCGGGTTGCTCTCGTCGTCGGGAAAGACCTTCTGCAGCTCCTCCGCCCATTTCTCCCAGTCTCCAGCTGCCTCCCCCTTGCTCTGTGCCACTTCAAGGCAGTGCCGCTGAGCTTCGACGCTGCAACCGCGAAAACGACACCGTCCCTCCAGCCGGCCTGCCCCGCCACCATCTTGACATTCGATATCCACTCCCTTGCGCTCTCTCTCGCTCCGGTCCCAGCAATGGCGGTTCCCGAGAAGGCGGGAATGGATGCCGACAAGTCCGGCATTGCTGTAAAGGGGCGCTCACATTAGCGGGAAAACGCGCAACGCCGGGCGTTTCCCGCGTGCCGCTTCCCGCCCAAGCCGGTTTTTCTCCCGCGGACAGCCTGCTCTCCCGTCCCGCGGAGCGATGGGTTCGGTACCTATTTTTCCCGTGCCGGTGACAGAACAGCCAATGGGCGCCGACCGTGAACCGTGACGTCGGTCCCAGTTCAGTGACCCCGTCGGCGGAGGCGGAGGCTGCGCGCGTCCGGCCGGCCGGGGCACTCGGCGGCTGCTTTGCCAGGGCGACGGGAGGGGAGCTAGCAGGGTGCGCTTTCCAGTCTTCTCTAGTGTCACGTGACTATCCCCTTCTCTTTCTGCTCGTTCGGGTCCTCCCCACGGTGTAAGAATACCATACTTGCACCGTGGTCCTCCCTCAGCGCCTCCTCTCTCCACATTCCAAGACAACCGCAGCGAGAAAACGCGCGTAGTGTGAGCGTCATTCCGAGGAGCTGCGAGGCAGCGTCGACGTTGACGCTGTGCCGGCGCGGGAAGCTTCCCGCTAGTGTGAGCGCGCCTTAACTTGTGCGTTGCCTTGGTTTTGGGCTGCCAACAGCTGTACGTGGGCTAGTTGTTCGGTGAGCGTCGTCAGCGACTTGATTATTTCCCTGTCCTGGGACATGGCGATGCTGTAGGGGTTGCTGCTAGCTGACCGCTTCAGTTCGAGGAATCAGAGTATTCTAAAGGGGCGCTCACATTAGCGGGAAAACGCGCAACGCCGGGCGTTTCCCGCGTGCCGCTTCCCGCCCAAGCCGGTTTTTCTCCCGCGGACAGCCGCTCTCCCGTCCCGCGGAGCGATGGGTTCGGTACCTATTTTTCCCGTGCCGGTGACAGAACAGCCAATGGGCGCCGACCGTGAACCGTGACGTCGGTCCCAGTTCAGTGACCCCGTCGGCGGAGGCGGAGGCTGCGCGCGTCCGGCCGGCCGGCCCCGGCCGGCCGGGGCACTCGGCGGCTGCTTTGCCAGGGCGACGGAAGGGGAGCTAGCAGGGTGCGCTTTCCAGTCTTCTCTAGTGTCACGTGACTATCCCCTTCTCTTTCTGCTCGTTCGGGTCCTCCTTCAGCGCCTCCTCTCTCCACATTCCAAGACAACCGCAGCGAGAAAACGCGCGCAGTGTGAGCGTCATTCCGAGGAGCTGCGAGGCAGCGTCGACGTTGACGCTGTGCCGGCGCGGGAAGCTTCCCGCTAGTGTGAGCGCGCCTTAGGCTCACCGGTGCCGTCTTCACGCCGTCGGCGTAGTTGAGGTTGCCTTTTTCCCGTTGCTCCAGGCTTTCGGAGGCGGTAATCCCACTTCTGATTTGTAGGCTATCTTTGTGTTGGGGTTCGAATTAACGGCAGGATGCCTTATTACTATTTCAAACTGTTTATTAAAAAGGTTACGTTTAGAGCGATTACATGGGTGCGTACGGTCCAGCGTCCATCTTGCGACTGATGTCTTCCTCCCCGGGGTTGCTAGACAAGCGATTGCGGGTCGGTAGGCTGGAAGCGCTGATTGGCCCAAAAAGTGACGTCCACCTGTAACGTCATGGCCACGTGATGTTTAATGACGTCATGTCCGGTTGGGGACAGACATTTTCCCTAGAGTTTTCTCAGAATTCCCCACGTTTGCGACAGCCTGCGCGGGATAAAGAAGCGCATCGTTACCTCCACCCCACTCAGTTCGACCACTTTGCCGAGCGGGGTGCAGTTGAAGAACCCTTGGGCTGCGTTCCAATACTCCCAAGTAGACGGCTACTTAGACGTCTAGCCGGACAGCCGCCATCTTGGGACGCGTTCCATTTCTCGGCGAAGCAGTCTCATAAGACTGCTTCTCCGAAGTCCACATCGATGCAGGCTAACTTGCTGTCTAAAGATGGCGGAGCTGATTTACGCGGATGAGCGAGTCGTGCTCTAGCAGGCGTCGGACTGTACACGGAGTATAGGAAAGGAAAAATGTGAGTCATTCCATAATGTTATTTGGTACGCAAACTAGTGGCTAATTAATCTTCGTGGACGTGCGATTCCTAGCAGTGAATCATGCAGGAGAAAATCGTGCAGTTGAGAGCTTTGCTACAGCAGCGGACGCTGTAGGTCTGTTTACGTGATCCGGACGATGCCGGATCTTAATTAGCGCTTGATTTTAGAGAATACTCGTCGCTGTCGTTGGTTTCCTCGACGGGCGTTAAGACGGCTGGCGTGACGGTTAACAAATGTGTTCTTCTGTTGCTGTATTAGTTGCATCAACTCTTTCGCGTGCATTCTTTTTTATCTCTACACTCTCAGAACAAATACACCGGCATGTTGCGAATTGATTTTAGTCGTTGCAGGATTAAAGATCGCTGCTGTATTTAGGTCTCTCGCTGTCTCCGAGTGCCACGTAGGGCAGACAGCGGGTTTAATGTCACGTATGTGTTTTCCTGTTGCAGTGTATATTAGCCGTATCGTATTTCGCGCATATTAATTACAGTCTTTCGTATTCTTATGTTTACAGGACCGTCTGGACGAGCACGTTCGAGGAGCATGTACAGTTGAGCATCAATAATAAAAGAATAATCGCATATCTCTTTAGCGTCGTCTTCGGAGAGCGGTCCCGTCTGCTACAAGTAGACTGACCGATAGGCACATCCACCAGTCCGGTTTACGCGCAAATTCATTCCAGAAGAAATGTGTAAACTTGTTGAAAACACGTTTTTAATTATCTTTATTGCTCAGTTTGTGAAAAATAGTAGTACAACTGTTCATAAGCTTTAGTTACATTATTATGCCGCGAGGCGGCGTGAGCACTAGACAAGTTCCAATACATGGACATGTAGACTGCTTCCTAGACGTCACACTAGACGTCTTGTTAGACGTCTAGAGTATTGGAACGCAGCCTTGGTTGCTACTACAGTGTACTAGAATAGCCTGCTCGCCCATGGTTGCCGGACAACTGCGCTTTTTCCGCTGCGCGCTCGCCGCGCATCGGAAGGTCCGCTAACAATAATAACAAAAAGGGAGGAAAAGATTTTTGCTATAATAGTCCCGGCATCTGCCATCGATACTGAAGCACCTGAGCTGGGGCAGCTGGAATAAAGGATAGCAGGCAGAATGGAGAAATGAAATGAAAGAGGTGAGGGGACAGGAAGAGAGGATAGGGGGAGCACCCGAACCCATAAATGGCGTTACAGCTCCAGTGCCACATACTAAATCCCCATCACGCATGTCAAGAGAGGATCGAGGAAACGTTTTTGAACCGAAACTAGACTCTGCGTCATGTGCGGGAAGCGCTCGGCTCACACTGCGCAAAAAAAAAAAAGCGAACACTGTGCAGTCCACACACTTAATTGTCCAGACCGCCCGGACGGCGCGCTATGTTAAACACGACCCATGGGAATGCGGATGCACGATTACGGTCCTGTTTAGAGCCCTAGGACAGTCGTAGATGACGCAAGTCGACTCCTCGATGCGGCGTTCGAGCGCCCTAGAAAGACGTGTGTACGTGAGCAACCTGCTGTATAAACAATTCCAAATGAACGGGATATCATCTCTTGGACCTGTACTGGGTATGTGCGTACGATTCGCCGCAGCTGCTGTTGCACACAATCGTCGCAAGCTGGTCCAACGGGCGTTGTTGCTCAGGCAGTTTCTTCGTTGGCGCACGCGAAGATACCGCTGTAAGCTCAATGGCGAAGCGGGAGGTTAAAAAAAAAAAAAAGGAATGGAGCGAAGAGCGGAACGGCTGTGAAAGAGAACAACTAGGCGAGGAGGCGGAGAAAAAAAAATAAAAGGAAAGAAAAAAGAGGCAAGGAGGATACAGGAGGAGGAGAAGCGCCGTTGCGAGAGGGGTTTCGGCACGCCAACGAGGAAACTGCCGTTGCTCGCACCCGCTGCTGCTGCCGCTCAGCTAACCCAGCCCGTTGGTGGCAATGGGTGACGTCTAGTCACGCGAAAAAAGACAATCACTTTGCCATCTTGCTGCCACATACGACTGCAGTAAAAAAAGAAAAACTAAGCCTGGAAAAAATAGCAGGGCCCGTCCGGGATTTGAACCCGGGACCTCTCGCACCCAAAGCGAGAATCATACCCCTAGACCAACGGGCCTAACACGGCACATGCGTATTGGTAAGCATATTTAACAATGTAAATTATATTTATAGCCTTTTTGTTTGTCTTTAGTTTTTTATTCCCACTTTCTGAAATTTCATGTCCGGATCACAGATCCTGTGCGCAGGTACGCATGGTCAACACTTCGGGACGTTGCAGCCTGTGCATGTTGTCGCTCGTTGCGTGAGCGGGCGGTGGCACATCGTAAAAGCGACGGCAGACGGTACGGCCTGTACTCGTCACTACGTACTGTACTGGTAGAGAGAACAAGTGCTACGTTCCTCTCGTCCCGAATCGCGTTCAGCTGCAGGCTGTATCGGGTGAGCGGGCTGTCGTACCTTGCATTTTGCGCCTTGCCGTGGCTATTTCCGCGCGGTCTTTGTTACTTGATACGCCGCCGTGCCTCTTCTCTTCTCTACCCTGTTACCAGCCGAAAAAGGGTCTCATGAGTTTTAATGCAACATACGAATGAAACGTCGTCGTCTGATATAACTGTATGGATGCATATTAAGTTTACGCTTTCGCCTGTGCGCTAACTTTCCAGCCGACACTGCAGGCAGGGCCTTCTGAGAAAGCGCAGAAGCTTCGGAAGAGGGAGTGCACGTTGACAAGACGGGAAGTGTGTGGCATCCGTGAGCATTGGTGTGGCGCAGAGCGTGACAGAGGTGCGTACTAGGGAGCCATCGAAAGGGTCTTCACGATAAGAGGTTTTTTTTTTTATTCTGAGGCTTTCTTTTACGGTAGGCGCTAGTGTCAGAAGAATGCATGCAGCAGGTGAGCGGTGTGACCTGCGTTCTTTCCAACAGATTGTTTTACCGGTCCCTTTGAGTGCGTCCATTCGAATCTTGCACGGGTAGGGCCTTGCTCTGCGGGTATTATATATTGGCAGTTACACCACTATGCTTGCAAGATGAGAGTAACTCTGATTATTTTGGCTCCCTTAGCCAATGTGTGGTCAAGGCACCTGGACGGTTTTGTTGCCGCTGCATAAAGCTAAAGGAGGTGAAAGGCCTGCCATGTCTTTTTTGTGCTTGTGTTTCACCTGCAGCAATATGGCCATATCAGCCCTCTTCTTTTGTGACCGTTATGGGTGAGCATGTCTTGCCCAAATTGCTAATGACATTACCCTCTCTGTCTCTTAACGCATACAGTACATCTGGTTTTTACCTACGCCTAGTCTCCTCTTTACGTCTTTTAGGCTACCTCCATTCTTTAGAGCATGCTCGATTCTCTCCATATTAAACTGCCTTATGCCGACTACCTTGCACTTATTAACTTTGATATCTCTGCCGGTTCTAGTCTCTCTGTATGGTTAGACACTTTCATGCTTTGGCGTTTCTTAATCAGATATTTCGTCTCCTGAGATAGCTTGCTGGTATCCTGTCGAACCATCCTACCACCTAATTCTACTACTCACTCCGTAATGGTAGCTGTGAGATTATCATTCATTTTATGAACATTAAGATCGTCTTCCTCAGTTGAAGCAGAATATCTGTTTTGCAGCGGTATTCTGAACTCCGCTATTTTCCATCTTACTGCTAGCTTTTTAATGGACTTCCTCTTCATTAGTTTTTTCCGTTCCCTCTTCAAATCTAAGCTAATTCGAGGCCATGCCATTCTGTAGTCGCTACAACGAACTTTTCTGAGGACCTCTACAGCCATTAGTATGCCATTACTATGAAAATTCTAAGCCGACACAAGTGTGTTTATATCAGGAACCGATGCTAATGAACTTGTGCGAAAGGCTAATAGGATTTTAGCCAAACTACAGAGATAGTCACTGAGGAACGCATTATAAATACCAACAAAACAAAGGTGGTACTTTTCAGAGCAAAGAATTATCGATACAGCTGTAACATTCCCCTAGTCCTAGACAATAATGTAATATAGGTAATGCAGACTGTCAAAACACTAGGCACGTACTTCAATGAACATATGCTCTGGGACCATCACATAGAACTCCTACAAGTCAAACTTGCCCATGTAGTAGGTATTTTGCGGAGATTTCAACGAAAGCTACCAACTAAAATTAAGCTTTCATTCTGTCATGCCCTCTTTCAACCCAATATTCACTACTGCTACCTAATATGGCGAAGTACCACTAGTTTAAAGAAGTTATTAGTGCTACAGAAAAATGCATTAAGGCGATAGCCAACGTTTCATATTTATCGTCCTCAGCACAGCTATTTTCTCGATACAGAATTCGAAATGTTCGTAGGTTATATGAATATTGATTATGAACAGTTTTATAAGACCCAAATTCATCAGAATGTTAGTTTAATTACCTACATAACTAACCTCAGAGAAAACCCAGCACCTCACCGAACATGCCGTCATGAATATTGGTACATACCACGACCACGCACGAATTATGGCTTTCAAGCCCTAAGGCATGCATTGCTCTCTGCGTTGAACCAGTTTGGTCTCACCAATCATTCACGCTACATTGCATGGGTAATGCGCAGGTCAGAAGAGTCAGATTAAGAACAACAATAAAAACAGCAAACATAAAAAGTACAGAACATTGAAATGCACATTTTGTATGAAGTAGTGTTTGTTATTCTCTCTGAAAACGTAATAAAAAATGGCAGAGTTACATGCTTTGTAATGTGAGGTACTCCTCCCATTGTTTCTTTGAGGTGTTATGTATGTTAGTATTATTTTCTTCCAACAGATAAAGGTACTTCGGCATGTGGTACTGTAGTCTGTGCAGGCCATGATTTGTACGTGAAAAGGTAATTAACCAGAATTCTAATGAAATGGGGTGTTTCTAGTGTTCTTCTAAGATTACACAGCTTTATGAAAGTGTTACTGTTATATTTTATGGCTTCTTCGTATTCCATAATGAGGTTGAATCTGTGGACATGCTGTAAAGGAAGCACGTTAAAAGAGGAAAATAGTTCACTTGTTTGGGCGTCATGGGAGCATTTGCTACGTGACAAATGGCTTTCTTCTGCAGTAGGCACAGTTTGTTCATGTTGCCTTGGGTTGTATCAGTCCAGATAAGGCTATAATAATTGTTAGGGGGAAAAAATAAGGAATTGTAAACCGTGAGTTTAATTTTTACAGGAAGCATCTGCCTGAACCGACAAAACAGACTTGTAGCTTTTACCAGCTTTCCTGCCATATGGTCCACGCGCACATCACAACTTAAGTGCGGATTAAAGATTACCCCTAAGCTTTTAGCTTTCTTTACTATTTTTATTTTCTTTGAGCCAAGCTGCAGACTGAACTCCCGACTAATAATTTTTTTTCAGAAGCGCTAATAAGATAGCTTTTGTTTTGCTAGCATTGATTTCTAAACCTTTTACTATTCTAGTCCACTGAAGCAACTTCATTAGTGTTGCATTTGCAGAGAGTTTGAGATCGTAAATATTGTTCGACTGGAAGAAAAGACCCGCATCATCTACGTAAATAATTTAATATGCATGTCTGCAAATATTTATTATATCATTTGTATAAATGTTGGATATTATCGGCCCCAATACAGGGCCCTGTGCTACATTTGCAGTAATATTTAAAACCATTCATTAATTACAACCCACTGCTTGTGATGATTAAGATATGATTTAAAGAGTGTACCAGGAATGCCATGGAAATCGTAATGCTCTAATTTTGTAGATAGGATGGTATGGTCGATTCGATCGAATATTTTTGAGAAATCGATAGAGGTGCCCAAAGTAAGACCTCAAGAACCTTCAAGTAATAATTCTTTCTGCATTAGGAGGGCAATCTCTGTAGTTCAACTTTGACGAAATCAAAACTGCTCCTGAGAGAGAGTCATATGCTTATAACAGAAAGACATTATTCTCTTCCATATAGCCCTTTCTGATCCTTTGGAAAAAAATAGGTAGCACAGAAATTGGCCAACAGTTTGATAAATTGTTTGTGTCACCAAATTTATGTAAAGATACTTACTGTGGCACACTGCATGCTTTCTGGGAAAGTACCCGCTTGCAAGCAAGCATTAAAGATAAAACAATGATGTCCCCGCAGGGGGGCGTCTGCAGCTTGCATGCGTTGGTGAGTGGCGACACTACGGGTTCCCGAGCATCCGCAGGGACATTCCCGCAAGGGGATGATGGTGAACAGTGCATCACCACGGACCCGAGCACCCGCGCCTAGCCGTGCGTGGCATCGCCGTGTCCGGGGAAAAGGGGATCCTGGTGGTTGAGCCGATGCCGAGTGTTTGGACCTTTAAGACCCCTCGGCGGAGGTAACATACCACTTTGCCCCAGCTTCCTGTAGACGGCACTTCTGGCCTGACCCGACCGGGGGAAATCAGCAGTCACCTTTTCCTGTCCTCCTCACCATCTTTCACTTTCTTATCTCTTTATCACAACTCTCCTGTCTCCTACCCACTTGGTTTTTCCTTTTTCCTTGCAGCGAGGGTTAACCTTGTGTGACCGACTACCCTGAGTTGCGTCATATTTGATTTAGTCAGGGTGCACAGCTGGCGTGGGCAGGACTTGCTTGCAAGTGCCTGTCCCGTTCCGAAGTTGGGCTGCATGGTTGGTGGCTGGCACCGTAGCCGAAAAACATTATATGGCCAGCATTCTCTCAGCAACTGATCGCCCTCTGAAGAGAAGGCGGACTTAGGTAACTCAATATTTCATGCAAAAAAGGAAGCAAAGTTTCCCTAAGTTCCAGGTGATTCATAGTGAGCAAACAGATAAATCTGCTAGAATAATCTCCCCATTCACTGTAAAAAAATGTTTGATGGGTGCTTTTGGCTTAGACTACAAGGTTACAAAAATGGCCAGTGGAGACCTCTTACTGGAACTCCGAGATAGCGTCCAACATTCAAAACTGCGATGGCGCCCCACGCTGCGCAAACTTTGAAGGAGACCATGCTGCATACTCCAAGGCGTGTCTGTCCTGGAAGAAAGAAAAAGCAATTATCACACTCAAAACTACTGAAAACATTTCTTTCAAAGGAGCAAGAAGGGAATGCACACAAACAAGCACATTTTCCTTCACAGCAAAAACAAACTTCGGGGATGTCATGCGTGGGCGCGGCACACCACACCACAACAGGCTTCTGCACCTGCCCAGGCCACTCGAAAAGAGCCTGTGGCGAAGCCATCCCCCCCCCCCCCCCCCCCCCCCCTCCTTCCCGGGTAGGTGGCCCTCAAGACTTCCTCCCACAGGTCGAGGTCTAACTCTAACATCCACGTGCCCTCTGCATGGTCGTCCAGCGCCTCTGCAGAGGCGATGGGCACGACCCAGAGCAGCCCCGTGCTGTCCATAGTGACACGAGGATTGGAAGTAGAAGAAGAAAGAGATCGCAGCCTCTAGAAGTAGACGACGCTGAAGTGTAGGTCCATTTCTCTGGTGCCCTCGTTCAGCCGCTGCAGTTCCTTTTCAGTGTAACAACTGTTACACATCTGGTGGAGGTGCGGGGTAGCTCCGTTCTTCCTCGTCGTCACGCTTGAGCTTCCTGGTGTTGTCGCTCGAGGAGGTGAAGGCGGGCATGGGCCGTCCAGGAGGAGCGCGATGGTCGCCTGCCGGCTCTCGATGGTGTTGACCTGCACCTCCGTCTTCAGCGTGCCCTTCTCGTCGACGCCGGCGAGCCGAGGCACCATGGCGCCGGGCCGAACGGCAGCCGCAGCAGGAGGTGCGACCGTCACCACCACCACCCAGGATTTGAACGAAATTCAGCACCTCGCCAAGGGAATGGCCGTCGCCTTCCTCGACGACGTGGATAGGTTGCCGAATCTGTGCCCCGTACAGGTGAATCTTCACGACGATGCCGCACCAAGTAACGCCCTTCAGAAGGTTAAAATCAACCCGGAGTTGTCACCTCATCAGAAGAACCTTCTGTCGTCGCTGCTACTTGATTTTAAAGATTGCTTCGCGGCAAGCTTCAAGGTCGGACGTACGCCGGTAGCCAAGCATCGCATTGTCACCGATTCGGCCACTCCACCAGTTTGTCAGCGTCCATACTGCGTTTCGCCTAAAGAGCGCGAAGCTATTAGGACGCAAGTCGATGAATTGCTTGCAGACGACGTTATACAGCCGTCAACAAGTCTGTGGGCGTCGCCGGTGGTCCTGGTGAAAAAGAAAGACAACACGTTGCGATTCTGTGTTGATTACAGGAAACTGAATAATGTTACCAAAAAGGACGTATACCCACTCCCGAGGATCGATGATGCCCTTGACCGACTCTGGGACGCCAGGTTCTTCTCTTCCTTAGATCTGAAAAGCAGATATTGGCAGATCGAGGTGGACGAGCGAGACCGCGAGAAAACGGCTTTCGTGACACCCGACGGTCTGTACGAATTTAAGGTGCTCCCGTTTGGACTTTGCTCCGCTCCGGCCACATTTCAACGCATGATGGACACTGTTTTAGCTGGTTTGAAGTGGCAGACATGCCTTGTGTACCTGGACGACATGGTCATCTTTTCGTCTAGCTTCGAACAACACTTGCAGCGATTGCGCATTGTCCTTCAAGCTCTTCAGTCTGCACAACTAACGATCAAGCCAGAGAAATGCCATTTCGCCTTCGAGGAGCTCCGTTTCTTAGGACATGTTGTCAGCGCACAAGGTGTTCTTCCAGACCCCGACAAGACTTCCACCATCTCCAGTTTCCCACGCCCAACCGACAAGAAGGCCCTCCGACGTTTTTTGGGCCTCTGCTCGTATTACCGCCGCTTTGTTAAAGATTTTTCTCGCCTAGCTGAGCCATTGACTGCCTTGACTCGAGATGACGCACCCTTCGTATGGGGAAGTGCCCAAGACGCAGCCTTCGAGGAACTCCGCTGCCGCCTTCAAAGTCCACCAATACTAGCTCATTTTGACGAGAATGCAGAGACTGATGTCCACACTGACCCCAGCAATGTCGGCCTCGGAGCGATCCTCGTACAGTGGCAGGACGGCGCAGAGCGAGTAATCGCCTACGCGAGCCGCACACTTTCTCGATCGGAACAGAACTATTCGACGACCGAAAAAGAGTGCCTTGCCGTCATCTGGGCTCTGAGTAAGTTTCGACCTTTCATCTACGGCCGACCGTTTCGTGTTGTCAGCGATCATCACTCGCTATGCTGGCTGGCCTGCATTCAAGACCCTTCTGGCCAGTTGGCCAGATGGAGCCTCCGTTTACAGGAGTACGACGTTACGGTTGTCTATAAATCGGGTCGGCAGCACCAGGACGCGGACTGTTTATCACGAGCGCCCGTGGAACCGGCTACGCAAGACATCCCCGAAGATTGCCCTGTTCTTTGTGCCATTAGCATCTCCCGTATGGCGCAGCTTCAACGAGCAGATTCTGAGTTGGCGCCACTCGTTAAGTATCTGGAGGGTTTGAATTCTCATGTACCTCGTGTGTTTCGCCGTGGACTACAGACCTTCATTCTGCGGCGTGGAGTCCTCTACAAGCGCAACTTTGACAGCAACAAAGAGACGTTTCTGCTTGTTGTGTCATCCCAGTTACGCTCCGAAATCTTAAGCGCTTGTCATGATGAACCATCCGCCGGCCACTTGGGGGTTAGTCGCACACTGGCAAAGATTCGGCTTAAGTATTACTGGCTCAATTTACTCCCATCCGTGCGTAGATATGTAACAACATGCCGGGATTGCCAACGGCGCAAATCTCCTCCTCTGAAGAACCACCACCAAAGACCCCGTTTCAGCAAATTGGCATAGACCTCCTCGGCCCTTTTCCGAAGTCGACCAGAGGAAACCGGTGGATTGCGGTCGCGACAGATTATTTGACCCGATACGCTGAGACCACATCACTTGCAAACTGTACTGCTGCTGAAGTCGCCGACTTCTTCGTCCACAACATCGTCCTGCGTCATGGCCCTCCTGCAGCTATCATTACTGACCGTGGAGCTGCATTTACGGCCCGCTTCACTCAGGCTGTACTCAAGCTCACGCACAACAGCCATAGACGTAAAACAGCCTACCACCCGCAGACAAATGGCTTAGTAGAACGCCTCAACAGGACCTTGACCGACATGCTTTCCATGTATATTGATATCGAGCACAAGACATGGGACGAAATTCTCCCATACGCAACATTCGCGTATAATACCGCGCAGCAAGAGACGACGCAGTTCACTCCGTTCGAATTAGTCTTCGGTCGACAGGTTACCACCCCCCTCGATGCTATGCTACCCGTGGACCCCCCTGACAGTGAGAGTGAACTTGTTGTCGACGTCGCCACCTATGTTCAGAGTGCGGAAGAAGCACGGCAACTGGCCAGACACCGCATTCACCGTCAGCAGCGGATCGATGCTGACCGCTACAACCTTGGACGCCGCTACGTTACCTACCACCCAGGCGACTATGTGTGGGTTTGGACGCCCGTTCGTCGTCGCGGGCTGTCCGAAAAGTTACTGCGCCGCTACTTCGGCCCTTACCTTGTTGTCCGCCGCCTCAGCGACGTAACGTACGAAGTTGCACCAGCCTCGCCAGCTCGTTCATCGCACAACGGCAAGCGCAGCGACGTTGTGCATGTGGTGCGAATGAAGCCGTACTACGAGCGACCCCCCGAGTGACTTTCCGGCTGCATGTAGTCATATTCCGTGATGTCAGACTTGTGGTGTACCTCTTGAACACTTTTTCTCCCCGCTATTCGGTCTGACGGTAACACCGCATCGGGGCGATGCTCCTGAAGAGGGGGCAGTGACACGAGGATTGGAAGTAGAAGAAGAAAGAGATCGCAGCGTCTAGAAGTAGACGACGCATAAGTGTAGGTCCGTTTCTCTGGTGCCCTCGTTCAGCCGCTGCAGTTCCTTTTCAGTGTAACAACTGTTACAATATCGGGTGGTCGGCGGAGCTCTTCGGATCGGTCAAAAAAAGACAGGCTCCGAGTCACGGGGCTCTAAACAATTTAATATAGTCTTTCATTCCATCGAAACACAAATTTAAGATGGCTTTCATAATTCAATGGAACTGTAGAGGAGTTTTGAACAACTACAGCAACATAAAAGACATCCTTGGAGCACACGCTCCTGTCGCTTTATGTCTGCAAGAGACAAATTTAGGGCCTGAAAAAAATAATTTCCCTCAAGAATTATTCTGTTTTCTATCGTGACCGAGAGCAGGCGAGTAGGCTGTCAGGAGGTGTCGCCATCATATTAAAGAACAGTGTCCTGGCTCGTGAGCTAAAACTAAAAACAAGACTTGAAGCTGTAGCAGCCCCTCTGCTTGCGCACAAAACCATAACAGTGTGCTCTGTATATATTGAGCCACAGCTGAAAATAACACTCCTTGACTTAGAGGGTCTTTGAAAGCAGCTACCAGAGCCATACCTGGTAGTTGGCGACTTTAATGCACATTCTTATTTTTGGGGAAGCAAGAAAACTGACGCTAGAGGGCAGCTTATAGAGGATTTTATTCTAACCACTAATGTCTGTCTGCTAAACTCGGGTAAACCCACATACTGTTCCCCATCCTCGGGGAAAATGAGTGTTTTAGATTTATCTTTTAGTTCACCGTCTGTTTTTAGTGATTTTAACTGAATGCCCTGGGTGCACCCAGGGTGCCCTGGGTACACCCAGTTACTGAAGTACTAAACTGCAACATGAAGAACGACCATGTCATGGCCCCTTTAAGCTTCCTGAAAAGTTTTAGTACACAGCTACCCTGGAAGCTTTCACTGTCCAGCTTGCTGTCACGAGGATTATATTTAAATGGCCCTCTGCAACACTTTGTATTTGAGAGCACAATGATTTTTCAGTGGACAGCTGTCAAATGTGCTCTTGAGGTTGTAAGAGAAAATCATTTCTTTACTAGAATGAATTTAGAACTTCATGCATGAGATCCATGAGCAAGGGTTTTGATGTTTTTTGATACTGGCCACACTTTATTCACGCTCTCTGGTGGATAGCACAACCCTCTCAGTTTTATGCTGAATGAGTGTGTACGTGTCTGCTTTCGGCTGAGTCGTGAACAATGCTGCAATGCATGGTCACACCCCACTTTAGTGTTCAGCCTGCCTTTTAATGCTGCTCTTGATGTTGATTGTTGCAATCCGCCCCCATTGCGTTCGTTAAGGCAGCTGGCTGTGTCAACAGTTCTTTCTGAAGCAGCAGTGAGGACAAGAAAAATCCTGAAGTATTTTGTTTTTGGTCTTGAATACTGTATTTATCTTCATAGCATGTTTCGTGTGAGTGGCCATGCCAGGGATGCATTGGCATACAGCAGTAAGGATGGGCAAATATACTAAAATGTTTGAGTTCTTGACTCTGAATGCAAAATGTAGTATCATAACGTGTTCATAATGGTGGCTGTACCAACAGTGACTGATTCACAACTCCAAGAGCCACTCATAGAGGTGACAGAAACGGAGAGGGCTGAAGTGCCTATAGTAGCACGGTAGGGGGGGGTGGGGGTGTCACCCCCCTCCCAAAGCCTGAAATTTTACTTAGGAAAACCATGCTGAACCCCTTATTACAGTGAAAAAAGTCAAAGAAATACATGTTTCAAATGGGACTGCTCCCCTTTAAGAATGATCCATAAATCCACCCTTGTAGCACTGCAACTAAGCATGTTTCACATCCACAGATATAGATTGGCACATAATATATATGACTGTAGTTTTCCAGACTGCTTCTAGAGGTTTAGGAGTACCCAGTAGCTGCAATATAAGTTTCACAGTGTTGAGCATTATTTCAATGCTGTGTTTCATGTTTAACGAACACAGCTGCAGCTGTACGCATCAATTTTCTCTACTTGGGAAATGCTAGCTTGTAATGTCACTGCATAGTAGCGCACTTTACTTGTGATCCACAATATAGACAATGAAAGTCAATTTAGTGTGTGCAATATACGCATTGAATTATTTTACAGTGATAGCTGTTAGGCACCCGTCCCTGGCTTGTGTGTCGTAGTCGTCTAGCGTCGTCACCGGCGGCGTAACCAGTGGGTGCGCTAATGACATCCACCCTCCAGATGGTTGTCATTAACGTACCCACTGGTCATTAACGCACGCACTCTGTATCACAGTCAACCTAGGTCGCATAAGCTGACGGGCGGCTCTGTTTTGAACACCTGCCTACCAGTGCAGGGGTGCATCACATGACCACTGCACCAGTGCGATATGAGGTCACTATCTTTTCTGCCTCAAAATACCCCAGAACTAAACGCCTAAACACCTATCTGAATCTCGCGTTACATAGTCGTAACCGTCCTGTGTTTTTTTTCTTCAATACAACAGGCATCATTGAAATTCAATGCACATGTGCATTCTGATTTCACTAAGTATTTCTTGCCACAAATAGCACTCGCAGGGCATGGGCACAATAAACGCGTATGAGAAAAGGCCTCCAAATTCAGTTGTAGCCTCATTACACTGTGAAAGCTCAGAGCAATAACGTTCATACTATGCACGAAGGGTGGCAAATGAAATCCAGAAACTATTTGAACAGTTAACATTTTCACTGTCATAAAGTGCGAAAATACTTTGCCTTTCTCGCACCACTTTACCATGACCTCAGCCACAAGAGCAATTGCACAACCTGCTACAGGATCTAAAAGTAGCGCGCGACCAAAAATACAGACTGTACCTCAGTATGAACGAATACACTTGAGCCCTGCACGTCCCAGAGGCAAATAGCTCGCTAGGCACTCCAAACGGGCATGCTATAAAGTTTCTATACACTAAGAACAAAGCAAATGCAGTTGCTTCCTTTACAATATCGCCATCCGCCCATATAATGACCATGCCGCTCATACATGCGCAATCGCTGAAAAACAAAAATGGCAGTTACATTACAATCAACACCAGTTCCAATCGCTGGAGCATTACAACAACATGCATAAGTAGCAACGAGGTTTCACTGCTGATGGAAACAGGAGTGCGAATAGCTCACGCACACTGCACGCCCGTTTGCACAGTACGCCGATGACTGCTCTGTGGCTCACGCCGTATTGAATCACTGGTGAACAAGCAGCGCGAACGCCCCTCAGTGAGCAGCGGCAGTCTCCCGGCGGTGCTGAGCAGTGTTGCAGTAGACGAAATGCCCATGCAATCATTGTTGCCGATCGCGTTCAAATCCATGCACGCAACAAGAGTTTTGCACTGAATTCCACCTTGAGATATGAGTGAACGGCGTCAACCTCAGCCTGTGAACATGACCAAAAACAAAAACCCGAGCAGTTAAAGAAAGTATGCCTACACCGCACCTCAAAAGTTCCGCTGTGGCCTGCTGCTGTCGCCCGGTTTGTAAACAGCAACTATGACGCTGTTGCTAAGCTGAGCCCGGACAACATGGCCTGGCTTTCCACCATTAAGGCCACAATTTCTCGAGTTCATTCACGAATACCGCAGGAAGGTTGGATCCAGTTCCTTGATGTGTGCTTTATATTTAAAGAAACGTGCGTGTGCTAGCAGTGCAAGCCACAGTCGAAGAAAAAGGAATTCTCAATTACCAATTGGCCCACTGAAAAGAGCTATAGCAAAAAATTGCATCCGCTCTGCTCTTGTGAACATCAAGTCCGTGACAGTGTCAATGCCCAACTAATGTGACTGGAGCAGGCCGGGTTCCCAGGAGAAATTGTGGCCTCAGTGGTGGAAAGCCAGATTCGTGCGGTGAAGTCTGGTGGGCGGCGCAAGCCAGAAAACGAAAACGCACGTTCGCAGCAGCAACCTGTTATTGTGCCCTACTGGCATTAGGTGTCGCACTGCCTCAAGAAGGTTGCTGACAAATGCAGTGTATGTGTCGTATTTTCAGCCCCTGAAAAGCTGGGATGCATGTGCTGCCTGGTAAATGACGTCAAGAAGTGGCCTGCTTGCAAAATTAGGCACATCAAGCCCCTCTTTAATGTGCGGTTGGTGTGGTGTACAGCATCCCTTTTGCCTGTGGCAAACGTTACATCGGACAGACGGGGGGGGAGGCGCTGCATCAACCAAACGCTTGCTTGAGCATTGTAGGACAGTTTTTTTTTATTTATCACTATACCCACAGTGCCGTGAGGCATTACAGGGGGGGACAAGACAACTCAAACACAGTCAAAAAAGCAGGAAATGCAGATAAAAAGCAAATAGACAAGCAACTGAGTCAAACAAGCATACAGGCAACACTTTTACAAAAACAAAACAAAACAAAAACAACGGCTTAATTACAATGCATATTTCGCAAAGAGGAAAAAAATACATCAGTGGAGGTAATGGTAGCAATATCATGTGGGAAGAAGGACATCTTGAAGAAGTTCGTTTTACACCTGATCTCTTTAATTTTAAAGGCATGATCAAGACGCCGTGAGACATAGTCGGGATGACACAGATAATGCTCCTAGTTAATATCAGTTTTATTGTGAAAGGTACTGTGGAGAAATTTTAGTCTAAGAAGTTTCCTTCGCAGCTGGAGTGATTCCCATCTAAGGTTATTCTTTTGCAGCGGAGACGCTAAAATTCCTGGAAAAATTGGCATTAACAAATCGCACAGCCAAGGGTCCCAACCACAAAAAGCATATTCAAGTACTGGTCTAATATTAGTTTCATACAGGAGCTCTTTGGCATTAGGCGGTAAATTCTTCGCATTTCTGCGAAGAAAACTCGGCCCTCTGGACGTAGTCCATATGGGGATGCCAGGATAAATCTGCAGTAAACACCAAGATATTTATGTTTGAAAACTTTTGACAATGTTTCCACGTTAATACAATATGAAAAGTCATGAGAATTTTTTTTCCTTGTAAAACACATGCACACAAATTTTTTCACGTTAATATCGATGCGCCAATTATTGCACCAGTTAGTAATCAAGGACAAATCATTCTGCAGGGAAATGAAATTGTCGGAATTATGAATGACCCTATATAGAACGCAGTCGTCTTCAAACAGACGCATTTTTGAAGAAATACCGCAACATATATCATTCATCATCATCATCATCATCAGCCCTACTACACCCACTGCAGGGCAAAGGCCTCTCCCATGTCTCTCCAATTAACCCTATCCTTTGCCAGCTGCATCCACCCTTTGCCTGCAAACTTCTTAATCTCATCCGCCCATCTAACCTTCTGCCGCCCCCTGCTACGCTTACTTTCTCTTGGAACCCACTCCGTTACCCTTAAAGACCAGCGGTTATCTTGCCTTCGCATTACATGCCCTGCCCAAGCCCATTTCTTTCTCTTGATTTCGACTAGGATGTCATTAACCCGTGTTTGTTCCCTCACCCACTCTGCCCGCTTCCGATCTCTTAACGTTACACCTATCATTTTTCTTTCCATGGCTCGCTGCGTTGTCCTTAACTTAAGCTGAACTCTTTTTGTTAGCCTCCACGTTTCTGCCCCGTAGGTGAGTACCGGTAAGATTATGCTGTTGTACACTTTCCTCTTGAGGGAAATTGGTAAACTGCCACTCATGATCTGCGAGAATTTGCCATATGCGCTCCACCCCATTCTTATCCTTCTAGTTATCTCCCACTCATGATCCGGATCAGCTGTCGCTACCTGCCCTAAGTAGACGTATTCCGGCACAATTTCTAGGCTCTCGCTGCCAATTGTGAACTGTTGTTCCCTTGCTAGGCTGTTGAACATTACCTTGGTTTTCTGCATGTTAATTTTTAGACCCATCGATCTGCTCTGCCTGTCTAACTCGTTGATCATGATTTGCAGTTCACCTCCTGAGTGACTCAGCAAGGCAATGTCATCAGCAAATCTCAGATTATTTAGGTATTCTCCATTTATTCTTATTCCCAACTGTTCCCAATTCAGGCCTCGAAATACCTCCTGCAAACATGCGGTGAACAGCATTGGCGAGATCGTGTCTCCTTGCCTGACGCCCTTCCTTATTGGAATTTTATTGCTGACTTTATGGAGGACTATAGTAGCTGTGCAGTTGCTATATATATCTTCCAGTATTTTGACATAAGGCTCTTCTACCCCCTGATTACGCAATGCCTGTATGACTGCTGAGGTTTCCACTGAGTCGAATGCTTTCTCGTAATTAATGAAAGCTATATATAGAGGTTGGTTATATTCTGCGCATTTCTCTATCACCTGATTGATGGTGTGAATATGATCTATTGTAGAATATCCTTTACGAAAGCCTGCCTGATCATTTGGTTGATTAAAGTCTAACGTTGCCCTGACTCTATTAGCGATTACCTTAGTAAATACTTTGTAGGCAATGGATAGTAAGTAAGCTGATCGGCCTGTAATTTTTCAAGTCCTTGGCGTCTCCCTTCTTATGAATTAAGATAATGTTTGCATTCTTCCAAGCTTCTGGTACAGTCGAGGTCATAAGGCATTGCGTATACAGGGTGGCTAGTTTTTCTAGCACGATATCATTCATGTAGATTAAAAAGAGGAATGGCCCCAGTACCGACCCCTGAGGTACACCAGACAATATGTCTGCCTGATCAGACTCCGCTCCATTTAACACTACTATTTGACGTCTCAAATGTAGATATTCTTTAATCAAGGCAATAACTGAACAATTTATGTTGTACCAGGATAGTTTTTCAAGCAGTAAAGAATGGTGGACTAAGTCAAAGGCTTTCCGGAAATCCAAATATAAACAGTCTATAGTGAATCTGTCATCCAAGGCACCAGCCAGATCACATGTGAATTCGGCCAATTGCGTGACACAAGAAAATCCAGTGCGGAAACCATGTTGCTGGGGGGATAACGAAAAAGCGTTCAAATGATTCATTATGTTTGTAAAGAAGATATGTTCAAGCACCTTGCAGCTAATACTCGTTAGCGAGATCGGACGGTAATTTGAAACGATACTGCGGGGCCCCGACTTGTGCACTGGCACGACGTGAGCAAATTTCCAGTCATCTGGCAAAGCACTTTCTTGAAGCGATTTTGTGAAAATAACAAACAAGTATTTTGATACCGGGCCCGTGCACGAAGAAAGTAATGCAGATGGTAAGCCGTCTGGCCCAGTGGCTTTCGAAGCATTCAATTTTTCTAGCAATGTTCGAATTCCGCGCAGATCACAAACGATGTCTTCCATGTGTTCTGCGCCCACATTGGTTGCCTGCGCATTATAGTGACGGCTGCTCAGGCGACCAGCAAACAGAGAACTAAAGTACTCGTTGAAAAGTTTTGCTTTTGCAAAGTCGGTATGGATCAAATTGTCATCATCTTAGAGCGGTGGAACTGATACTGCATCTTTGCTGCTCAATTTGATAAGTTGCCAGAGTCGTTTTGGGCGCCCCTGCATCCTTGAAGGAAAAGACTCAAAGAACTTAGCTTTTTCTATTTTCAAGACGCATTTCATGCCCTTAGGTATTTGCTTCCGTTTTTGGCTCAAGCGGAACGGAAGCGATTTCTTATGCGCAGCATAAGTAGTCGCCCTTTTTCTGGCGATCCTGCGCACCTCCCGATTACACCAAGGCATAGATCTACTGCGTCGCGGCATCATTATCCATGATGGCACATATTGATCGCCCAACTCGAGAAGTTTATTTCTGAAAATGTTCCACAACGTCTGCAAATTTTCGGTTTCCGCTAAAGTTTAGAAGACATCGTAATATGCATCTAAGGAAAGTGCTATATCGTTTGTACGGGCTTTTTGATAGCTGTAAATGCGTCGCCGAGCACAATTATCAATATTTGCGTAGTGCAAATTCATCTCACAGAAAACAACATCATGGTCACTAATGCCTGGAAGTACTACAGGAGGACTCGCAGCCGTGGGAGCGTTTGTGAATATCAGATCTAAAATATTAGCTCCACGCGTAGGCTGATGGACCAACTGAGTCAGAGCATAAGAGCAGTAAATTTCAATGATTGCGTTGGTTGATGCACTCTGTACTCTCAAAGTAGGCTCTTGATCCCCCCAGCTAACTTCTGGAAGATTAAACTCACCTCCTATTACCATGTAGTCCGTTTTTGCAGCCTCAATTGCATCATTCAGCTGCTCATGCAAAACTTTTCCCGGATCACTCGGTGGGCGGTAAAATGAACACAAAGAAACAGTTTTACCATTTTCAAGTCTAATGAGAGCCCAGATGGCCTCACGTTGGCCAACCTCTATTTCAAGTACCCTAGAGTTAATTGCCTCGTCGATTAGAATGAAGACACCTCCTCCACGACAGTTTCTGTCCTTCCGGTAGCAAACATAATTTCCGGGAAAATTTCTGTATCGCTAACAGTTTCATCTAGCCAGGATTCGGATTCGAGCTCCACAGAGGGCCAAGTCATGTCAAGGAGGGCAGCGAAGTCATCTGTTTTATTCTTAATGCTTCTACAGTTTACAATCAAGACCAATCGAAGAGACTGATTCGCGAATTTTTGTCAATGAGTAGGGACTACCTGGTCAAGCGATTCATCAAATATATACTTGGCACCGTTTAGGTACATGGTATCATATTTCAGATGCCTTTTGTCAGTTTCTTTTTAACCTCTTTACTATATTCTAACAACCGCTTCCTTTTCTTTCTAACGGTCGCAGAAAAATCTACCGATGTGCTTATCTTGGATCCTTTAAGTTCCTTTGGGTTTGACAAAACCGCTTGCTTATCTTTGTACGAAGTGATGTTAGCAATAATCGGTCGAGGTAGATCTTCTGAAAAGTTCCCTAAGTGATTTGCCCTTTCAATTGCAATATTGTCGCATTTCAAAGTGGAGGAGCATAGGTCTTTCACTTTCCTTTCTACTGTCTGATGCTATTTTCGTTTGTCTTTATTTTCAATACCAAAGAACACTAAATTGCATCGTCTGCTGCGGTTTTCAATGTCATCCAGTTTACGTTAGAGAGAGCGCAGCCTTGTGTCCCGTACTTCACAGCGTTTTTTGCACTGTAACACGGTGTTTTTCATTTCATCCATCTTAACTATTGCCAATTCTAGTTTTGTTATGCGGGCATTTAGGCTGGCCATTGCAGATTTATTTCCAGCTTGGTACTTTTCAATGTCAGACAGTTTGTTTTTTATCTCCTGCTGACGACTTAGAAGCTGTTGCAGGACTGTGTTATTGCCAAGCCCCGGATTTAGCTCAACGTCTCCGCACTGAAGCAACAGAAGAAAATAAAATGCAGAACGGCGATATAACACAAAGTGGTTCGGCACAAGCAACTATGGCGGAACGAATGAGAAATGAGACTTGAAAAAAGCACAGGGGGTGGAACCGGCAGTGCATATACTGAGTGCTTACGATGAAAATCGGTGCCACTAACCTGCTGTAAGAAGAGCGTGTGCGTGAATGGTATAGCCATGTCTGTACTGGTTCCACGCCCCAACTGCTGAGTGAAGTTCTACGCCTTTTGTAATCTGTAGCAGTCTGGATTATCGGTCCAAGGTTCGTTGGGCGGAAGCGGGCAGCGCCCAAATTCAGCGTTGAAGCACACTTCCTGATCCCTTTCGTTGCGGTCAAAGTTGGCAGTTGTCCATGGCGGGCAGATGAACGATGATTCCCCGTCCGGCGACCGTTGTGCAGATAAGCCGTTAAGTTGATTCTCCAGAAAGGGTTGGCTTGCACTTGAACAAAGCAGAGCCTGCAGTAAGAAGAGCACGCGCGTGAATGGTACAGCCATGTCTGTGCCGGTTCCACGGATTCATTAAGTGGAGGAGGTCATTTAGCTGACCACATTCGTGCACGAGCCAGCATTCAAGGCGTTTTTGAAAAAAATACGTGCGTTGTGCATGTTTAGCACTCAGAAGAGCGGGGAAATTTTTGAAGCATGCTGTATCGGCTGAAAAAGAGAACTGTGTCAGCAGCCCTTCTGTTGTACTCCAGACAAAAGAAATAGATTATCTCAAGGCAAAAGTGCTCATTGGGTCAGCCAGGTAGTTGATGTGTAGGCACGCCGATGTGTTGAATGTGAGGGGCAAGACACCATTATGCCTAAGATTTTGTTTTGGCTTTTGTTGCCTTGAATATTTGTTATCTTGTCGCAGAAATACTTTTCAGCCCCAGGGGTCACTAGTACCCATGTGCACACAAAAAGCCTGTTTTGTGGATTAAACCTCAGTTGAAGTCTGGCGTCCGTGGTGCCTACTCTCTTCGTCTGTCTGTTTTTGTGCACTGGAATGATGTCTCATATTTCTTGCACAGTGTGCTTTAGTGAGTTTATGGCTTCCTCATAACTGGAATGACAACAAACAGAAAGGCGGAAGGCATTGCCTAAATGACTGATTAAGAAAACATTCTCATTCCCTTCAGAGTTTCAGTGGCAGGCACATACCAAAGCATCGCAGGGACTGTGGTTGTCATTCTCTGTTGTGGCATGCCAAGGTGGTCGGTCGTTCCAAAGATAAATCGAGAAGAGAAATTCTTGAGGCGTCATTGATTTACAAATTTGGCAAGGACACGTGCATCAGTGATACGTCACTCGCTCTTCCGCAAAAAGAAATTCTTAATTCAAGATAATGCTGTCTGATTTGCCCTCTGCTGTATTGTACGCCTTTGGGTTTTATCTTAGTCTGGCTGTCTGTCTGAATGTTTCCTACTACTCTAGTGGTATTCCTGATTTTCTTTTGTGTTCACAAAATCTCTGGTTACATTTTTTCGCTGTGTGGTTGGGCATGTGCCTTGCTGTTTTCTTCCAGTGGTTTCTTGGAATAAACCTTCTGTTGTCAGCGCTCATCCTGTGGGCTCTTTTTTTCTGTCCTGTTGTGCTGTGCTATGTCTTGTTCAAATATGCTATACCAACAAGCCCAAACTACCTCTTTGTTAAGAAGGAACAGCATTTTTGTTTTCTTCAGAGCACAATGAGCCTTAGTAGCGGGAAATGTGATGAGCATTGGATTGAGTTGAGCAACTGTTTTCCTATGGTATGCGAGCGTGTTGTGTTTGTTTGCTGCTATTCTTTCACTGTCTGGCCATCCCAGCAGCATTGTCGCAGCACTGTGACCAACAGTCGTGTGTTTACGTTCGATCCCTGCCAGGTTGTCTGTAGTGCCTTGAGCTGTGCTGCCTTATTTTGGGTGATTCCCAGGAAGGCAGCTGAGTTTTCCCTTCTTGTGCCTGCAGCCTTGTCGACGGACTCAGCTGGGAGCACGGTGAGCGCGTGCACATGGCTGCAGAAGAAGGCCGTGCACGGCTACGCCGATGGCTCAACCGGAGCCTCAAGGTGGAGATGAGTGATGGCCGCATCCTTGTAGGCAGCTTCCTCTGCACCGACCGAGACCAGAACGTCATCCTGGGCTCCTGCTCAGAGTACCTGCAGCCAGGTGGGGGGGCCTCTCTCACCCAGAGAGTGTCGGCTGCACTGACATGTGGTGTTCACGAAGTTCTTTTAGAGCGCGGCTCTTAAGCGGCCGTTCATGACCATATGTGCAACCTGGCGCCAAACAAAAACCTGTGTGCGCCACGTGGGTGCGTACAGTGCTGTTGCTCACGCGGACATGGCACCAGAGTTGCAGTGCGCATGAACCTTGTGTGGCGCTAAAGGAATCACTGCCATGCATGCCACAAAAGGACCCAGAAGCTCATAGAAACAACCCATTTACTCATTCAGAGTGCATAACCTTGTGTGTGTTATGTAGTGGTGCCCTCTCCACTTTGCTTGCACGCGGTGGTGCTGGGTGGGAGAGAAGAAACTCTGAAACCTTGCCTGATCGATGGCGATGTGAGGCTCAGCGGGAGGGCATTTGTACTTTGGGCACCGTGCGTATGTGTGCGCCTGCTTTGGTGCGAAGTGACACGGTGTGGCCTGTCTATAAAGGAGGCTTCGTGCCATCAGTCAGCCCGTGCCATAGTTTAGCTTCAAAGAAGCGCACACAAAATCGAAACGCCTAAAGACCTGCGCTCAAATTTCGCATTAGGGAGTATCGCCTGTCAATTGTTTTCTGTCTGTGTCACCAGTTAAATCCAACTTCCTGGGCAATAAATGTGTGTTTGGTGCCAAACAGGCATCAACACAGCCAGCAAGAGCTGCAGAATTGATTTTTACAAAAGAAAGAAAATTGGATGGTGGGATCCTCATTGTTTCCTTAAGAGGGGACGCGGGCCAGTTTAGTCAATATTTTCTATTTAATTTTTTTTCGTGGCCCCCAGGTCTTCATCTGTCTCGTGACAAAAAATTGTAGCAAAATACGCAGTTAAATTCAGAAAATGTAATTTTTCTTTATGTGTCATAATTTAAAATTGTGAGTGAATAAAGCTTCCGATGATCTCGGCGTATCGCCAGTTGTGCAGGTTTCCGAAGATGGAGCACCGCCATCTTAGAATTACCGTGAAGAAGAGAGGTCAAAAGATCAGAGGCTCTGTTGGCTGCATTGCCACATTTCTCCGACCAAAAGAACAAATATACGAAGGCCATAAACGAGACAAATGAGAAAACTATAAGGTTTATTTTTTTCTGCTTTCACTTTTTCTTGCGATTGCTATCACTCATTCATTCGGCATTTCGTAACAAATGACAGAATGATTCTGCTTTTTGCACATGAATCCTGAGGCATTGAGAAGTGCACTAAAGCTCTCGACTTTTCTATGTACATTAACCTTTGAAATTTATTTTTGTACAAAACATTTTCATGCAAATATGCATGCAACAGTTGAACTTTTATTTCCACAAGTGCTGGACATAAAAGAAGAAAACTAATTGCTTCTTATTGGAAGCTCGCTTATTGGAAGGTTCTCTTGGCCTTGTACTTTTGTGACGGTGCACGTTTTTATTGGGTGTCATAGCACTGTGATTTCGGAAAAGGCCCTTGATCATTCTTGCTGCTTTGCCAGTCACAACAGATTTTAGCCATCTTATTTTGTGCAAGATAGTAAGCTGATCCTTCTTGTGAAGAATTCCAAAGTTCTTGCCATTACATGTCTCTGTGCAATTTTGTCAGCTCCAACCTCAGGACCTTCAGCTGGCAGGCTCTTATTTTGGCTGCAACAAACTTCTTTTAGTTCCTCCTGGAGTTTTGTGATGTATGTAAGGGTCTTGTTGTCATATTTGATGGATTCGATAGAGTCCTGCTCACATTCTTTCACCGGGACCACTGTCTCGACCACGGTCGTTTACTTGGGTATGCAGAGCAGTAAGTCTGGCCAACAAAACTCTTGAGTTGTTTTCCATTGCCCTTATGGCTATTCATGGAGGCGTCAGTATCCGATAAGAGTCAGGTCAACTAAGACCAGAGAACTAATTTCTTCGCCTTGCATTGTTCCGTGCTGTTGCATTCATTTGCACTGCATGGTGGCTTCGGAGTTGAAAACAGGTTTCTTCATTAGTCATGGCTTTCACTTGCATGCAGTTTGTTTCCTCCTGCAGTTTTGGCACCAGCCTATTTCAGTCACATTCGTTACAAGGAGACATTTTTAAGGGTGGATGGTGCCTGTGCCCACTGCAGGACAAACGCCTCTCCCATATCTCCCCCGTTAACCCTGTCCAGTGCCAGCCATAGTCACATGGGACAGGTTGCATGGGACGAACAGACAAACAACAAGCTACATTCTATAAAACCCGTTTTGGGAGAATGGAGATCATGTAAACATCAGGAGCGTTTTACAGAAGTTGTTTTGTGTCGACTACGCATTGCACACACACACCTTACACACAACTTCTTACTGACAAAAAAAGACAAACCTCTCTGCGAAATGTGTGGCGATGAACTCACAGTAAACCACATTTTAATTGTATGCACAAAACTGGAACAACTGAGGGAAAAATATTTCACAACATTCTACAATGAATACATCCCACTACACCCCATGTTACTTTTAGGAGATCAAGCACTGGTTGATTTTTCAAGCATTTTTAAGTTTCTCAGAGAAGCCAATGTTTTAAACAAACTTTAGATATAAAAAGCGTAACCTTTAACAAAAGCTCTAACCGTGTGTTTGGCGCATCATAGGCTCAGTTCCTTTTTCGCCATTAAAATCAATATAACTAACCATGAGGAGGGGACAGTGCTGGTGGAAAACTAAAAAAAATTATTTTGAAAATTATCCAAAGAGAATAGTTTGCAAGGAAAGTTTTTGCAGTACTGTGGGGCCCAGCTAACTTTTTATGTCAAGGCTCGAAATGAGGTTAAAATGCTCTCTGTGCTAACTGTGATATCAGTGATCAAGTGGTCATGATTTTGAACCCTGACAGATGGAAGCACACTATCTCTCCTAATGAAACTAAGTGTTAAGTACCATCAATAACCTCACACTGTTAGGGTTAGGCTTGGAAAGAGACCGCAAAATAGCTTCCAGCTCCCTTCCTGTTGGAGGTAGATCAAACTAATATGCTTGTAGTGCGAGGTTCATGGGTAGAGACAAGTGGAAGAAGATTTAGGTGCGCCTTAAGTCCCACTTTATTTTCGGACTAATCACAGACCATTTTGCTATACAGTCAGTGCATGTCAGGCAGCGCGGTTGAAAAGATTGAGAACCCCTGGTCTCTAGCTTCAAGTTTCACCTGTTCTGCTACTAAATGGCTTTCTAGCGTAAGCGCATGTGCCTTGGAAACAGGTCATAGCACGCACATCTGTGGGCAGTGGTTGAGAGCGGGGCAGAGAAAGGTGGTTGTATGTGCAGGTGATATCCCTTTGAGTTGAAAGTGTGGTGTTGCTTTGAATAGTGGAGTCTCAGGTTCCAGGTTTTTTATGTTTCCCTGCTATTTGCTTCATGCTGATGTAAGAAGTGTTGAGGTTGAACTCGGTGTATGAGTTAATAAACAATGCAATGGTAAAATGAGTGACTCATAGGAGGACCTGCTATGCATGATTGCGGACCTACACAGACAGAGTGCAGCAGTAAGGTTAAATGTTCAGGCAGTTTTGGAAGCGGACAGTTGTTTACCATAGCTATGCATTAGAACTTAGAAGTAATGAGGGATTACCCGAGTAGAGACTGCAGATCTAGGTGATGTGAAAAAAAATTTTCACAGGAATAGGCTGGGCTGCATCATATTTGCCAGGCACTCTCAGGATATGAACAATGGTTTGTAGATATCCCTCTCAAAGAAATGTATAACAGTTGTATGCTACCATTGGTCATCTAAGAGGTGAGAACTTGGAAGACAACAAAAAGGCTTAAAATTTAAGGGATTATGGAAAGTAAAATGATAGGGGCAATATTAAGAGACAAAGAGGGCAATTTTGACTGGAGAATGACCTTGTTTTATTAAAGATTAAAAGAAGGAAATTGGCTAAGGGTGGTGTAGGCAACAGATGCCCTGTTGCCACCACATTGCAGCATTATCATGTAGTATGTAGGGTTTTTTTTAACTCCAGGAGGGCAGTGGTATTTTTATTCCGAAGACATTCACTGCCACATCGTAGGGCACAGAAGTGTTTGCCAGTTTGCCTCCACTAAAATGTGACAGCCTTCGAGATTCAATTCCTTGTGCTCTGCAGCCTAATCCACTGGGCCAGATTGGTGGTGAGTAGGGCAGATTCTGAGGAATGGTATACATTCTGCCTTTGCTTCAGCAGCAGATTGTGACCTGAACATAATTAATTTTTTTATTGAGTACTGCTGCACCTATAGATTAATTTTGTTGAAAGGCATATTGGTTGTCATGGCAATTGTGTGCTTGTCTATGAAGAGGATCTAAGTTATTGGGCATTTCTTTATATTTCACATCTAAGCCATATGAGACAGGTTGTTCCCTCGTTTATGCTAGAATAATGTGGAGCTCCTTACAGCCTGTATAGAATGGATGCACAGGTGTGTGCACAAAATATTTTTGTTAAGTACCTACTTTCTGACAACATAACTGCTGCGGCTTTCCCCTTCGACTGTTTCTCTTGTCATGGCGGCTTAGATGAGCTGGCGTTGTGTGTGTGTGTGAAAGAAGATCCAGAAGAACATCTCAACTTCGGTGTCTTTCACATAGGTCTGCTAGAGGCACGCTTTAATGGTAGCTAGTGCACCCATTCTCGTGAGGTGAAAGTGTATCGATAGATGTTGCAAGGAAAAGAGGCTGATCTCACTAGAAATGGACCATGTAGTGTGAAACCTGATCCTCTAAGGGTAGGCTACACTGTCGTTCACTCCCATTTTGAATCATGTATTGGGAAATTTTTTAATCTGGCTTTGTCGCCAATAAATGCTGCACAAACATAAGCGTAGCCATAAAGAGCTGTAGAGTCAATTTTTTCCAACAACAAAAACTGAATGGCATTGTCCCCTGTGGCAGGAAGTTTCTTTTCAAGCACCCCACTGCCTGATGTTTGAAAAAATGCATTGTGTATATTGATCTGCCCCCCCTTCAAGAGTTGCCTATGTATGATGGACCCCTGTGGTGGTTCTGTGCAGACAGCAGCAGCACCGTGGAGCCACGCATCCTTGGCCTGGCCATGGTCCCTGGCCAGCACATTGTCTCAGTGCATGTGGATGAACAGTGCAGCAGCAACTGATGTGGACAGCATGCTGCGTTGTGCTTTGCACGGCGGCAGTTTCTGCAACGACAAATAAAAACGTACTTTGTGTCAAGCAGTTGATAACTGCTGCTATACAAGTGGCAGATGCCCCTCAAGCGAGGCACCAACTGTCAAGACGGCATGGTTGAATCACCTTGCGCCTGCTAATGTGATATTGCACGGGATTAACCACCATTAAATTTTATTTTGCATTTTTTACAAGGATACAAACAGCTGCTGATTAGCAGCTTGACGAAGGTTGCTGCCTCTATATTTGATATAGGGAAGGCATGGGAGACATTTAGGTAAAGCAGTGTCGCTGATGTTGATGTTGATGAAGAGCACGATCTGGAGGGAGCCACGAGGACTTGCATCAGCACGGCATCCGAAGCGGTATTGGGGAAGATATCAGGTAAGGGCTCTTGGAGCACGTGGTAGGAATCATCGCTGAAGAACCGATAAGCTGCTTTATCGGTAACGCAGTCCAGCGTGTAGTGTTGTTTTTCAGCAGTGCAAGGGACAAAGGACGAGACAAGTGCACAGACACAGCGCTGAACTTACAACTGGTTTTATTGAGGTGATTTCCACTTCTTAGATACAGTGGCAACCAATCCCAAATGAAAAAAAAGATACACAAAATGGCGAGAATGACAATTCCTGAGCACAGGGTTACAGTGGCGCAAGACCAGCTGCGCACATTTTTCTATTATCGTCAAGAAAACGCAGTTCTTTTGCAGACAGAGCTATTTAGGCAACGCTTACGCCTTCATCTTTGAAACTAAGGACTTCAAGGGCTTCTATGATTTCACGAGTGATTTTTGTTCGATTATATGACAGCACGCCGCACGAACTGAAAAATTGGATGACACAGCGCTTTCTTGTTCTTTTTTCTTTCCTCTGTGCAGTCTCTGCAATGAATGCCAAGGTGACGGGATGCGGTGTTGCTCACGTCGTTGAGGCAACGACCAGTTTGTCCCGTGTAGTGCTTGCCACATGATAGTGGAAACCTGTACACAACATTGTTGCTACATGGTACAAAAACTTTTTGATGTTTCTTATCACAGCCTACCATCCTTGCATTGCTGCTGTTTACAATGTGGCAGAGAGTTGAGAGCTTAGCGGGCACGGAAAAAACATTTACATTGGCACGCGCGCCCATCCTTTTGAGATTGTGTGAAATGTGGTGTAGATAAGGAATAACCACACTTTTTTTTCTTCCTTGTGCCTTTCAGTTGCATTACTATGGCCTGAATTTATGATCTCTCTTAACAGGTTCCCTTGTGCTGCTGAAAAACAAGGTCACACCAACTTGCCCAAGCTTCTACAGTATCTGCGTGTAGCCATGTTACGCTGGGCCGAATAACAAGTCAGAGGCTGCGCGGAAATATGCGCAGAGTGTGTCGCCACATCACCCCCCGCGGAGTGGAGAGCCCTCAGAGCTTGTAAAAATCTGTGCAGCGTGTAGTGACGGAAGCAGGCTGCGATGTCGGGGGTCGTGGATGGACGCCTGTGGGTACACCGGTATTTCCCGGTTCGGCGGAATCGATGTAGGCTGGCTTCAGCCGGTCCATAGAGGCGCGGACATTGTTCCCGTTAACGCGCAAAGTGAAGGTTTTGTCGTCGCGACTGAGAACTGGGTAGGGTCCGCTGTAAGGTGACTTGAAAGGCCTGCGGACGGTGTCGTCGCGGGGAGAACTGCGTACACGTTGCCAGATCCTTGAAGTTTAAAGGGGCTGTCTTACAGTGGTGAGCTGCAGTTGACGGGTGGAGGGCAGCGATGGTGTGTCGGAGCCGGGTGACGAAATAGGTGGGATCTGACTTCGCGGATGGCAATGCAGCAAGAAATTCACCTGGGAGACGGAGTGGTTTCCTGTAGACGAGCTCTGCGGGTGTAGCCTGAATGTCCGGCTTGAAGGTGGCGCGAAGACATAGGGCGACGGCTGGGATGGCTTTGAGCCAAGTTGAGTCCGGGTGGCACATGCATGATGGCTGCTTTGAACTGTCGGTGAAAACGCTTGATCATCCCGTTCTCGCAGGGGTGGTAGCTGGTGGTCCTCGAAAGCTCGAACCCGATGGTCAGCCCGAGGAGCCTGAAAAGGTGCGATTAGAATTGTCGTCCTTGATCGGTGGTGACGCAGCGAGGGGGCCTGAAGCGAGCAATCCAGCCGGCGAAGAAGGCCAAGGCGACGTCTTCTGCGGTGATTCCCTCGAGGGGCCATGCCTCAGGCCATCGAGTATACCGATCGATGGCGGTGAGGCAGTAGCGATAGGGTCCAGCTGGGGGAAAGGGCCCTATGTTATCAATGTGGACGTGTTGAAACCGACCAGAGGGCTGGGGTAATGCTCCGAGCGGTGAAGTGACATGCCTGAACAAGTTTCTTTTTACTTGTTTTTTTAATTTATGTACCTAGGTTTTTCAGATATTACAATCCAAGTTTGGCTCGAGAGAGAACATTTAACTGCGTGAAAAAAATCGTTTTCCTTATGCAGTGTTTCTCTGATCGCTAGATGGTGCATAATATTATACAAGCATTAACAAGAAAGATTGCTAAATGAATTTTCAGTGCGCACATATTTATTGACATTTGACAAATTTACATATTTAGGCATTCGTGCATGAACAAAACCATAAGAGTTTAAATACCACAATACAAGCAAATGCGCTACACTACATGTATACAGTTAGCAAGTAGCAGACATTTCGGACAGTGCTGCCCTTCCTAGTTGCTTAGGCGGGACCAAAGGTTGCTGCTCGCTTCGTTGTTCTGCTCACAAACTCCCTGACGACGTCGTCTAAACTTAGGAGCGCCGTTCTTTCTTTGTGTATATGCAAAATCAAAAGATGCGATAACCTCTTTTGAGTCGTTCGGTTGCGCAAATATGTTTTGATTCTGCGCAGAGCAGTAAAAGAACGTTCCCAAGAAGCGACAGACGCTGGTGTGGAAAACATAAGCTGAACATACCTCATGACCTGATCCATCAACTCGTGAATGTTTTGCGATTCCCTTTGTAGGATCTCCAAAATGCCCAGAGGTGTGGTAGAACCAGCACCGTTTAGAAGAGTTGATAGTAGCATAAACTGCGCCGAGAGTCTGCACAAGCCAAAATCAACTGCATGCACTCCCAAGGCTGGCTCTAGTTCATCTGCTGTATACCGACTACCTCCAGCAGAGCTGGTTAAGATGCCTTCTAGTTTTACAAGCTGTTCCATGCCTGGCTGCTCAAAATGCCGTTTTGTTTCACTTATGATTCGGTCGGCAGTAGCGAAGTACTCCTTGCGCAGCGCGGCCTTAACGTCAAGTGTAACTGGCTGGACAGGCCTATCAGTCGTCTCATGCCTCGCAGGAGGTTTTGTCTGCCTTGACATACGAGGTTCCTTCAGGCCTAGGCGCGCTGCTGTTGTGCTTGTGTGCTGCCATAGCTTCTCAAATGCAGTTTCAGAGCGCAACTGGGAGAGCCCCTCGCAGAGAGCCTCTGCTGCCTTTTTTGCACCTGCGGTGCAATATGTTGAGCTCTGGAGAGCCCTTGCTAATTTTTCACAAGGCCCAAAGAACGCTATGGAAATGTGGATACCTAACAAGGTTTCAAATATCTGCAAAAGCTGATCGTAACCTCTAAAAATAGCCTTGCTGCTTTCAGTCACTGAACCTCCTGCAAGAGCTCCTTGAGTGTCTCTTGGACTCTGGCGTAATTCTCAACGAATCTTTGCATCAACTTGACTCTAACGGTCCATTGCGTCGGGCAAAGCGGCAGTAAGTTATTTGGCCTTGATCCACTCTCCACAGCTGACTCGCGTACTGTAGGAAGTATGTTAGCATAGACACTTTTGCACTCCTTGGAGTTGAGGACTGCTTTGGAAACGTCCTTAACAGTGGTAAGAGCGTCTCCAATTATGTCACAACTTCTGGTAGCCTCTTGCAGTACCAGATCTAAGCAGTGATTACTGCAATTGACATACAATAGCCGTGGCTCACAATCAGTAAGTCTTTTGCACACCCGAAAAACGACCGGACTTATTCGCCACCCCATCAAAGCAGTGGCCTCGTGCACAGTGAAAGTCCAGGCAGAGGCGCAAAATCATGTTCTTGATGGCCGAGTATAGGGTCTCAGATCTACTGTCAGGCGCGCTATATACAGGCCGAGATACTCTTCCCGAACTTCGAGATTCTCGCTCTGCACCCACCGCACGCAAAAGGTGAACTGCTCGTCACCATTTACATCGTTTGTTTCATAAGCAATGATACCAAAAAATGGACTTGACTTCACGTCCTCTATAATTTCTCGTTGCACACTATGGGCCATAATCTCTATAAGCTCATTCTGCATGTCACTGCTCGCCCATTTATTTCTCTTAGTCATCCATGTTTTAAGAACCGGGACATCCTCCGACCTCTCGTCGAGCAAATTTCCATCACATTTACCTCGTCCTCGAAGAGCTTGACCTGTGCGGCAGAGATGGCGCACAGAGCTAACTATGACACGAAGTGCTGCCCTGGCCTCCTCCCCCTGTTGCATCGCTGCGAAAGGAGACGCAAAACAGGAATGCCTGCCTGGCATGACAACTTACGGCTCACAGAGGCCAAGTGAAATTTGCTCTTTTCATGTGACTAGAACTTCTCGATAGCTTTTTCTAATCGTTAAAACCAACCTTAACAAAAGCTAGTTCCATACTTCCAGCACTGTCCCCTCTTTCATCGACATGTCGACGGCACTCGTAACACAAGACTACGTCGCTCTTGCTTTCATAAAAAAAGCCAAGGAAATCACAAAAACCAATCACATTGGCACGATCTATCGCCTCGGTTTCTGGAGACCCTGTAGGCTTCGGCTGGAAGTGACCAACAGTCGTACAGCGCTGACTCGTCCTCCCTCGATCTGTTTCTGGAATTCGTGAAGGCAAGCAAATGCACATTGCTTGTTTCATCAAAGTTGGTTCCTCCTGCTGTTCGACGTGAAGGCCCCGGTGTTGGAGCTTCTACAAATGAAATCAAAGACGTATGGTCACATCTTGCTTTTCACATCCGGCTCCTTCTCCAATTTTCAGTGAATGGATTTTAAAACAATTACTGAATGGAATAAACATAATAGCGAGACTGTTAATCACTGTTTATTGATGTTTGAAAAGTGCCTGCAATTAAATGTTATGAATTTGAGTGTATATATACTTGTATTTTTTCCCCCACCCTGCTATGATCTGTACTAGATCGCAGTATCTATAAATAAAGAAATCAAGTTTCCTCAACATTTTCCCGAATCGATGTTTAACAAGGTATCATTAGCATAGCAGATAGGCGACTTCGCTTTTGGTTGGAAACACTGAAAATGCTTGCCCGTGAAGCAACAGTCTGCGGCATAGAGTTTCTTACTATTAATAGTAAGAAACTCTATGGTCTGCGGATTGTAGGGACAGCTCGGAATGATGGGTAAAGTCATCGCCGACTGGTTGAACATCGACGGCGTTCGTGCTGTAGGGACGGGCTGGACTGATAGATACTTGCGGCCTCACCCTTCGTAACGGGCGGGCACCGCTAGGTTAAGCACCCGGACCAAAAAAAGAAAAAAAAACGAGAATATGAAAGCGCAAAAGGAGAGGAAAAACGCACAAGAAAGAAAAAAAAACACGCAAAGGCTAAAGTCAGGAGGTGGGGGGTTCGCTCATCGACCTCGTTCACGTCAGACTCTGCGGTTTCGCGGGGTTGGACACAGTGGGCCTCTTCGATTATCCACCTCTGGCAGCCCGCAGGCAGCCCGCGGGCTACCAGAGCGCGCCGCCAGGCGCTCGATTTTCTCGGGCTGCTCCGCCCACTTCCGGTGGCTACCCAGAACGCGTTCGATTTTCTCTGGCTGGGCGGTTTCGGGCTGCCAGCTGGCAGCCAGACTCGCCAGGAGTGCTCCTTCGTCGTCCACTGCAGGACAATGAAACCCGAGCGCCTGTGGGAATGTGGTGCCCTCTGTCGGCCTCGGATGGAGTCTCTGGCACGACATCACCAGGGGCGCGATTACGGATCAGTCTCAAAAAACTGTCTCAATATTGAGACAGTGACGTCAAAATGACGACACCGAGAAATGCCGACCGCCGAATCGGCCAATGCGGAGCAAGGAGGCGGTGGGCTCCGCCCCGAAACCACTAATCGCACGACAAGGGACCGTAGACTAATGTTTTGCAGTAAAAACGCAGTGAATAAAAACGAGTAATGTTTTATTTTGCTAAGTAACTGTATTTCAAACCCAAAAGCACCAAGCAAAAGAAGCAGTGTTTTTATTTTTACAATTAAGTTTGCTGTTCAGTCACTTTTTTTGCCGCGATGGTGTGCTGTCAGCGGTATAGCGTGAACATGTTAGTCTGAAAATGAACAAAAACGCAATGAAGAAAACAAATAATGTTTTATTTTGGTAGTAAACTCTGTTGCAATCTCAACAACACGAGGGAAAATTAGAAGCATTCTCAGTTTTGCAATTAAATTTGCTGCAGGTTAACTTCTCTTGCCATGAGGGCGCGCTGGCAGTGGCATAACGTGAACATGGCGGCCTGCAAGAAAACAGCTGATTCCATGGCTAGTTCCTGTTTTTTCGCGTGTCGTCTAAAATCAAGGTACTTTGCGGATGTCTTAAGTGCGCAGAAAAATCTGATTGAAGGCAGTGAATGCTACGGGCCTGCCGAGATCAACTTACAAGCAGCGCTCGGCTCGAAAATCGACGAAGACAACTTTAGTCTGTGTTCTCGGTCGGCGCCTATCGATCGCCGAGTGACGTGTGGTTCTGTTTATTTTCTTTAGAAAATACCAGAAAACCATGAATCATCACATAGAAGCAACTGCCGACAGACAGGTGCAGCTGCTGATAGCTTGCAATCTCGGTGCGGGAAATGAGAGCCGACACGGCTTGCCTCTGTGGCAGCACTCTTCTGCCTCGTAACCAAGTGTTGCCGCCCACATCGGGCTAAGCACTTGATGTTCCGTTTGTATTTTTGTAGCTCCGTTCGGTTTATGTTCAGTTGTTGCCGTAGTTTCTTTTTTTTCCTGTGCAAGATGCAGAAATTGTGATGTTTATGCTCCACTTTGTTTAGAGAGAAAGGAAGCACTTGACTTGATAACTTTGCTATTGTCACCGAGGAGAGAACGAGCTTGTTCCATTAACGTTATTTACTGATCATGTAGTAGATCCAGGGTCAACCAGGAAAGAAGTAGTTTGCTTGTATAGAGGCTAATTGCAACTGGGCAGAAAGTTGAGCAAGTTTGTTCATGTTTGCTGGTACACAGCGCTTGAATTGCATATGATCCAGGGCAGTGAGGTAGGTAGGACAGGGCAGTGATGTGTAATATTGTATTTTGCTCAGCAGGCGGAGTGATGTTGGTATAACTGGGTTTGGTGAGGGCAGTGTTTGAAGGGCTTTAAATACTTTGCATAGCTTATAACATGCACTTCCTTTCAGGTCGGAAGACCACTTGTTTTTTTTTTTTTAAATTATGGTCCATCATATCTGAGACACCCTGTATACAGGCCACTCCAGTTTGAAAGGGAACAGCCAGTTGAAAATGACTAGGACATTAAATACCTGGGCGAAAAGTAGCTTGACAGCAGTTGCACTTATCACACATATATGATAGCACAAGGAGCTTGTCCGGCCATTCGGCATTGTCACCGTCTCGTGTCATCATGGACAAGACTTCATAGCCCTGTGTTACGCAAACCAAGCTAGGTGTCAGTTATGGGGCAATAACAGAGTGCTCAAAATTTCCCACAATGGAGCTGCCTGTATATTCTTAGAGCTGTAGAGCATTTCCAGTAACGGTGTTGCATGATTTGTGATTGTAAACTAACCTCTAATCACCCACCATCTCCTTGATGATGTGTCTGTTACACATCTTTGTCTATCAGTGAAGATGTTCTAGTCATTCAGCAGTCATTGTAGCCACTGCACCTTACAATCTTTATTATGCATTGTTGTACAGCGGTTTCCTTGCAGTAGGTACAGCTTTTAGCACAGAGCGAAACCCCTAGCCACACACCATTACGCTAAAAGCTTAGCTTTGGTATTTACACTACATATATGTGCCAAAATGTTTTGTAGTCGGGAAAATGCATCATGTACACTGTACTATGCCATATTTATTGTACAGGTAGCCTCTGTATGAAAGAAAACATGCACTTTTAACTCAATTTTTCAGATTTTTTTTCTTAACTGCACTCAGAAATGCCATACGGTAATTGTACATTAAGGTAAAGTATGCTTGTATGTACACTGCCTTTTCTGCAATAGAAACACTCGTGTCAAATGCTGTGCTTAAAAAAATAAACGCGCTTACTGAATGTATGATGCAATAAAAAACAGCTTTTTGATTCCAACAAGCATCACAAATATTTCATGCTTATTCCAGCACTACACGTTTGGTTCATGCATGTTCGTCACACAGGTAATGACCACAAGCACTCCACCAAGCTGGAAGGAGACAGCAGAGAAGGGGCAGGTGGGCTGACATAAGCATTGACAAAAGAGAGTTCAAAATGATGCTTTTCAGAAATTGGGCGAGCTGCTTCAACACCTTTTCCGTCTTCAGGAAGAGACTGTGCAACACGCTGCTGAGGGACTGGAAGATATACTAGCAAACACACTGAAAATGAAGTGGCAGCCGGTGGGGGGCACTTGTTTGTCACTGCTGGCTTCTCGCTGCACACAGGTTGGCCAAGGGCACAACCACATCACACAATTGCTCACACACTTGCAGATGTGTGTTGTGCAATGACACAAGGAAATGACAGTGGCAACAGGGGAAGAGTGCCTGATATGACTCTCTATGCCAGCATGGTGAGTCGTCTCTGGACGCTAGATTTTCCATCGCAACTGCCGCTGCACCATCCCTCGGTACGCCTTCCTCTGGAGACGGGTCGTCCTAGAGAGGCCAAAAGTACAGCACCGCATGCTCTTCTCAGGAGGCAGGTGAGGAGGGATCCTGTCTGTACGAGGCAGCCACCATTTAGAGGTGGCCCGTTGTTATCTGGGTCAGAGGCAGTGTCGCCTGCACCCTCTGCTGATATGGGCACATCCAAACAGAGGCTGTGAAGTGCAGCACGTGCGGTGATGATGCGCACTGTCCACTTCCACTGGCACTGGTGCATCCGGTGCCCTTGAAAGCAACGGAAGCAGCTCTTCGGCACACCAATACAGCGCTCAGCCACAAATTGTGTGAAAGCATGTGGCGTGTTGTACAGGCCTTCTGCTGAGTCCGGTCTGTAATGTCATGCAACTGGTGCAGGCAGCCATGGCTCCAGTGGGTAGACATAGTCTCCTGCATAACAAAAAATGATGCAGCTAAGCATGTCCTTTCTCAGTGATCTCAACAGCATTACAGGACACTCTGCTATACAGTAGAAGACTCACGCCAAGTAGCCCACATCCAGGCTTTGCTGAATATGACATTCAAGAGCATACATACATGCAGGATTTAGATGTATAAGTGAGCACTACTGTAAGGTCAGTCTTTTACCAGCATATTCATATAAATGATGCGCTATGATTGCCTACAAAACACAAGCGCTGTCAGGTGCATTTTGCTTTGGTTTCTTCAACAGGAAAGGCTATGCATTTCAACAATGTAATATGTGTCCTGTGTTTCTGCTGCAATTATATTTAACAAAAGGAAAGGGTGGCAATACACTGTATCATACTGTAAAGTGTCTGCATTTGTGTAACTGTCCAGACTGATTCTTGTAGCTTTAGCAGATCCGGCCAAATGCATAGTGCTGGAGCTCAATAGATGTGACTGAGTTCGCCCGACGGGTGACACGGCTATTTTACTGCTTACCCAGAAAAAAAATCACCGTCGTCCAGCAGGCCTTCCTCCGCCTCGGAATGCCGCCAGACAAACGCGTCGCGGAAGGATCCGGGTCAGCGCGAGTCCACGGCCAGGATGCACATGTTCGCGCCACACATCTGAGAAAAAACAAGCACAGCCCGTACTCACTCTCGCTGCCGAGGCCCGCACTTGTAGCTCATGCACTTGTAGCACTTGAACTCATGCGGTCAAAAACAGTGGCCGAGGTATACTCACTATTACGTCCGCAGCGTAGAACCGCTTGCGGCTCGTTCGCAGCACTGCCCCCAGACTCCTTGATAGTGATGAGTGCCCAATCGACACACCCGACGACGCCGGAGATGCTGCCGCGGCGAACGTTTAGGCAAAGGACGCCCTCCTTCGCCGCCGCCTTCCCCTCGGGTCTCCTCGGAAAGCGAACACCCCCTTCTGTTACCCAACGTTGGCATTGGTCTCCGCTGCCCGCCGCAAAGGCTTGTTCACAGTCGGTTGGGCTGCGCCGACGTTTTCGTCATTTCCAACGGCGCCTTGAAACCCACCGGAGGCGAAGAAGCGCAGCGCGCACAGCACTGCCGCTCCACTGACAGCGCACTCACCCGCGCACCTCCCAGTTCAACGGCGAGTTCGTCGCACAGACACTGTGGCGCAGTCTCCTCGAAATAACTCTCCCGCGCGTCAAAGTCGTCTTCATGCACCCTCCGACACCGTTGCTCGCGCGGTCACCCGCGTATACGACGATGTAAACAGCCGCCATTTTCTGTCTCAAACGTGTTGATACTACTTTTTCCAGTCTCAAAAAATCGTCTCAATCTGCTCGCATAATTAGATGGCCAACGTCACCACTTCTGCGCCATTTACGACGTCAGTCAGTGACGAAAAAAATCAAAATGGCCGCCGACCAATAGGAGAGAGCCAAATGATATACTTTTTGAGACAATTTCGATTGAGACTGATCCGTAATCGCGCCCCAGGTGCTCGATGGTCTCGTCCGCGTCGCCACACGCTCGGCATAGTGCTGCCTGTGCTTCTGGTGTTGTATCGAAGCGACGGCGGTACACCAGCGTTTGCAGCGCTCCGGCACGGGCCTCAAACAGCAATGTGCTACCCAGGCCGTTTTCAAATATCTTTTCGGGTCCGATGCTGTTCTTGCACTCGCGGTACACAGCCAATGTCGGTTCTTCGGCGAGCGCGCCTGCAGCCATTGCTTGTTCTCTTTTTCCTGGACCCGCATCCTTGCCTCCCGTTTCCGTGCGGTTGCTGATTCGGCATTTATGGGTACCTGCAGAAGGCCATACTTGCCTTCTATCCTGTGGAGGCGCTTTGCCCATGTAGTGCGTGGGCATGTCACAGCGAGGTATTCAAAGACCCATCGGGCACGGCTCATGAACTGGAGTCGACCTCGGTACTCCAGCCTGCTGCATGCCTCCCTCGCCTGCCTCAAAACTAGACCATCCAAGGTCGCCTTGGATGGCTGCATTTGCCACCCGTCCATGACATATCCGACTGCAGTGCAGCCGACCTCTGTTTGATTTGCGCTCTAGCCAATTCCTGGTGGCTGATGGGAGGCAGACCACCGCGTTGTCGAACGTAGCCCTGGTACGTGCGCGAGCTTCCAGAGGTCGCGGACCATAACATGCTGGTTGCACCCCCACAGGCACCGACGTCGGCGGATGCATTGCGCTCGGAGTGCAGATTGACGAACCTAGGCCTCGTGCAGCCTGAACATGTCAGTCTCAGTGCACAAATTTATGCCCAGGTGTTTGTACGATATGTCGACTGTCAGGGGCTCTCCATTCAACGTAAGCGACAGCTGATCAGTCTCCTCGCCTGCCAGCTGAACAACCATGCATTTTCGCTGGTTGAACTTGTGGCCAAGGCTTCTCAGCTCCGCGGCACAAACGTCTAGCATTTTTTGTACATCCTGTGTGGTTTCTCCCATTGTTATGACTTCTGCTGAAGAAGCGCCGTCTGGTAGCGACGGGGAAAAAAACAAAAAGTGTGGTTGAACGGATGCATTGAGGCAAATGGAAGTCGGGATGAAGTACTATGAACTGTAAGATGTCGTACCTTGAGATTCTCCTCTTCTTAGGCATGTACGGTTTGGAGCCGGTATGTAGAAACTATCTTTTTTTGGGAGCCAGACATTACGTGTAAGGCTGGAATTAATACACTAGCGAATACAAGTGACACGGAAACACCGCTTCAATGCATTCACGAACACTCCGTATCCTGCCGCGTGCTTACCGAGACTGGGCGCCGCGCAAGCTTCTCGCCATCGTCCCATCATCCCGTCGTATCATCGAACGCCTTACCTGTCCACTGGTGTCTCCGTTGCGTGTCACCGCTGAATGGGACCCGTCCTGTGACGTCACAGACGGAGAGAGCGCCACCTAGAGCAGACTCATCACCAGGGACGCCTATAAAGCCATCCTCCGGCTTCGCACTTCTGGGATTCGCGGCCACAAGAGCATATCAGTGACTTGTGCGCTTTGCTTTCTAGATACCCGTATCCTGCCGCGTGCTTACCGAGACTGGGCGCCGCGCAAGCTTCTCGCCATCGTCCCATCATCCCGTCGTATCATCGAACGCCTTACCTGTCCACTGGTGTCTCCGTTGCGTGTCACCGCTGAATGGGACCCGTCCTGTGACGTCACAGACGGAGAGAGCGCCACCTAGAGCAGACTCATCACCAGGGACGCCTATAAAGCCATCCTCCGGCTTCGCACTTCTGGGATTCGCGGCCACAAGAGCATATCAGTGACTTGTGCACTTTGCTTTCTAGGTAGGCCTTTTTACTTATTGATCAATTTTTAGCATATTCCTGTGGCCGCTGATCCCAATTTGCAGTGTTTCAATGGGTGTGGATTTGTGCACGTATCGCGCTCGCATCGGCTCATTTGCTTCCTGTCGCGTACATGTATGTGAACAGAACTATCGATTTAAACCAGGGGCTGGACTAGTCCGTGAACTTTGCCCGAGACCAACTTCATTCCTGCTTTCCGCATGCCTGACCCTACTTTTGCTTTGTGCGGGCGATGTGGAAGCAAACCCCGGACCAAAGATTGATGACGTGCTCGCACTGTTAAAAGAATGCCATGCTGAAACGTCAGAAACACTAGAAGCAATCAAACAGGACTTAAACAACATCCAGGACCGTGTTTCTGTAATAGAGAAAAGTATGTCCGCTGTACTTGATATGAAGAAAAACTTCGACACCGTGTCTTCTTCTGTAGAAGACGTCAAGACAAATATACGCAAAACAAACGATGAACTTACAGGTGTAGTCGAAGACATGAACAACAGAATGAGAAGGAACAACTTGATTATTAAAGGGCTCGCTGAAGAAGAACATGAAGGGTATGCAGAAACAGAAAAAATAGTTAAGGAGTTCTTTAGCGATCATCTTAATATACAGTGCGGGGACATCGAACGTGCCCATCGCCTTGGCCAGCCACGTTCTGATCAAGCTCGACCAATTATAGTTAAATTTCTGAACTTTAAATCTAAACTCGAAGCATTTCAGAATGCACATAAACTAAAAGATCTTACGGAACCAAAAGTTTGGCTAGACGAAGACTTCTCCCCGAAGGTTCTACATGCTCGGAAAAAGCTGCGCGACTTCGCTAAAGCGAATATCAGAGAAAACGAGCGCTATTCTGTGAGATTTGACAAGCTTCACATGAAAAATGGTGTTTACCGGTATGATTCGGCAACAGACAGCGTGAAAAAACTTCCTTCCAGGCATACGCCCCCCGACAATTGACAGTGTTCCGCAAAAAAAGCCAACCGTAACAAAATCAAACCAATCTCCTTGGTCTTGGCAAACTTCCGCAGCATACATAACAAAGTAGACGCACTTAAACCCATTGCACATTCCTGCTCAGCTGATATCATCGTGGGCTCGGAAACGTGGCTGACCGAAGACGTTGCATGTCACGACATCGCGCTTCCATCATCGTTTGTGTTATTTAGGAAAGATAGGGTTGATTCTCGACGAGGAGGAGGAGTGCTAATTGCGATTAACAAAGACTTTAATACATCTCTTATTCCTATCGACTCTCCCTTAGAAATAGTCTGGGTTTCTGCTCTACTTGGTCATATGCTTTGCATTATAGGCGCCTGTTATAGACCACCAAGCAGCCATCCTGAGTTTATTGAACTGTTAAACGACGCTATCGAGCAGATCCTTGCCAAGCACACGAATTGCCTCCTATTTCTAGCTGGTGACTTTAACTTTCCTGCGATTAACTGGACGACGCTAACTGTTGAGTCCGATAGCTCACCCAAATTGTTCACGAGCCCACTCGCGGTAACCATATCCTGGACCTTATCCTAACAACCCATCCTGAACTCTCAGACATCCACGTCTTAGAAGAAATAAGTGACCACAAAGTTGTGCATTGTTCTCTTCTAATTCCACGGACCGACAAAACAAAAACCAAGAAGCTTATCTACAACTACGCACGTGCGGATGTTGAAAAAATGAACCTGTTGCTGGAAACTTTCACAAGCAGTTTTCAGGCCAATTTTCATAACCGCACGACTAATGAAAATTGGAAGTTGTTTCGTGAGAAACTCAGAGAAATTGAAGATTCATGCGTGCCAAAACGAATGATAAGCACACGTACTAACGATCCTTGGTTCACCGCAGATGTCAATAGGGCACTAAATAGGAAGAAAAGAGCATTTAGAAAAGCGGTTCGATCAAAGGAAGCTACAGACTGGGAAAGCTACAAAAGCATTTCCAAAATAGCTGAGAAACAAATTTCTGAAGCCAAAGACAAATACTTTAATTTTACACTTCCTAGTTTGATCAGAACTGACCCCAAGAAATTTTGGAACACTGTTAACCCTAAAAGCGCTAGTACGGTTCCTGTTCTTTTGGATGTAAACGGCAGCCCCCTACCTATAGAACAATGTGCAGAGCAATTCAATAGCCACTTTTCACAAGTTTTTACGGACGAATTGCCCATTTACAATCCTCTCCTGCTTCCTGAGGCCCATATCCAGATTCCCTTTTCACCCATTCACATATCTGCGCTTGGCGTGGCTCGTGCAATTGAACGCCTACCTCACCACACTAGCCCAGGACCCGATGGTATCAACGCGAAACTGTTAAAGATAACCTGCCAGCACACAGCTTTCCTGCTATCTCTCATTTTCCAGCAGTCACTCGATACGACATGTGTGCCAGAAGATTGGAGGTCCGCTTATGTAATCCCGGTATTTAAATCTGGAGACAGGTCCGTTCCTAATAATTACAGGCCGATTTCACTAACCTCGATATGTTGCAAGGTACTCGAACACATAATATACACTAACATTATGACTCATCTTAACCAGAACAACTTGCTTCATAACAACCAGCATGGCTTCCGCAAACATTTATCGTGTCAGACACAGTTATTTGAGTTAATAACGGACCTTCATCAAGCAATCGACTCTTCCCTCTACATTGACTCCATCTTCATTGACTTTTCTAAAGCCTTTGATCGCGTGCCTCATAACCGCCTGATGATAAAAATACGAAACCTGCAGCTGGACCAACATACCACGCAGTGGATTAACGCATTTCTAACAAATCGCTTTCAGTCAGTTAAGTTAGGGAGCTTCTCATCAAGACGTACAGGTGTTGATTCAGGAGTTCCCCAGGGTACGGTGCTGGGTCCACTGCTTTTCTTAATATATATTAATGACATCACGTCGAACATAACATCCACAATACGATTATTTGCAGACGACTGTGTGATTTACCGAGCAATATCGAGCCCTTGCGACATCGTTGCTCTCCAGACTGATCTTGACGAGCTAACTCATTGGTGCGACAGGTGGCAAATGGTAATTAACGCAGATAAAACTAAACATATTAAGTTTACTTCCACTGCTAGCCCGAGTCCTAATGCCTACACAGTTTATAATACTATCATTGAAACTGCAGCGTCGGTAAAATACCTCGGTGTAAATTTTAACTCTAATTTATCCTGGAACACTCATATTGAACTGATCACTGCCAAAGCCTTAAAAAAACTTGGTCTTCTTAAACGCCGACTACACCTAGGCAACCAGGACACAAAACTGAATGCATTCAACATGCTAATCAGGCCTGCGATCGAATACGCGTCAGTGATCTGGAACCCTCATCATACCTATCTTATTAACATGTTGGAATCCATACAAAATAAGGCTGCTCGATTCATCCTTTCCCGTTACTCTAGATACCAAAGTGTAACAGCACTGAAAACATCGCTCCATCTCCCGCCTCTGGTCATGCGCTGAAAATTCAGCCGCTTATCTTTTTTCCACACTCTTTACCACAGCAACACATCATTTGCAAGTTCACATCTTCTCCCGACACCGCACACATCGGCTCGTGTAGACCATATCAAGAAGACTAAACCCATTTTCGCTCGGACAGAACGATACAAGTACTCACCTTTGGTCCTGGCTATTGAAGAGTGGAATTCGCTTCCGTCTAGCATTGCGAATATCACTGGAACATCATCATTTCAAACAGCTCTTTGGTCATACTTAGAAAATTCCAATGTAGAATGATGTGCGTTTCTAGTTTTTTTTTTCACTGTGTTGTTCATTCTTTTTTTTTTCGTTTGCTTCAGTGTGTGCGTGTCGGCCCAAACGTTCCTCGAAATGTTAGATGCCATCCTTTGTAACTTCTGAAGGTGTAATTTTTGTTATTTTGATTTGTGGGATTTGTTACATGTGCATTTTTCCAAGCACCTGTTCATAGCCACTTTTTCCTATTAACTTGTACCCTACTTCTTAACTTGTTTATTTCTGTGTTCAGCCGTTTATGTTTTGTGTTGTATATTTAAGTTTTCCTTGATGAATCCCCCCCTATGTAATGCCCGCATTGGGCCTTTAGGGTATTGAAATAAATAAATAAATAAAAAAATACCACGCTGACATGCTACCTACACGTGCACCCGTCTGGCCCTGTTTGGCGTCTGGCCTGACTCGAGATGGTGACGAGGAGGCGCTCACTACTTGCCGTGTTTACGACTTAAAAAGAAAAAAAAATTATTTATGCTTCTATATTTGAGTCAAGTTTTTATTTGCTTATTTTCTGCACTTTTATTTATGCACCTCTGGAAATGGTGGCGATCAACAATGCTGACTTAGCTGACGCACGTGACTACTACCCGGAGGGAACGGCATTTTGGGTATAATACCTCGGGCACATCTCGAGGCTCCGAAACGTACAAATTGCAATACCAATCTTGGAGGCATGAAAAGAACAGCCCTAAAACTAAAAAAACGTTTGTTGGCCATTATGTCGGTTGTTGAATCCTATTACTAAAGCGCTTACATAGCTATCCCGCGAAGCCGAGCGTTTGTTTCAATAGTATTTTAACTCTATGGTTTCAGTTGGTTGAACTGCTCAGGACTGCGCGAAACGTGTGTGTGTGTGGGGGGGGGGGGTGGCTTTCGAGCGGGACTAATCAGTCAAAATTATATCATAAAAGCACTCGCAAATTGTTGACAAACTAATCGAGCACATACAAAAAGCTCTTTTAAGAAGTGATGTTAGGCCATGTAAAAAAAAACGGGTGCGAAAGAACCCGTAGTTCCGGTTAGAGTCGCATCAAGCCAAATCAATCTCCTGCACTTGCTTATGCTAGGCACCATACTTCCGCTATTTCCGTTAATGATCTTTCCCATGGATCGAAAAACGCGACTTTTCGCAACGGCTCTAGTTCATTTTACCAGCGCGAACCGCCGCAGTCATTGTCTTAGGCGCTTCCGTGGGTGTCAGTGCATCATCATGATTCGTGCTCATGTAGTGCAGAGAAATACGTTTACCTTTGTGTTCACCACGAAACCTCGGGCACGTTTTGGTTGTTTGGCGTGTATCATGAATCCTTCGCACAGCGGTGGTAGAGCCGTTGTTGGTGAGGCAGCAGTGACGGTAGTGCTAACCCTTGTGTGTTCGATGACGATGGTAAAATAACAGAAATGTCTTTACAGACACGAAAAAATGCAGGGAGGAAGCGGTACCGGCCCACTCTGTCTCTTGCTTTGCAGCTGACGGCGCGGTTTTCTCGAGCTGTCTTTGTGAACCATCACTTGGTCACAGCTGCTGATTGCAGTTGCCGGATTTGATATGCAGATGAGCCGGCACAACGTGAGCACCGATGCAGTGCTGCATATTAACTGAAAAAAATTATCTCTGTGGCATATGGTAGTATGCACGTGCATTGACGATACCTGATTATGATGTATGAGATAACCACATTTTCATGTACCTACTCGGTGGTTTCGCTAGCTATGGCGTTAGGCTGCTGAGCCCATAATTGAGGATGTTAGATCGAGTACAGGCCGTGGTGGCCGCATCTCGATGGAGAGCAAGTGCAAAAACGCTCATGGGATGTGCGTTGTATGCACACATTGTACCCATTTGGTCAAGATTAATACGGAGTCCTTCGCTATGGCGTCTCTTATAGCCCATGCGCAGCTTTTAGTCAAAATACCTGCTTTTCAGATTTAAATAAACTATATACATGGATGTGTGCGAAAGTTCCCAACTGGTTTATGGAACAATTCCCAGTTGATTCCAGCTGTAACAAATGGAAACCAGTTTGAGCAGTTAAGATTTTTCCCCTGGAATTCGACTAGTCACATTTTAAATGCAAACTGTGCTTTTGTTTCATCCTGGAAATTTATTGTATGGCAAATAAGGTTTCATATACATACGTCGATATAGGGCCTGTGTACAGCTGTGGACCAAAGAGGGGGCTGAGTCGGGCTGGTTGGTTCATGTTGAACGGTACGGTGAAACAGCGCTGACGGACGGGACAGATGAGGAGACAAACACATGCACTGGTGTCTGTCTCCTCTTCCGTCCCGTCTGTCAGCGCTGTTTCGTCGTGACGTTCAGATGTTGTTAATAGTCATCTGACTAAATGGTTTACTTCTAAGTCTTGAATTGAACATCTCCAAAGACCAAAATAAATGGTGAGAGAGAGGGTCTTCTTCACATTGTTTCAATTCCCCCACCACACGGCTCAAACACGAACCATTTCATGTGGACTGTTGCAAAAGGGTTGCAAGCCCCAAGGGTAGCGTTGGCCTGGCGGCCTGGGGCACAGCTGGAAACATCCGAAGGTCCCGGCAAAGGATGAGTCGACTGGCAACAGAACTACTTGTTTATTCTGGCATCTCAAAAGAGCAGCCGGTCAGGGCGACCACGTTACTCGAAGGACGAAATCGAAGTCTCTCTTTGGCGTCCGGGGCAGCGGCTTTTATACCCTCGGAGTCGAGGGCAAGAAGGAACGGCTCTGGATGAGGCGCCCGATACGGCGACGCTCCGACATGTTCAGACGTGACGTGCGCGTCCGCCGGGCCGGCGCCGGTCAGACCTCCTCGCCTCCCAGTTGGGGAGCTCCTCTCCCCGGCTGCCGCGCTTTGACAAGCGTGGGCACCAACATGCACACACACACACACGCACACACGACGACACGTGGCATTGAAACCTGCCTGGACGCGCTTGGCGGGAGGCGTTACGGCAGCACTGAACGGGCCCAAAATGACCGCCACTTTGAACGAAGCCCCGGCGTCCGTTGCATCCGCGCCGGCTATACCGCGCGTCGTAGGCGAAACGTAACAGACCGCCCCGCCGGGAGAAGGAGATCCCGATGGTCAGGGGACTGCATCCGCTGTCCAGAGGGATGTCGCTCGATGATGCTCGTAATCGAAACCGGCCGTCCCTCGACGTTGCTTGAGCGCAGCGCACAGAGAAGGCCTCGTTCTCAGGTTCAGGATCACACAGGACACTGCAAAGTCACTACGGGAGAGTTGCCATTTTTGTGCTCGTTCCCAGCAAGCGTTAGAACTACGCCGAAACGCAACCGCTCAGTTAGCAAGTACGAGACAACCCTCACTAAGCTCTGCCAGGCTCTTTCCCCTTTTATACTACTGCCTAGTTCCTTACAGTAGTCAAGCAGCACTCAGAACGCGTCCACAAATTGGAAAATTGCACTAGAAAGCACATAATCACTTTGAAACACTAAACAAAAGCAATATGTTAAAAATCCTGCCTCAGGAAGAAAACATCAGTAACAAACAACTTTGAGGCGGATTCCTACGTTAGGGGCCTCGACTTAAGCCATCGGCGTTACCGTTGAGACTCCCCTTTTTGTAACGCACCTCAAAGGAATATTGTTGCAAAGCGAGGCTCCAGCGCAGGAGGCGGCCATTTTTGGGAGAGATGGTCTGCAGCCATTGGAGAGGGCAGTGATCCGTCTCAATGATAAACCTAGAGCCGGCTAGGTAGCATGACAATTTCTGAACGGCCCACACAAGACACGCACACTCTTTCTCAGTGGCGCTGTACGCCTGCTCACGACAGGTCAGCTTACGACTAGCATACAGGACGGGGTGTTCCACTTCTCCATTTTCCCGTTGGCACAGTACAACGCCCATGCCTCGCTCACTAGCATCGCACTGAACAACGAACCCTTTTGTGTAGTCTGGCACAGGCGATCTTAGCACAGGCTGGCTTGTTAGGGCGCTCTTTAAGGCGCTAAAAGCTCTTTCCTTTGTCTCGCTCCAGACGACTGTTTGGGGCTCTGTTTTTCTTAGAGCATCCGTCAGGGGAGCCGCGATATCGGAGTACCTGGGGATGTACCTCTGATAGTAGCCGGCGACACCTAAGAACGACCGAATATCGGTCTTCGTGCGCGGTTGCGGGAAGTCTCGCAAAGCGGCCACCTTTATTTCAGAGGGGCGGCGACGACCCTGTCCAATCACATGACCGAGGTAGACAACCTCGGCCTGTGCTAATTGGCACTTGGGAGCCTTGACTGTCAAGCCCGCTTCGCGCAGGCGGGTTAGCACCGCCCTCAAGTGTGCCGTATGCTCAGACCAGGATGCGGAGAATATCGCTACGTCGTCTAAATACGGTAAAGCGAATTCTTCCTGTCCCCGCAACACTTTGTCCATGAGGCTTGAAAAACAGTATGGCGCGTTCTTCAAACCAAAACTCAAAACTTTAGGACGGAATGTTCCCATTGGTGAAATGAACGCCGCATACCTACTAGCCTCTTCTGTAAGTGGAACCTGCCAATAACCCCTGACAAGATCTAGGGTGGAAATAAACTGAGCGCTACTAACTTTCTCAAGGCGCTCCTCGATGTTAGGGATCGGATAAATTTGATCCTTAGTGATGGAATTAAGCCTGCGGTAGTCGACGCAAGGACGAGGTTCCTTGCCCGGTACCTCAACTGAAATCAAAGGGGAGGTATAATCACTCTCACCCGCCTCAATAACACCGAGCTGTAGCATTTTCTTTACCTCAGCCTCCATAATATCGCGCTGGCGGGGTGACACCCGGTACGCCTTGGATCGTACTGGCTCTGGGGAGGTAAGTTCTATATCATGAGTAAGGACAGAAGTCCTACCAGGCCTCTCAGAGAACTGACCTTGAAACTCTTGTAAGAGTTTGTGTAGTTCGGTTTTCTGCTCAGCCGACAGCGGTGCTTTAATGATTAAGTCACTAATGACCTGATCAGTGTCTTCCCTGTTCGTCACTGAGCCTATTCCCGGAAGCTCGATCGGAAGCTCTTCTAACTTTCCCGTGTCGGGCATTTCCTCTCCAGTACCTGGTGCCTTCAACGCTACAGGCTCAATTTTATTCAGTTAGGACGTGCTCTTAATATCAGCTTGCTGCGCCTCCGACCCTTTCTCATTGTTCGACAACGTCGGCCCCGCAACCACCGCCTTTGCAGCGAGCTCCCGAATTCTCGATCTGGTTAAGGCCTGAACGCTAGCCTCACCAAACAAAAGCCCCTTCTCGCGCAGGAGGTGATCGGACCTGTTCGAAAATAGGTACTTGTACTGGGGGGGCAGCATAGATGACACTACGGCCTCCGTCTCAAGTGCTCCGAAAGGTCCTTCAATAAGCACTTTTGCTACGGGCAGACACACGCTATGAGCTTCCACGGCTTGCTTGATCCATGCGCACTCGCCCGTGAACATATCGGGTTCTACGTAAGAGGGGTGAACTACATCCATTGTAGCTGCGGAATCACGAAGCACTCGGCACTCTTTCCCGTTCACGAGGAAGTCTCGCATGTAAGGCTCGAGAAGCTTCATGTTCTCGTCAGTGCTACATAATGACAAACACACGACTTCTCTTTTTGTTTCTGGACACTGCGCCGAAAAGTGACCCGGCTTCTGGCACGTATAACACACGCGCGCTTGCCTCGTCTCGAACCGCTTTCTGCGTTCGGCTTCGGCTGCCGCCGTCTCCTTACGTTCGGTCGGACTGCTTTCACTCGCATCCGCACTACGTGTGTCCCCCCTTGCTCTCATGGGTGTGAACTTCGGCCTCTCAGACTTGGAGCCAAATTCACCCTTTTGACCGTCCTTAGCTCCGCGAGCCCGACGCGTCACAAACTCCTCGGCTAGCTCGGCGGCTTTAGCCACTGTACTAACGTCTGGCCTATCCAAGACCCAGTACCGCACGTTCTCAGGTAACCGACTATAAAACTGTTCCAGCCCGAAACACTGCAGAATTTTCTCGTGGTCACCAAACGCTTTCTCTTCTTTGAGCCACTCCTGCATGTTTGACATAAGCCTGTAGGCAAACTCTGTATATGACTCACTTCTGCCTTTTTCATTTTCCCGAAACTTCCGACGGAACGCCTCCGCTGACAGCCTGTACTTTTTTAGCAGACTCGATTTCACTTGGTCGAAATCCTCTGCCTCCTCTCTCTTCAAGCGAGCGACTACGTCGGCCGCCTCGCCGGGTAAGAAAGTGAGCAAGCGCTGTGGCCACGTTTCCCGAGAAAACCCCTGCTTCTCGCACGTTCGCTCAAAGTTAACCAGGAACAAACCAATGTCCTTTCCAAGCTTAAACGGCCGCATCAGGTCAGTCACTTTGAACGATACTCGTTCTCGTGCACCGTGTGCCTGACTTCCATTACGAGCGCGTTCCATCTCTACCTCGAGACGCTTCATTTCCAAAGCGCGCTCTTCTTTCTCTTTAGCTTTTTGTTCTTTACGTTCGCGCTCGTCTTTCTCTTTTTGCTCTTTACGTTCGCGCTCCTCTTTTTGCTCCCTCTCCTCAATGGTCTCAAGGCATTCCGACAGCTCGTCATCCTCAGCCTCCAACTCAAGAATAGCCCTTAGCAGTTCTGGTTTTCTGAGTTTGTCTGAGACATCCAGACCCAACTCTCTTGCAAGCTCCAGCAGTTTCGGTTTGCGCAACGACTTCAAATCCATGGCTGCTCCGAATGCTGCTTTCTCTACTGCCTACTATTGTCTTGCCGCAAACTAACCCGGCAGCAACGACAACACAATTACCAGCTCTGTTTCTGACACTAACAAAAGCCTGGCAAAACTCAGAAGAAGAAAGTCCCGCACTCACCAAACCTCGCAGCCAAGAATTCAGCGCAGTCGTTCCGCTGCAGGCAGCCAGTCATCACACAGGGCTCGTTGCACTGCTCCCGGATGGTCGTTGTGCTGCTCAGCATACAGTTGACCGCATATCTTCGCTGCTGGCCTCCGTTGTCGCGATCTCACCGCTGGCAACCAGTTGTTGCAAAAGGGCTGCAAGCCCCAAGGGTAGCGTTGGCCTGGCGGCCTGGGGCACAGCTGGAAACATCCGAAGGTCCCGGCAAAGGATGAGTCGACTGGCAACAGAACAACTTGTTTATTCTGGCATCTCAAAAGAGCAGCCGGTCAGGGCGACCACGTTACTCGAAGGACGAAATCGAAGTCTCTCTTTGGCGTCCGGGGCAGCGGCTTTTATACCCTCGGAGTCGAGGGCAAGAAGGAACGGCTCTGGATGAGGCGCCCGATACGGCGACGCTCCGACATGTTCAGACGTGACGTGCGCGTCCGCCGGGCCGGCGCCGGTCAGACCTCCTCGCCTCCCAGTTGGGGAGCTCCTCTCCCCGGCTGCCGCGCTTTGACAAGCGTGGGCACCAACATGCACACACACACACACGCACACACGACGACACGTGGCATTGAAACCTGCCTGGACGCGCTTGGCGGGAGGCGTTACGGCAGCACTGAACGGGCCCAAAATGACCGCCACTTTGAACGAAGCCCCGGCGTCCGTTGCATCCGCGCCGGCTATACCGCGCGTCGTAGGCGAAACGTAACAGGACTGTCAAGGGTTTTTAAACGGGATATCTGAGCTCAATATTTCCAGTTGAGGATAAACACACCTTATGTTATTTGCACGCACTGCAAAGCAATGCTGCTGAAATATGAATTGTATTTTGACAAAGAATATATTTGGCTGAAAATAAGACGGGGCCATGGCAACTAAAAAAACAAGCACCATGGGTTCTGTTCCATACTAGTCCTCCGCTGTGGTTAATGATGACCTGCAGTGCTGTCAGAACTTGCATTTAACCTGCATGTCTAACGAATTTTCTATTTCAAAAGGAGCAACGCTAAGCAGGCATACTCAACTATAATAATAATGTAAGCGCAGATAGAGCGGTACATAACCGAATAAGCCCCCAAAAAGGCTAGCACTGTCCACGGAGTTTGACAAACGGCGCCGGCCTTCCTTGATCGCTGTACAAGCTTCCGGCAAGCTCCATAAAGGTCGACTCCCCAGGCCCTTCCCAAGCGCTTCTTTATATATAGCCACTGGAATGGACCACTTTTCCAGTAACGTCCTGCGTATGCGCAAAGTCTCCTCGTCCGCAAATTTTGACGACGGAAATTTTGAACAGGAGAGGAGTTCGCTGAAAGTTCTTTTCCACGACGTCCCCTCGATGCGACAAACTGCTGCACACTAATGGACCTTCTGGAAAAATCTAAGTGAGCTTTCCGCAATGTTTGTTTTCCAACCAAAAGTTCTCGTTCCGAGACGACACTTTCGCATTCATTGTGCAGTCGGGTTCCCCCTTCAGAGTAACTTCTGGAATATCGCCATTTGACTTAAAATGGCCCCGAGAGAGAGGGGGACAGCTGTCAACCTCCTGTAGCACCGCAGTAGAGGTTAGGCAGGAAATGCAAGGAAACGGGCTTTGATTCCGTGACGGCAGGGGTGGGCTCATACTAAACTTTCTTAGAATTTTAGGCTGAACAAATTATACTCACCCCGCACTGTCGAGCCAACTACTTCCCTTAATTCACCCCTCCGTACCCCTATCCCGAACAATGAACAGCCGAACAGGCCACCGTGCCACTTCGCGACGAGAAAGATCGGTCTCCTCCCTTTTCGTGCGCCACGCTGAGCGATGACACATCCGACTCACAAAGACGACGGTGATCGGGACTCCTGGAAAACTTCCCTTCGCATACGTTAATGGGCTTCGCCGCTTTTTAACAAAGGCAAAGTTAAGCCTGTGGGTTTGTCTCGGGGAGATAATAGTTTCTCCCCGCTTAATCGCGGCTGACACGGTTCAAAGCCGCCCGGACCCCACCCCGTGATCGCGTACGCTACCGAGCGCACGCCAACCACGGCGGGCCTTGCTCTGAGGGAACAAAGGAACGAAACATTGGCTTACACAAACAGGCATTTATTGCTACAGAAACAATAACGCCACCTAGCAACAAGGTACGCTAATGGATCAAGGTCGTCCGACTCACCAGCAAGGTTCCGAGCGAATGTTCGCCCGCGCTAGGGCAAGGGATCCTCCGCGCCCCTGGGCGGGACGAGTACGGGAGCCAGTCTCACCGCCGCTTCCCCGTCCCACCGGGGAAGAGCGGAGCCGCGAGCGACACGTCCGCTCGGGTCGACGATCCCAGCCGAAGCGCCCCATCTCCCGCGCGCGGGCTTCAACAGTCTCCCGCGCAGCGACGCTGGCGCCCTTGCCAGTTAATGTAACTGACAAGGAAATGCCTTCATCCTCGGGGTGAGACTGCTGCTGCACGGTGCCTCGCGGGAAAGCAAACACAGGGGGCTGCAGGGCAGGTCCCCACAAGCCAGCTCCCTGCTTCTGCTGCTACTGCGAATTGGTACCTGCGCCAGTGTTTTTATTGTTAAAATTGCCGTTCTATGAAAACCAAAATGAGGGCTAGCACTCTAATCCATGCCTGTTTCAGAGATTTGGGGGTGTCTTCAACGTATAGATTCCTACTGGAACGTCATGGGAACGCGGAGGTCGGAAGTTAGGTTACAGCAAAAAAATATAAACAAGGCAGGAACTCAGGTGGGGGAGAGGCTGAGCCAAATATTGAGAATACTTGGGAAGGGGGGGCTCTGGCCCCACTGCCCCCCCTGTTCCGGCGTCCCTGTTCGTGCTGTTGACATGTCGCAGTATATAGTCCTTGTCGATCCAGGTACGGGGACTTGTTGCAGCTGTAGTGAGCACCCGCCCTTAAGAAGTTCTTGCAATTCGGCGTCCGTAGTCTGAGCCTCGGAGAGGATGTCAGCTGGTATCTACGAAGAACTGATAGCTGCCACACGTGAAAGCGCGTCGGCGACCACGTTGTCCTTGCCGCTGACATGCTGGATGTCGGTGGTAAACTGGGCAATGAACAAGAGCTGGTTCTGCTGGACCGGCGGTAGTTTGTCGCGGCGTTGAGAGAAGGCGTAGGTCAAAGGTTTATGGTCGGTGTAGATAGTGCAGTGCTGTGCTTCGCGAATGTGGCGAAAGTGTTGAACAGCTTCGTATATCGCCAGAAGCTCTCTGTAGTAAGCTGGTGAACTCGACGGGGCGGGGGTAGTGGTTTTGTTGTTGGGACTGGCCGCAGAAGGGATCGTTTTCCGAGCTGAGAGTTTCTTGGAGAAGAACGCCAAGGGATGCCAGTTGTTGTCTACGCGTTACATAATGGTGGCGCCTAGCTACGGCGAAGTTTGAGGCCTGCGTCCGTGAAGAGCCCCAAAGGAGCGTCTGGCACGGGATGGAGAAGTGTGGCGGGGCAGAGAGCAGCGTTGCATTTTTCGAAAAGTTGCGTTAAAGCCGGTGTCCACGTGACGGGTTGAATTCTTCGTAGACCAGCCAAGACATCATGGAGGGAACCATGACAGTCGGCTGCGTGTGGCAAGAAACGTAATCAGCCTGCCGAGGAAACAGCGAAGGTCTTTAGAGGTGGTGGGTTGGGGGTAATTTTGCAGGCCCGAGATGCGTTGATGCAAAGGTCGAGTTCCCTCTGATGAAACTTCATGGCCGAGGAATTTGACGACTTAATTGCCGAGCGTGCCCTTTGGGACATTGACGAGTAGGCCGTGGTCATTGAGGTGTTGGAAAACTAGACGAATGTGCATGCGGTGTTCGTTGGCGTCACGGGAAATACCAATATGTCGTCAAGATAGACGAAGCAGAAGAGGCCGCGGTCGACTTCGTCGAAGAAGCGTTGGAAGGTTTGTCCAGAGTTCCTCAGGCCAAAGCGCATGAAGGGAAACTCGAACAAGCCGAAAGGGGTAATGATTGCAGTTTTCGGGACGTCGTCTGAATTGACGGGTGTAGGCCTTTACTAAAGCCGTGTAGGCCTTTACCAAGTCTAGCACGGAGAAAATGTGGCAGCCATAAATGCGATGGGCGAAGTCCTGTATGTGGTGAACAGAGTACCTATCCGGAATGGTACGGGCGTTGAGGGCACGGTAGTCCCCACAGGGCCTCCAGCCTTCGGTCTTCTTCGGGACAAGGTGAAGTGGCGAGGCCCATGGGCCGTCGGAGCGGCGGGTGATTTCCCTCACGGAGCATAGCTTCGAACTCTACTTTGGCTATGCGCATGCGGTCCGGGACAAGGCGACGGACGCGGCAGAAACCGGGGGGCCTGGGGTGGTCCGGATGTAGTGCACAGTGGTGTGCTGCACATCACGTGGCAACCCGCTAGAGCGCGTCAAGCCGGGAAATTAAGCAAAGGGAATGGATTAAGCAGTCATCACCGGGACTAATATACGCGGATGATATAATGCTGATGGCTGACAACAAGGAAGATTGGCAGAAGTTGATAGACGTTTGTGGTACAGAGGGAGATAGGTTAGGTTTCAAGTTTAGTAAGGAAAAATCTACACTAATGATACTTAATGATGATCGAAGGCGGTGAGCATAGAATACAGGAGTTCACGCTAGAAGTAGTGGATGAGTACGAGAATCTTGGGGTGTGGATAAATAACGGTGCTGAGTATCAGACAGAGCATGAAAAATATGCAATGAATAAAGCTAGTAGGAATGAAGCTTTCATGAAAAATAGGGCACTATGGAATTACTATAGGTATGAAGTGGTAAGAGGGATCTGGAAAGGGGTGATGGTTCCTAGCCTGACTTTCGGTAATGCGGTCCTGTGCATGAGACCAGATGTTCAAGCAAGGTTAGAAATCGAACAACGCGGCGTAGGAAGGCTATAGCTTTGGCAGCACATGGCAATACACCAAATCAGGGGGTACAGGGTGATATGGGATGGGCGTCGTTCGAGAACAAAGCTAGCAGTGAGATAGCATTTGAGGAGCGATTGAGAAAAATGGGGAAAAGCAGTGGGCTAGGAAAGTTTTCATATACCTGTACATAACGAATGTTGAGACCAAATAGAAAAAGCGAACTAGAAAATTGACAAGCAAATATGTGGACAGCAGTAGAGGGGCAAATCAGCAATTATGGGTTAAGAAAAAGGTCAAAGAAACAGAGAGAGCTCTGTGGAAAACAGGGATGCTGACGAAATCGGCACTGGGAACATACCAGACCTTTAAACAAGAAATTGCCAAAGAAAATATCTATGATAATTGTAGGGGAAGCTCTTTGTTGCTTGAGGCCAGGATGGGAGTGTTGCGAACTAGGACATATAGAGTCAGGTACCACGAGATAGGCACGTCGTGCTTTGCGTGCGGAGAGGAGTAGGAAATGGCTGAACACTTGATACTTTTCTGTGAAGGGCTCCACCCTACAGTGGAAAGCAGCGGGGCTGATATATACAAGGCATTGGGGTTTAAGGACAGTGAAGGAAAGGTAGTTTTTAAGCGGGTAGAGGCGAAGGTTATTGATAAACATTCTGTTATCTTATTTCTGCTGTGTTGCTCTCATGCATACGCTGTATAATTTCTTTTGTATTTATTTATTGACGACCGCTACTGTATTGTTCATTAATTGTTATTTCGTTTTGTCTGCTGCTGCCATGTAATGGTTTCCTGGGCCTTCGTCAAGCTGTTCGTACAGCTTTTAGCCCAGGTGACCATCCAGATACTTTCTGGAGAATAAAATATGATTTGATTTGATTGGTGGCTAAAATCAAGACAAAAGTAAAATATCACAAGTCATGGCTACAGGTGACTTCAACCACCACCCGATTTAAAGGGTTCAGCCTTGTCCGTCCGTCCGTCTGTCCGTCCGTCCGTCCATCCATCCATCCATCCATCCATCCATCCATCCATCCATCCATCCATCCATCCATCCATCCATCCATCCATCCATCCATCCATCCATCCATCCATCCATCCATCCATCCATCCATCCATCCATCCATCCATCCATCCATCTATCCATCCGTCCGTCCGTCCGTCCGTCCGTCCATCCATCCATCCATCCATCCATCCATCCATCCATCCATCCATCCATCCATCCATCCATCCATCCATCCATCCATCCATCCATCCAACGCAGTCCAGCGTGCGGCCGTGTTACGCTGGGCCGGATGATAACAAGAGAGGCTGCGCGGAATTAGGCGCAGAGTGTATCGCCACAAAGCCATTTAAGTAGGGCGGTGCCGCTGTTGTCGATGTCGATGAAGCGCATGATGCGGAGGGGGCTACGAGGACTTCCATCAGCGCGGCATCCGAAGCGGTATTGGGACAGATATTAGGTACGGGCTCTTTGAACACGCAGTAGGAATGATCGCTGAAGAACACAAAGGCGTAGAAGCAGTGCACGCACTGAGTAGGGTTGACTGCTGAAAAAAGCAGAGATGAAATGGTTTTGTGGTCTGCATGGTAGCGAAGCCCCCAAGCCCAGTGAAATCGTGAATACAGTTTAAGGCATTTAAGTGAAGCAGTGTCACTGATGTCGATGTTGATGAAGAGCATGATACGGAGAAGCCACGAGGACTTGCATCAGCACGGCATCCGAAGCGATATTGGGGCAAAGATCAGGTAAGCGCTCTTGGAACACGCAGTAGGAATCATCGCTGAAGAACCGATATGATGTCGAAACCCCGCTGGGCTGAATAGAATTGATAGGCGAAAAAAGCAGAGATGAAATGGGTTTTTGGTCTGCATGGTAGCGAAGCCCTCATGTCCACTGAAATCGTGATTACGGTTTAAGGCGTTTAAGTAAAGCAGTGTCACTGATGTCGATGTTGATGAAGAGCATGATACGGAGAAGCCACGAGGACTTGCATCAGCACGGAATCCGAAGCGGTATTGGGGCAAGGATCAGGTACGGGCTCTTGGAACACGCAGTAGGAATCATCGCTGAAGAACCGATATGGTGTCGAAACAGCGCACGCGGAGTATGGTTGACAGCTGAAAAAGGCAGAGATGAAACGAGTTTGTGGCCTGCATCGTAGCGAAGCCCCCATGCCCTCGGTTAATGACTTATAGTCGAAATCAAGAGGAAGAAATGGGGTTGGGCAGGGCACGTAATGCGAAGGCAATATAACCGCTGGGCCTTAAGGGTTACGAAGTGGATTTAAGATATGGCAAGCATAGCAGGGGGCGGCAGAAAGTGAGGTGGGCGGATGAGTTTAAGAAGTTTGCGGTGATACGGTGGGAGTGGCTAGCACAGGAGATGCCTAAGTGGAGAGAAATGAGAAGCCTTTGTCCTGCAGGGGGCCTAGCTAGGCTGATGATGATAATGATATCATAAAATTGAAAATTTGATTGCTTTATTGTGTTAGGTCTCTATGAAGTGACGGAAGAGTACTTGTCCAATTAATAATATGATGGGAGAGGAGGAAATCACTTTCAACATGAAGACTATCAGCCTGACTACACCCCATAGGACAACTCTCCAATTAACCCTGCCAGGTGCCAGCTGTGGCCACCTTATCCAGGCAAACTTTTTAATCTCCTTCGCCCACCTAACTTTATGCCGCCCCTTCCACGCTTGCCTTCTCTTGGAATCCACTCTGTTACCCTTATCGACCATGGGTTATCCTGACTTCCGCGTTGCATGCACTGCCCAATCCTATTTGGTCCTCTTGATTTCGACTAGGGTGTCACTAACACGCGTTTGTTCCGTAACCCACTCTGCCCGTTTCCGGTCTTTTAAAGTTACACCTATAATTTTTTTTCATAGCTCGCTGCGAGGTCCTCAGTTCGTTTCGTTAGCCTGCACGTTTCTGCTCGGCAAGTGCAGGACCAGTAAGATATAGATGTTAATACTCTTCTCTTGAGGGATATTGGTGAACTGGTATTGATGATCTCACCCCATTATTTTTCTTCTAGTTATTTGCCTCTCATGATCCGGATCTGCGGTCAAACCTGCCCTAAGTAGACATAATACCAAATCACTTCCAGCTCCTGGCTACTAATTGTAAATCGTCGTTACCTTCCGAGACTGTTGAGCCATATCAAGAAGCAAGTGAGAGTGCCGGAGTTAAACTTCCCTGCCCTCCTACCGATGGGAAAGGCGGTTAGCAGCACGAAGAGCACTTCAGGTCTTCGTCCGGCGACACGTTGCCGGTTGGGGCAGCAATTCCAACTTCTCAAAGCAAAACTTATTTATTAAAGACGGGATTGAAATACAAGGTGGTGATGACAAGGCAGTTTAAAGAAACGGATGATAAAAAAAAGGCTGTTAAAAACGGCCGAGCTTGAGACTCGGCGCGCTCGTCCCAAGTCGTCGTTTCCCGCGGGTTTCAACCCCTTCGATAATTGGGCGGAGCTTGAATAATCTAGCTCTCGCCCAATTTAGACCAATAGCAAAGCAATTGCATCGTATGTACTAGTGGGCGGAGCCCAGGGCTCGCCTGTGCCGAGCCCAGTGGAATGCGCAGCCTCTCACCCTAAGCGGGCGTCACGCCTCGACGTACATTCCTCGATTCCCCCACCCTCCCCGGGCATGATCGCTCCTGGTAACAGGTGCGGGGGGGGGGGGGGGGCATTGGCCCCGTGGGCTGTCCCGAGCCCAGTGGAATGCGCAGCTCGCTGCATGCGCATTCGATCCACCGGTTGCCACGCGTCGGGACAGAAAGGATTAGTGCCGCCTTTCACCCTAAGCGCGGGCGTCACGCCTCGACGTACATTCCTCGATTCCCCCCCCCCCCTTCCCCGGGCATGATCGCTCCTGGTAACAGGTGCGGGGGGGGGGGGGGCATCGGTTCCGTGGGCTTCCACTTAACACCTCCCCACCAAGAATGTTGGGGGGACACTTGCTGTACAAACAACATACCGAAGCCCACAATAGCACAAAGCATCCTGCTTTCAACAACATACAAAACGCGCGAAAGCACAAGTACCAGCACAAAAAAAAACACAAACCAAGGAGGGGCACTTCACATCCTACTTATGGCAATAGCGAAAGGAGTAGGTTCACAAGGATATCTTGTTGCATGCATCTACACTCAGATTTACATATTTTTCTCTTTGCGAGCAAATAACAGTCTAAACACTCATCACACAAGGAGTCCATCATTAATGCACTTGAGATGTAAGTCCACAAGCACTCACACACACACACTCAGGTTGGGCCACCGTCCCGTACGTTCCTTGGCCCGCGATGTCTGATCCATCTACCTAGCACAGGCGGCTCCCTGATTTGTTGCTGGTTCAGATGCGTGGACTCATGTAGTGTGGATTCAAAGGTGTAACTCCCACTATGCAATTCCGGAACACCTTTTATATCCCCAAACTCTCCGTCAGACTCAAAAATTACGCCTACGTTGTTCACTCTGGCGTAATACTTTCTTAGTCTATTGGCGTGCACCCACCGCTCAGAACCATCTCTGAACTTGACAACATAGCTGTCGGGTCGTCTATGCTCTTTAATCGTTGCTGGGCCCACCCATTTAGGCTGCATCTTCTTCTGCTGGTTCGTATCCAACACGAGGACTTCCTCACCCTCACAGAACCCTTTGGCTCGTGCCCTTAGATTGTATTTCTCCGCATACGCTTTCTGCAGCTGCTTGATTTGGTGATCTACCCTCTCTGCTAATTCAGCCATTTGCTGCCGCAGCTTGATCAGAAACTCTGACGTAGCCTTATTTAGGCCCGTAAGTGGTGTCCAGTTCCCTGTCCATGTCTTTTGGAGGATGCTTAATGGGCCTTGAGGGACGCGTCCATACATAACCTCAAACGGGGACGCTCCCGTGATCTCGTGTGGAACTTCTCGGTATGCCCACAGCATGCATGGAATAAACCGGTCCCACCCGCGCGCGTGGTCACCTATTATGTGTCTGAGAATCGCCTTGAACGTGCCGTTCCAGCGCTCAATGATGCCATTGCTTTGCGGATGCTCCGGCGTCGAAAACCTCATGTTTATCCCCAAGCGCTGTACGAGTTCCCGAGTCAGTGCTGAGGTGAGGTTTGTTCCCTGGTCGCAGCAAATCAGCTGAGGGACACCGAACCGCGCGAAAATGTCGAGAAGCGCTTGACACGTGGTCTTAGCTGTTAGTGAGCGCAGCGGTATCACCTCTGGCCACCTGGAACATAGATCGATAACACATAAAGCGTATCGATGTCCCCGCGATGATACGGGCTCGATAGGTCCAATGCAGTCCAAATAAATCACTTCGAAAGGTTCCCTTGGCCGAGTAAGCGGTGTGATCGGTACCCTATCTGTCGTCTTTCTCCTCGAAAACGTTTGACAAGTATGGCAGGTTTGACAATGCCGTCTGACGTCGGCAGCTAGGCTAGGCCAGAAAAACGCACTGCGGATACGCTGTTTAGTTTTCTTTTCAGAAAAGTGTCCTCCGCAAGGCATATCATGCGCAAGAGTTAGCAATTCTTTCCGACGACTCTGCGGGAGTACGAGCTGTCGACACCGTCTGCCATCCAACACTTCTTGGTGAAAGAGTAGTCCTCCTTCTATTACCATTTTATGCGTTCCGGCCTGCGCCTGTGACCAAGAGTCTGCCAGGGAAGCATCTCCTCTTTGCTCACTGGCGAACGTAGGGTCCGCCATGCTCTCGTCTGTCCGCGTTGGCGCGAGCTGTATACCTTCTGATGCCCCATTTTCTTCTGCGCTCTCGCTTGGTTCAAATTCCAACTCCCGTGATCTGTTCTGATCATGTTGTGCGATCTCGGTTTCTGCTTGTATTATCCTCACCGCGAGATCAGCGGCTTCTCTTTGCTCTCTTTTGAGTGCCTCGAAAACGACCGGGGTCACTAGGGCATCGACCTCTCCAGTTAGCTCATCTGTAACCGCGCATAAAGTGACTAGTTGCGGGCCTGCGCCGCTATCTTCCGTGGGTAAGCCCAGCGGAACATGAAAGAGCTCGGCTGTTACGGTGTGCCCGAACGCACCTCGTAAGCGTACCGTCCCACTTCCCTGCTTCTGGACTTCCTCAGGCACCACTTTTCGTCTCAACACGGTGATGTCTGCGCCTGAATCGAGGCACGCTTTGAGCGGTTGTTCCCCACATACGAGATCCACCCATGTCAGCCGTGATACCAGCGCCAAACCTCTTGTTGCCACCTCAGCTCGCGTTACGGATTCGACCGCGGCTCTCGCTGTCATATTTGCGTCCTGCTGGTGACGACCTAAGTCATTACCAGACCCTACATTGGGCCTCTTCTGCGGGCAGTTCCACTGCACGTGACCAAATTTACCACAGCCATAGCATTTTGACGGTTCCCTGTGCTCGTTCTTGGATCGATTTCCTTGGTTCCGTGGTTCACGCGGCTTTGCCTCATACTTTTTCGGCTCCTCTGCAGCCCTTTGGCGGCGCCCACGCCTACTGTCTTCATATTGTTCGGCAAGTTGCGCAAGCTCCTTGGGTTTCAACCACTTATCTGTCTCCTGTTGGAGAATGTACTCGCGAATTTCGTCCGGCATAGTCTGCTTAGCGCGGTCTGCCACCATTAATGCTCGAACGTCCTCTAATGTTCTCACTTTCCTACTTTGCAAGTAGTATCCAAGCGTTACGTCCAGCTGGGTGACAAACTGACCCCAGCTTTCGGCATCTTTCCTACAAGTGTAGAACCTGCGCTTGTATTCTTCAGCAGTTAATCTGAGCTCCGCGAGTACTAGCTCCCGAATTTCCTCGAAACTCATTACCGTGTCGACCGACTGGTTAGCCACGAGTGCTCGAGTTTTTTCATTCAGGAAGGGCATTATAATTGGCCCCGCGATGTCATTCGGGATCTCTCAAGCCCTTATCATATTTTCGGCGCATTTGAACCATGCAGGAATGAGGTCGTCCAACTGTGGCATTGGCGCGAGGACTGCCCTTAGATCATCTGCGTGCCGACCCCATTTTTCCCTTCTGCTGCCATTTCCCGAGGTGCCCTGACCTCCCTGAATCAGCGTCTGGAGCTGAATTTTTAGCTTAAGAGCTTCAATCTCGAGCTCCTGCTCCCTCAAGCGCGTGCTACCCTGGCTGCTGTCACACGCCGGGGTGTTAGCACTCTGCCCATTCATAATCGTCACGTTCTCCGTGTCTTCCCCGTCAGAGTCCGTGTCACTAGCGTTTTGACTTCCCACGCGCAGCCTCTGTGCTCGGGTAGTGACTGACATCGCGTTCCCGGAGAAAACGGGAAAGGGCCCACCTGTGTTCTGCAGACTTCTTGTTCGTGCTGCGCTGGGTCGGTGTCTTTCCGCTGTTCACGTTGAGCTGGTGGCGGAAGGGGTGGGAGTCCCACCGGTGTTCACTGCGGTGCCCGTCACGTCCTCCAGGCCGATGAAGTCGCCAGCCACAGATGCCGCCGAAGTCGCCGCGCTCCGCTCCATCGGTCCGCTTCTTCGCTGTCAGCGCTGACGTGGAGCCTTGACTCCGAGACCTCGACTGGACTTTGGTCCCCGGGGCTTCTCCCCAAGACTTTGTGCTCCGTCAATCTTCAGGAAGGTACTGCCTCCAACCGCTCTGCAGGAAGCCGCTCAGACGCTCCTGGTCACGGCACCAGTTAAACTTCCCTGCCCTCCTACCGATGGGAACGGCGGTTAGCAGCACGAAGAGCACTTCAGGTCTTCGTCCGGCGACACGTTGCCGGTTGGGGCAGCAATTCCAACTTCTCAAAGCAAAACTTATATTAATAATAATAATAATAATAATAATAATAATAATAATAATAATAATAATAATAATAATAATAATAATAATAATAATAATAATAATAATAATAATAATAATAATAATAATGGTTTTATTTGCGCCTAATGAATACATGGCGCGGGAGACCCGCAGTAAAAGCTGTCACAAGCGACAGCTTGACAAAGCCGGAGGCCCCCCTATACACTTGACAGCATCATAGGCGCAATGAAACGGCATGTCTCATCCAAAAACTAAATAGAACAAAACATGAAAACATCAGCAATTACAATCACTCACAAGAACTACATAAAATTATACAGAAAATGTGGTAGAATGAAGTTAGAAAGCACTTACAAAAGCAATGAAACATTCATGTGCGATGGCAATGAGATTAGCGAAAGTAACAGATAAATTAAGCACATTTTGCTTCAAATAAAATTCAAAACAAAGTGAATACAGACAAGCGGTACAGTCAGGGTAAACAACAACGTGACAGAGTAAACAGGAATGGCAAGCGAAGTGTCCTAGTACATGTTGAAATACCGGCGGAGTGTTTTGAACGTCACCTTTTCAAGTTGGATATGTTTATGATTTAAATCATTTAGTAACCGGGATAGTTTATTCTGTATTGTTTGTAGGCCGTATGTTGTGCGAAACGTCCTTACTTTCCAGAGCTCCGTGCGACGTGTCTGGCGTGTAGTAGTGTTTGGTTGTAACCTGGCTAGACGATGTAGAAATGAACTGTTGCTAGCGTTTTCATTCTTAATTGCCTTGCAAAGGATATAATCAAACAGTTTGGTAACAGGAATTATGTTGTATTTGGGAAATAGATGATACGTATGTGAATAAAACGGCAGATTTTCTATTACTCTTACAAACCTTTTCTGCAACTTGTGAAGCTTCTGCAAATTTCCGTAAGTTGTCGTAGACCAAACTAAGTGACAATAATTGAGTCGGGAGGAGAATAAGGTATTATAAAGTAACAGTAAGATTTTTGTTGGTAGTAAATTGCGATTACGGTATACTAGCCCAATTACTTGTGCTAGCTTAATTAGCATGCTGTCCACGTGGACATCCCATGACATATTCTGCTGAAAGATAACACCTAATGTCTTAATACTGGAAGTTACTTCGAGAGGAGTGGCATTTAAGTAGATAGACTTTTGTATTGTTATGTTTTTGTTTTTACTTCGAAAGAATACGGCTTTTGTTTTGTTTGCATTAATCGTCAGGCTGTTTTTACGTGTCCATTCGTCTAGTTTTATTAATGTTAAATTAGCAGCATCAACAAGGTCGTCACTAGTTTTACCAGTTAATAATATGCTGGTATCATCCGCGTACATGATAAATTTCACGGTTGCATCAATATTCACAATATCATTCACGTACATAATAAATAAAAAAGGTCCTAATATACTGCCCTGTGGGACCCCTGCTGAAATAGATAATGGGTTAGAACTGTGGTTGTTTATGACGACTATTTGTCTACGAAATTCCAAGTAGGAGCGTATAAGAGATGCAGCGTTACCACGAAAGCCATAGTGTTGGAGTTTCTTAATTAAAAGTTGATGACTGATGGAATCAAATGCTTTTGACAGGTCAATAAAAATTCCTAGTACAAGTCTTCCTTCTTCAAACTGATTTAGTATGTGTTCTTTTTGTTGTAGCAATGCGAGTTGTGTGCCTAAACCCTTACGGAAGCCATACTGGCAATCAGTCAGCAGGCAATGTTTCTGCTCGAATTCGGATAGTCGCTTTAAAATAACTTTTTCGAAGACTTTTGAAAAGACGGGAAGGATTGATAACGGTCGATAGTTTCCTAAGTCGTTTTTATCGCCTTTTTTAAAGAGCGCAGCGACTCGCGCTATCTGCATCGTTCGAGGAAACGTGCCTTCGCTTATACAGATATTGAAGATATAGGTAAGACAAGGAGAGAGAAGGTCAGCAACATATTTGATTGGTTTTATTTGGATACCATCAATATCTTTAGCGGTACTATTATTTAGACTGTGAATTGTGCTAATTATCTCTCCCTCATTTACTGGATACAAAAATATAGAGCTAGAGTTGTATGGAATACCATCAAGATCATTGTCTGGTGCGTTGTTACTTCCAATTTTAACAAAGATTCGTTAAAAGCGTCTGCAAGTGCTTTTTCCTGTAACTCAAGACCATTTATTTTTAAGCTCTGTATCCTTTCCTCGGGAATATTGCAGTTCAACAGAGTTCAGTTTTTTCCACATTGCGGCCGTACCTGGAGCTAGTGAATTAAAGGAAAGTGTATAGTAATCTCGCCTGGCCTTTTTTATATCTTTGTCTAAACGATTCCTAATTTTTTTAAAAGCCTGAAATATTTCGGGGTCTCTGGTCTTTATAAATTCACTGTATAATGCATTCTTTCTCCGTATTCTGGCAGATAGCTCTGCACTAATCCATGGTTTACGTATTTTCTTTTTGTGTTTAATGCACTTAAAAGGAAAGCTAGTGTCATAACTTTCTTTCAATAGGCTGAAAAAAGCGTCGTAAGCCAAATTTGCGTCTTTAAGATCGTATACAGTGTCCCAACATGTCTGAGCTATCTTCTCACGAAAAATAGAAAGAGCCTGATCAGTTATTAGTTGAATGAAATGGTTTGTCTTTGTTTCCTTGTTTCGAACGTGACCCTTGAAACATAAATATATCGGCAAGTGATCACTGAGATCCGATGCGAAGACGCCAGCGTTAATGACTTCAGAACTTAAATTCGTAATAAATACGTCAATTAAAGATGACGAATTCTCGGTCACTCTGGTAGGAAGACTGATAGTATTCCAACACGCATTCATCTCCAAGAGAGTATCTAACCTATGTTTTGGTGAATCATTCTTCATCATGTTAATGTTGATGTCTCCGCCATAAATTAAATTGAATTTGTTGTCATTTATAAAGACGAGAAAAGTTTCTAAGAACTCCAAGAATGATGTAACGGAACCATTCGGAGGGCGATAGCAAACAGCGAAAACAGTATTGTTTTGTATCACTGATAAAAATTCATAGTCATAAGTTATTACTGAAAACTGGTTCGATATTTCACATGCAGACGGCTTTTTAACCAAGGTGCATATTCCGCCACCACGACCTGTTGATCGATTCAGGTAGAAAGTATTGTACAATGGAAGCCGAAAGATGTTCACATCGTCAACACACCAAGTCTCTGTCAGCATAATGACGTCAAAGGATTGCTTTGTTTGCTCAAAAAAGAGTTGTAAGTCATGTTCCTTGCGAGTAAAAGAACGTATGTTTAAGTGAAAACATTTGAAAGCCTTCGAAAACGCTGTACCTAAGTGATGGTTGAAAGTGTGTGGCAAAACGTAAGATTGAGTAGGTGCCATAGTGTTCATTGTGTTCAGCTGATCTGTTGCTTAAGTTTGTCGCGGTCACTAGAGCAGGAAATGACCACCGCGTTTTGCCCATCAGCTTTCCGGACCAAGACCTTGTTGTTGTTGTGCCATACGTATTTGTAGTTATTTGCCTTGGCCCAGAGCTTTGTTTCGGTAAGCAGAGTACATGTCCTTTTTGTCAGGTTTTCTAACACAAAAATGCTGTCATTTCCCTGGCACAGTGTTTTCCTGTTTTGCCACCATTTGTCTCTTACTGATTGTTTGGCGAAACGACAGATAATGCCAGGTATCTTATCTTGCTTTGAGGGAAGGCGATGAGTGGACACTATGTCACTTTCCTGAAGCTGTGGCAGGTTGTTTAGAGTTGCCAGCTTATTCATCTCATCAATCAGGTTTTCATCCTTCATTGCTTTAATTCCATGGAACTCAAGGTTAAGCTTTCGGCTTCTCCATTCCAAACAGTCCATTTCGTTTTTCAGCTGCGTTATTTCATCGTCTTGCTTTTCAATCTTGTCTACCCTGTGTTTCAGTTCCCTGACCTCACGTTCGTTCTTTTCTACCCGAGTTAGAAGCTCATCGTAGTGGTCACTCATGTACTGAACTGTGTCTTCGACGCTGTCAACTGTTTCTTTCAGCGGTAAAAGGTACTCCAGCTTTTCATTGATTGATTTCAGCAGTGCACGAACATCCTGGTCATCCGTATCATTACTGGATCTATCGAGTTGTGGAGTACGACCTTTCGAACGCCTGCAATTTGAGCAACGCCACGCACTGCGATACTGCTCCCCTATTTATTAAACACGGGATTGAAATACAAGGTGGTGATGACAAGGCAGTTTAAAGAAAAGGCTGATAAAAAAAAGGCTGTTAAAACGGCCGAGCTTGAGACTCGGCGCGCTCGTCCCAAGTCGTCGTTTCCCACGGGTTTCAACCCCTTCGATAATTGGGCGGAGCTTGAGTAATCTAACTCTCGCCCAATTTGGACCAATAGCAAAGCAATTGCATCGTATGTACTAGTGGGCGGAGCCCAGAGCTCGCCTGTGCCGAGCCCAGTGGAATGCGCAGCCTCTCACCCTAAGCGGGCGTCACGCCTCGACGTACATTCCTCGATTCCCCCACCCTCCCCGGGCATGATCGCTCCTGGTAACAGGTGCGGGGGGGGGGGGGGGCATTGGCCCCGTGAGCTGTCCCGAGCCCAGTGGAATGCGCAGCTCGCTGCATGCGCATTCGATCCACCGTTTGCCACGCGTCGGGACAGAAAGGATTAGTGCCGCCTTTCACCCTAAGCGCGGGCGTCACGCCTCGACGTACATTCCTCGATTCCCCCCCCCCCCCCCCATTCCCCGGGCATGATCGCTCCTGGTAACAGGTGAGGGGTGGGGGGGACATCGGCCCCGTGGGCTTCCACTTAACAGCCGGTATTAAGACGTGACTCGCAAAGGTTCTCAGTTTGTCGTTGACTGGTTGAAATGAGCACACAATAGGACGCTTGCATATCACTTTTTGTGCTTATCCAGGAAGCCATGTAACGTTTTGTGCGCATCAAGATCTGACTCTGGTGTCCTGTGCATGACACCAACGAAAATGCTGTGTTGCAAATATGAAACAATCGCGTTCACACTGTAGAACTAGTGGAGCAATCCTAAAGAAGAAATGACTAGGATGAATAATTGCAAACGAATGCAGTTTCTAACGCGGGGAAAAAAATGCGCTTAGGCTGCCGTACAGAAATATGTGTTTCACAGCGTAGAAAATTAACCGAACGCAGTGACAGCCAGGAAAAACAGTGAATGCGACCAATTTGAGTGAACAAAACAGCAGAAGTTACTTTTGAATAGTGCCTTGCACATGGTTTTTCTCAATTTAAAACGCTCGAGCAGATTTGCACACAATGTTCAGACGCATTCCCGCTTAAATGGCGCTGCCCGCATCGGTATATCACAGCGCTACACGTCGGCCTATTAGATGACGCCTGGAAAGGGTTGCGCCGAGCTGCAGACTATAAAAAGAGCCAGCGACATCATAAAGATGGGCGCAGAAAGGACAGAACACAATAGAATGCGGAAGCGGCATCCTGTGCAGGCGTTGTTGATGACGCTCGAGCAGAAAAAAAAAGCATTCAGCCAGCACTGCTGCCGACCGCGAAGGAATGACGTTCCACGCCCACTCAACGCAGCGTGGCGGCGAAAACATGGGCTCCTGTGGAAAAAAAAGGGGCAGAGAACAAAGGACGCAGCGCTTTTCGCGGTGCACCCAAAGGTGCACGAATATCGAGTGGCGCAGTGACGCGCGATATACAAGACACCAGCTCAGAAAGATGACATTTGCATTTTGGAACTCACACCAGTTCCCCGATTACACCGAAGTGATCTGGGTGCCCCTAGAGATTCCTAGGTTAGATATGTGAAAAACCAGCGAAAAGGACGCATTCACAAGGAGGAGAAGTACACAGGACTTCTCCTCCTTGTGAATGCGTCCTTTTCGCTGGTTTTTTCCACATACTATGCACCAACTGGCCCAACAAGCTACGCTTCTTCAATCCTAGGTTAGAGGACCAAAACTTATGGATTCCTATATATACTGGCACTGCCAGGGCGCGGTGAATTTGCTACAGCTTCATATTGCGAGTCGGGCTACATGTGTACGCGGTACTAACCGCTTTCAGCGCCGTCGCAAACGCGAATAGTTAAATTCGCTTTTTTTACTTCGGCAGCGCACAGACCCCCGGATGCATTTTGTGCCTGCACAATCGCATCGCCTTCCAATCCCTGGCCACGCTGGCTGGAGTACCAAAAGAAAGTTTTGCATCTACCTTATTTATTCGGATATCAGCCGGCCTTGATTGCTGGTGATACTCCATAATGAGAGGACGTGGAAAAAAAAACGGCTTTTCGAACGCAAGCCGATGCGATAAGGTTAGCGGAATGCACAGGCATTAATTATCGCGCGTGTGACGCTATTCAGTGGGGCGCTTCTGCGATGCAAGAGGAAGACAAAACAGCAGACATAAAAACGGAAGTGGTGCGTACCTTTCACTTATGAAACAAAAACCACTAAATGTTTAACGCCCAAGTGTGCTGAGCTGCTAGAACAGCCTTGCACTTAACGCTGGTGTAGAATAGCAGCACTTGTTCAGCGCTATATCTCGGAACATGGACCTATAGACGCGTGTGCACGAGCTTCAAGCAACGCCTGGCACTTGTGAAGGAATTGTGAAACTTCACGCGAGGCATGCGAAGGCATCATTGAATGCAGTAAGAGATTATAAAAAAAATAAAGAAATCTTTGCTTTACTTTAGTAAATACAAAAGGTGATTGTTGAGGGGCTCAGTGAGGTTGCAGGTTCCATCCCGGTCGGGGCTGCTGCGTTTTGACGAAGATGAAATGCCCATGTGCTGTGAGATTTGCTATAGAACTCTACGTCTTTCGTAGCGCACATGTGGCGTTGGAGCCGCCCACATCAAATACGTAGCCGGGATTAATTTTTTTCGGGATTGGTCTGACGGAATTTTGTGTATGGGGTGTGCTGCAGGGTGGCGCATGCCTAGAGCATAAGCACCGTTAAGAGAATGTTAGTATTGTAAAATTTTATTGAATAATTTTCTGTAGATTTGATGATTTAAGGCAGAAAGCTGGGCTGTTTGGTGTTTAGATTGAGAGGACGTAGCAGTAGCGCTAAAAAACACAGGGACGACAGGATAGAAGTACACAACACAGGCGCTAGCGCTTGTGTTGTCTACTTCTATCTTCTCTGTTTTTTAGCGCTACTACTATGTCCTCTCAATAGATTCGATGAAACGCCAGTCGGGATAACGAATGTACAAACAAAGCAGTGAATATTCATGATGAAAAAACAGCCCAAGGAACGAGACGAAAACACGAAGGAAGAAAAGACAGACACGGGCGTTGACTAACAACTGAAATTTTTATTTCGATGCAGGACACATATATAAAGTACAAAGATGGGGGTGTGTCCAAGGCGATCCTGCACAATCACCGAAACAGTGTGGTCACGTCCAAGGGTACAAACGATAAAAAGGTGAAAAGGCCGAAAGAAAGACAAAAAGGCGATAAAACCACAGTGTAAGAGGCCGGGACGGAAGGTGAAAGCGATGAAAACGATGAAAACAGATATGCACGCGCCAAAAGGAAAAAAAAAAACAGCGTTAAACTAACGGTAAAAACGGGACCAAAATCGCGGCACAAGGTGATTAACAAAAAGACAGAGAGGGGCATTTTAGAACAGGATTAAACGTTTACCCTGCCTCTAAGAAAATCCAATTCTTTTTGCGACAAGCACAGGGAGGGTGTACTCACACATTGTTCCTTTGCGTTGTGGATTTCGAATGCTTCTACGATTTCCCTGGATATCCTATCCCGTACTTTAGCAAGAATTGTGCAGCGATTGAAATCTGGGTAACAGGTTTCGTCGGGATCATCATCCTTACGTTTGCACTTTTTGCAGTGCTTGGCAAGGTGCCCAGAAATTGCCAAACTGTCTACATTATTCCTGTGCTCTTGAAGCCTAATGTTGAGGCACCTGCCTGTTTGGCCAATATATCTCTTCCCACAGGATACGGGCAGAGAGTAGACGACGCCGGTTTTGCAGGGGACGAGTTGTTCCGAATGAGTCTGCCCACACCCACGGGCGATCAGAGGTTTGTCCACCTTCGGGCATAGGGCGGAAAGCTTGTTTGGCGCTGAAAAGACGACGTCAACCCCTGAACGTTTCGCGACCTTTTTGAGGCGGTGGCTGACCTCATGAATGTAGGGCATTACGACCACTCTTCTGTTCTCCCTGTTGGACGCCTCCTGCGCGTCATGTCGTCATTGTTTCTTGGCGACGGACCCGGCAACGGACACCAGAACGTACAGGGGATATCCGGCGGTTGACAGGCGCTTGACCTGGTTGCTGAAACTATCCTGGAAATGATGTTCACAGGACTTCTGAAGCGCATTTTGAAAGCAAAGTCTTACTATCCCTCTCTTAACGAGTTTTGTATGGGCAGACATAAAAGGCAGAAGAGGTTTTTTACCCCTGGGCTGATATGACCAGCAGCTGGTTAGAGAAATGCAGTCGCAAGTCCAGAAATCTGATTGAGCATTCATGCGGTGTTTCATGCGTCAAAGCCAGAGGAATACATTGGCCAAACATAGAAAGGATTTCGGATACCAAAGGGTTAAATGCTTCGTGGCTGCAATTCAAAAGGACGAGATAGTCATCCACGTAACGAAAAATTTTTATTACGCACGTATCAGCGATCCTGTCATTCAACATCCTATCGTATCTATCGTATCTAGCAAGCAATAGTTTCAGCCTCGACACATATATTGACAGCCTCGACCACGACGCAAACCGCCTTCAAACTGACGCCGCTACCGAGAAGAGCTTCAACGACACGCTCTAATAATAATAATAATAACATTAATAATAATAATAATAATAATAATAATAATAATAATAATAATAATAATAATAATAATAATAATAATAATAATAATAATAATAATAATAATAATAATAATAATAATAATAATAATAATTGTGTTTTTTGGGGGGAAAGGAAATGGCGCAGTATCTGTCTCATATATCGTTGGACACCTGAACCGCGCCTTAAGGGAGGGGATAAGAGAGGGAGTGAAAGAAGAAAGGAAGAAGTAGGGGCCGTAGTGGAGGGCTCCGGAATAATTTCGACCACCTGGGGATCTTTAACGTGCACTGACATCGCACAGCACACGGGCGCCTTAGCGTTTTTCCTCCATAAAAACGCAGCCGGGTTCGAACCCGACCGCGGCGGCTGCGTTTTTATGGAGGAAAAACGCTAAGGCGCCCGTGTGCTGTGCGATGTCAGTGCACGTTAAAGATCCCCAGGTGGTCGAAATTATTCCGGAGCCCTCCACTACGGCCCCTACTTCTTCCTTTCTTCTTTCACTCCCTCTCTTATCCCTTCCCTTAAGGCGCGGTTCGGGTGTCCAATGATATATGAGACAGATACTGCGCCATTTCATTTCCCCAAAAAACCAATTATTATTATTATTAGAGCGTGTCGTTGAAGCTCTTCTCGGTAGCGGCGTCAGTTTGAAGGCGGTTTGCGTCGTGGTCGAGGCTGTCAATATATGCAGCGTCGGCGTGTCGGGGGCGGCGTCTTCGTGCGGCATGGACGTTGGAGAATCTTCGGTGTTTCGCTAGGGAGCAACGTCACCTCCAGAGGTTGCTCTCTTTAGTTTCCCCTGCGTGGGCTGGGAGACCTTCCTCGTAACGGGGCTGCGTAGCTGCGCCGTGGCGACGCAAAGCGCGAGGTTGACGGCGATATGATGAGCGCGACAGGCGGTTCGGCGAGTACTCCTCTCGGCGCAGGTACTCGGACGTTGGCCGAAGCGTGGTCGTGGTGCGTCAACGGCAAATCCACGAAGGCCCATACATCGGTACGGGCAGTGACGAAGAATATGGCCGGCCTCACCGCAATGGAAGCACAACGGTCGGTTGTCGGAAGTCGTCCAGGCGTCGCATTTCCCGGGGCTTGATCGAGCGTCGTTCGTAGGCTGGGCGGGCGGGGGCTGCGAGTCGGCGTTCTGGAACAAGTGGCTCATCTCGGAGAGGACGTAGTGGTTGTCGATGGGGCTGAGGAGTCCGTACTGCAGCGGCGTAGGTCATGGCCTTGGGTTCTGTGGCCGTCGGGGTGCCAAGTGCCTGTTTAACTTCTTCCCGTACCACATCCATCTGGGTCGCTGCTTGCGGCTGTGGGGAGGACGGCAGTAATCGCCGTAGCTCCTCGCGGACGATTTCGCGGATCACTTCCCGCAAGCTGTCGCTAGTGGTGGTCGTCGTGTCCGGATGGATTGCACAGGCAGAGGAAGAATGGTTGTACTGCCGTGCCCGGATGTCGAGGGTCTTCTCTATCGTGCAGGCTTCTTGCATGAATTCCTCGGTTCTTCTTGGCGGCTGCGGACGAGGATGCCAAAGAGATTTTTTTTCGCCGCGCATTAAAAACTGAACTTCCTTTTCCTCGGTCATCTCGGAGTCGGCGCGGCGAAATAGGCGCTTCATCTCTTCGACGTAACCATGGACGGGCTCATTCGGAAGCTTGATCCTGGACTCGAGGAATCGTTCGGCTCTTTCTTTCCTCCCGACACTGGTGAATACCTTCAAAAGTTCTCTCTTGAATAGCTCCCATGTCGCTAGGAACGACTCGTGGTTTTCGTACCACGTACGTGCTGAGCCCTCCAATGAAAAAAATGCGTGCCCAATTTTTTGCCGCATCGTCCCACTTGTTGAATAATGACACGCGCTCAAATTGGTCCAACCATCCTTCGGAGTCTTTGCCTAGGAATCTATTGAAAGTTTTCGGCACCCGCGGCTGCACCAGTTTGATCGGTGTCGACATATTCGGCGAGGTTGCGGTGCTCGTAGCAGCGTCTTTTCGCTGTCTGGTGCGGTCCGGCAGGGTCCCGAGCTCAGGCTCTTCTCCCTGGAGACGTCGGCTGGCTCGTCTTTCTGTGCAAAGCGCACAGGGCTGGCGTCACGACTTCAGCGGGGCATCCGGAACATGGAAGGCTGCCCAGCACCTCCACCAGATGTCACGAAGTGGTGACTGCAATCCGAGGAGCAGAACGACAGCGAAGATGGCGTCTAAACAAAACCCTTTATTTGGGCTGACTTGCGGCCACAATGGGCTGAATCACTCGGCGGCGGAGTATGTACAAGCGTGCTCGGCGGTCGTCGAACAGAATGCCCGCTGCTGTCGGCCGTGCTAGATTTAAAGCTAATAGCGAACTTCCTAGTGAAAGCATGCAAAGTTACTAGAACATTCTGGAACAACGTAGAATCAGCTCTGCCTGGCGGCGATCAATGGAGATAAATCTAGTCGCGTCTTGCATCGCAAACAAAGCAATAAAGGTGCGTGCCGGTAGCTATGAAGAATGATCAAACACTACAAAGGCTCGTGATAATATGCTTTGCCACATTTAAGTGGGATTTCGTAAACCACACCGGTGGCACACCGCACGTACGGCTTTGTGTGCTTCGTCCCGCAGCCGGAATTGTCAGGGCTGCAACTGCTGACCTTGGGACACATCTTGTAAATTTACTTGGCGCAGAGGAGACCAGCGGCACGCCGTACTCGTTGCCAACCCTTTTCAGGTTGTGGGACACCCTACGAGTGTAGGAGATAACCACCGGCTTGACGCTGCTACGTTGTTGTCTCCTTGCTTTCTTTGGTCGCCCTTTAACTTTCTGCAAGAGTGTCTCGGTCACTGCTGTCCATACGTGGTCAGGGAACTCTGCTTTGCTCAGTCTAGCTACCTCGCCCTGAAAGCTTACCTGCATCGTGTGAGGGCACGACTTGAGGGGGGCGGATTTCTGGGGAAGGGTCGCAATAGCAAGCAATATGGAAGAACTTTGCTTCAGTTAAACGATCCGCGACCAGTATTAAGGGCAAGGCAGCGAACCTCTGTAAATCCATCAATCTCGAGAACCTGGCAAGAGTTATTACGGACTCCAGAATAAATTACTTGTCGGTTTTCTTCGCTGTGAAAACCCACGAACCTGATGCTCCGTTAAGGGCAATAGTTAGCGAAAAAAGCACTTGGCAACAGCACATCAGTAGGTTTTTGCTGAAGCACCTAAATAAGCTAGTAGTATCAGACCTTTTCAGTGCCAAAAATTCATTGGACGAAGTTGAGATCCTGTGTCGACTGCGCCAGTTGAGTTTCTCCTTCCGGTGGCGATGAGAGGAAACTACTTGATGATGAAATCGGGGTTTCTTGATGACCCGGTGGTTCTACTCGCAAACATTCACATTACTCAAGGAAAGGAGAAGGTTAACTATTTATTTACAACATAGGTAAAAAAACGAGAAGAAACAAAGCAAGGAGAAAACTATTTACATGACTAAATCGTGGATCAGACGAATTCAGCCCCCGCTCAACCCAGAGCGCTTGGTTTTAAACCCTGTGTCTCCGCCCTTAGCGGGGACAGCAACCAATAAGATAACAAACGACCCATCTCGCCAATCAGTGGTTAGGGAAAGGAAAATAACGTCCGCCCACTGATCAGAGATTGGGGAAAAAGTTCTGATTAAACATTTGGGAAGGAGGTTTCAAATAACCACACAAACAATACAAATGCGACTTCCGTTCCCCACGCCACCCACGGCACCACAGACGCTAGAAACATGTGCCGACGAGGCAATGACTCAGGTTGTTGACAGCAACAAAGAGAAGACAGTCGTTAAGGGAAGTAGACAGTCGTTACAGGAATAGTGGGTTTCCGGTCACCCGGCTAATACTCAGCCGTATTTCGTGCGCCCTCGAAACCTCGTTAAGCCCTTAACAACCACATGTCGTCAGCTGTACTTGGTTCGCGTTTTTCCCGGCGGGTCATCCCCGTGACGGCGCGGCGTAAACGAGGACGTCCGCTGCACAATGGGGAGGCAGGGACGGGACGGGCCCCTTTGTTGGGGACTTCCGACCCAGCTGGAGCGGCCTTCCTTGCGAACACAAGACCAACGAGTTCGCGGAATGGTCAGCGAACTCCACACCTCCCAACCAAGAATGTCACGCGGACACTTGCTGTCAGTGTGACATTAAAGTCCGGCCACAAGGTTCCAAGCAGCACTGCGCACACACATACGCAGCCTCAATTCGTTCCGTGCACACAAGGTTAGGACACCAATCTGCACATTCCAGAATCCACCATGTCAGATCGGTGCACCAAATTGGCAGAAATTACTTCTAGCCGCCTACATCTCGAAAAAGGAGTTGATGTTTCTCTTTAGCTTTCTTCACAAAATTAGACCAAAGTTCTAATTTATCCGGCACGGCGCCTGTTGTAAAGGCTGCCGCCGCTATCGGATCTCCCTTGTCGCTTTTCTCAAAATTAATAGAACTTACAGACTCCCCACGGGCCACGAAGGCTGCTGTTGGTATTGCGTCTGCATTCGCCCTTACTTTGAATTTTAGAATAGGGTTGTGCCTGTCATCGGCAACTTGACCTACATTTTGACATGCAGTTTCCGGCAGTGCTAGCTGTTTCCAGCGCTGGCAGCCGGCGTTCTCCTCAAAGAAAAGCATGCGCTCATTCGTTATCGTTTTACGATCATCTTCGCCGCCTTGCTTCCACACTTCTGCTAATGGGGCAGGTTGCTCCATGTGGAAACCTACAGGAATGGAGGCATTGCCCGCATCCACCAGTTTCCTATGTGGTGCGAAACTCTTTGCAGCTGCCCCTGTCAGCTCCCAATCTGATGCAGAAACATTTGTAGCTTCCGGATTTGCCTGAAGCTCCACTGAAGCCTCGAGTCTGTCTCGAACAGATTCGTGCGAGATTCTGAAACGCACATCGAAATCTGAGCTCTGATGTTCTTCATCTGGCTGGTCCCTTTCTGGCTGCTCCAGTACCGAGTGTGTTTCCGATGTTACTAGCTGCCCTACACCTTCAGCTAGATCTGTCAGCGCGCACAGTGTCAGCACCGGCTGGCAAAACAACTCATTTTTGGCGGCTAGATTACTATCGACTGCAAAGAGCGTTCTCACAATCAGATCCGCCTTCTCCCCGTCCTCGACCCTTAATGCTGTGTCGGAGTTAGTGCACACTGGCTGGGGTACGATGCTGAGCTCTTGTTCGCGAGCAATACACTCATGTGTCTCCTGGGTCTGGTCTATATTGGGTTGCTCTGACAACATGTTCGTCACAGGAGTGACTAACGCTCCTATGCATATCTCTTCTGGTGCGATACACAAGATTAGGCCCTGTTGTCTGACCGCTTCAGCTTTCAAAGCTGTAGTCATCGGCACACACGACAGATCAGCGTCCGCTACCTGGAGAACCGCATCTTCCTGTTTCTTTTCTTCAGAGCACTCACCCCTAGAATGTAACTGAATTTGGTCTCCTGTTAATTTTATTTCAGTCCCTGAATCCACACAGGTTTCAGAACTCTGACCTTCGGTATGCAAGTCTCCGCATGCCGGATCATCCATCCCATCTGGTTGACTGACCTTATTAACAGTCATCTCCGACTGGGAATGTAGCTTATCAGGCGCCAGTATCTTTACCTGAGCTACTAGTTTGCACACATCTGTCCTCACCGCGGGAACATCTGGTTCTTGCTTTGAGTTCGGACAGTCAATCATCGAATGTCCAAATTTCATGCAGTTATAACATTGAACTGCTGCAAATAAGACCTCGCTATCAACTTTCGTCCCTTGCCTTAATTTCAACTGCATCTGTGCAAGTTTTCTCTTTTCTAGCTCAATTTGGAGTTTCAAATTTTCAATTTCACTCAGCTGTTCAGCCTCCTCCTGCTCAACACGTCGCATCCTGCCCTCCTGATCATACCGTACGGCAGCCATCTCTGTTTTCCGTGCTATCGTTTCTAGCACTAAACACTACACCGACATGGTGAATTCGGAGAAAGCAGAAAGGTCTCCTACCTTACTGGTTGCTCTCTGCCCCGGTGATCTCGTCGTCCTCAGTGATGACGACAGGCTCCTCGATGCGGACGACTTGAGCTCTGGATCTCTCAGCAGCTCGCTGACTTCTGCCTCGTTTGACTGGCTTGACTTGGTCGCCTGGTTACTTTTCAGCAGCTCGCTGACTCGAACCCGTTCGATGTGGACGCCTGGCTCTTTTCAGCAGCTCGCTGACTCGAACCCTCGATGGCTTGTTGTTGCCCGGCTCCTTCAGCTCCTAGCTGACTTGAGCCTCCGACGTCCTCTCGAACTCGACCCGTGATCCCGAAGCTTTCGACGTCAGTCTTGCGGCGCAGCTTCACGTTTTCTCCTTTAGGACAAAAAGCTTGTCCACCGACTTGTTCTTCTCACCTTCCGTCCAATGCCTTGAGTAGAAAGAAGTTGCGATCCTGTGTCGACTGCGCCAGTTGAGATCCTGTGTCGACTGCGCCAGTTGAGTTTCCCCTTCCGGTGGCGATGAGAGGAAACTACTTGATGATGAAATCGGGGTTTCTTGATGACCCGGTGGTTCTACTCGCAAACATTCACATTACTCAAGGAAAGGAGAAGGTTAACTATTTATTTACAACATAGGTAAAAAAACGAGAAGAAACAAAGCAAGGAGAAAACTATTTACATGACTAAATCGTGGATCAGACGAATTCAGCCCCCGCTCAACCCAGAGCGCTTGGTTTTAAACCCTGTGTCTCCGCCCTTAGCGGGGACAGCAACCAATAAGGTAACAAACGACCCATCTCGCCAATCAGTGGTTAGGGAAAGGAAAATAAGGTCCGCCCACTGATCAGAGATTGGGGAAAAAGTTCTGATTAAAACATTTGGGAAGGAGGTTTCAAATAACCACACAAACGATACAAATGCGACTTCCGTTCCCCACGCCACCCACGGCACCACAGACGCTAGAAACATGTGCCGACGAGGCGATGACTCAAATTGTTGACAGCAACAAAGAGAAGACAGTCGTTAAGGGAAGTAGACAGTCGTTACAGGAATAGTGGGTTTCCGGTCACCCGGCTAATACTCAGCCGTATCTCGTGCGCCCTCGAAACCTCGTTAAGCCCTTAACAACCACATGTCGTCAGCTGTACTTGGTTCGCGTTTTTCCCGGCGGGTCATCCCCGTGACGGCGCGGCGTAAACGAGGACGTCCGCTGCACAAAGGGGAGGCAGGGACGGGACGGGCCCCTTTGTTGGGGACTTCCGACCCAGCTGGAGCGGCCTTCCTTGCGAACACAAGACCAACGAGTTCGCGGAATGGTCAGCGAACTCCACAGACGCTGTCAGCTTTTTGAAAGGAGAGCAGCATATTGGGGGGGGGGGGGGGGGAGGCGCTTTCTCTATTGGTGTTGAGGATCCATTTTATTCAGTAGCACATAATCACCTCTTTACTGCTGTTAATGATTTCATTGAAACGGCGTAATTGCGTTTTAAGGTGCAGCTGGCTTGAGTGTCGTTAATTTTATGTCACTTTTAGAGTTTTATATTAACGCCACTTTTATCCAGTTTGACAACCGGCGGTTTTTACAACGTCAAGCATTTGCATAAGATCATGTGTCGCTCCTGTTTTGTGCAACATTTTTCTTTCAATTGACAACATTTTGGCTTCACTTATTGACGATGGAACAGTCCTAAAGATTTTTAGATATGTTGATGACTTTTTAGTGATTTTAAACAGACGTCAAACAGAGGGTTATCAGGAAGCTGCAAATGAGATTTTAGATACGTACCGACAACACGGCAAAGGGCTCTTTCCCGTACGGGTTGCCTGAACAAAGTAACATTCAATTTTTATACCCTAACATGGCGCTCGGAGACAGATGCGTTTGCGGGTGTTACCGCCCTAGAGCTAAGAAATATTTTTTACCTTTTTATTCGGCATTGTGAAAACGGTCAAGAGGGCGATTGCGACCTTTTCCCTGAAATCCGCCCTCCTCAAGTCATGCCCTAACATGATGCAGGTGAGCTTTCAGGGCGAGGTGGCTAGACTGCGCAAAGCAGGGTTCCCTGACCACTGACAGCGGTGACTGAGACACGCTTGAAGTAAGTTTGATTTGATTTGATTTCATTTTATTTCCGTCAAAGCGGCAGGGGCTCAATCAAGATTGAAAAATGGTTCACTTGACGAGGTTCAAGCCCTTGTGTAGAAGGCATACAGCGGTTGTACAACATATTTACATATGTAGTGCTTAATTTTCAGGACAAGCTTTATAAGAAAATAGATGGTCAAAGCCACTGCATGAACTTAAGCTAACATAATAAAATAAAAATATTGCATTTTCATGTCAGAAGATTGCATAAGCACAAAACATACATAGAGGATAGAAAAAAAAGGTACATCATCATTATACAATTTTTAGCTAAGATACCATCTCTATTATGACGCAAAAAAGTCTTCAACATTGACATGCTAATATTTTCTAAATTGATATTATGACTGTGCAGATAGTTAAGTAACGATGGAAGGGAATACTCTAAAATTTGGCGACTGAAATTTGTTCGTAAAAAGGAACCTTCCAAATTTCTGGCCACCGAGATGTCAATCTACCTTTTCTTAAACTTAAGTTTGCTAGGGATGCAAGAAGGGCTTCCTCGCTATGAAGATCTTGTTTATATCTTCTGGAGAAGGTAAATTAATAAAGGCTATGTATAGAAAGTTTTTGGAACTTCGTGAAAAGGCTTCTGGTGTGTGTATTTGGCTCAACACCTGCGATTAATCGAACGGCTTTCTTTTGTAGAGTGTGAATTTCATTTAAATTTGTAAATGTAGTGTTACCCCAAACAAGAAAACGGTAATTCAGATTAGACATAAATAACGAATTAAACAAATGAAGTTTAACAGCAGGAGGTAAGAAATATTTCAATTTAGCCAGTCTACCCACGGTCCTTGAAATTCGAGAAATGACGTTATTTACACGGACATCCCAGAACATATGTTTATGAATATGTACACCAAGAACGTTAATTTTATCGACAACTTCTATTGCTGTGTGACTTAAGATAAAATGATACTTTGTGTCAATGTAGACCGTCTTGAGTGAAAATTAGTGCCTTTGTTTTTTTGCCATTTAGTTGTGATGAATCTAACGTGGTCCATAAATTTAAATCGCTGAGAGTTATGTTTATGTTACTTTCTAGGGAATTATAACTATGACTACGAAACAAGGTGGCGTCATGAGCATATATTATGAACTTTGCAACTGAGGTGATTTTTGTGATATCATTAATATAAAAAAAATAGATAGTAAAGGTACCAGGATGCTTCCTTGAAGTACCCCTGTCGAAACTCTTTATATGTCGATAAATGTTGGCCTATTGCTACACATTGCTTTTGATTTTGCAAGTATGATGTCATTAATTCTAATGGGGTTCCCCGTATGCCATATAATTCGATTTTTTTTAATAGTGTTAGGTGATTGAGACTGTCGAAAGCCTTAGAAAAGTCAATGTAGGGGCCCGCTGCAATTTTCTTATCCTCAAATGCTTTCAGGATTATTTCTTTCGGTGTTAAAAGCGCCAGTTCTGCAGATCTCTCTTTACAGAAACCAAACTGAGATGCACTGACAAGATCATATTTATTTGCAAATTTTGTTAATCTCAAGTGTATTTTTTTCTAAGCCTTTTGAAAATACCGGCAAAATGGAAATAGGGCGGTAATTATGAAATGAATTTTTGTCGCCTGATTTAACTATTGCTATTAGTTTGGTTATTGCATTCTGTCCTGGAAGATACTTGTGGAGAGGGCAACATAATATATATATATATATATATATATATATATATATATATATATATATATATATATATATATATATATATATATATTATGCTACGGTTGTGCTTGTGCTTGGAACGCTCGTGCTTGGTGCGCTCGCGCTTGGAACGCGAAGAGGACGAAGTGCGTTTCTGCTGCTGGGCTTCGCGTGCCCGGTTGTTCGGCTGCGTGGCTGTAAGCTGTTTCCCTGTAAATATATTTTTCCCTTTTGGTGTGCACATCTTCACGTTACATTATTGGTGGAGGTGCTGGGTACAGCCACAGCAAGCACGGAACTTCGCAGCGGTCGTCAGCTCGCCGGCTCTTCAACCATGACCAGCGAAGGGGCCGCTCCGTCGGCGTCCGCCAACCCGGCGTTCATCATTGCCCATCCGAGAGATCCTGGGACCTTCAACGGAACGGACGGCGTCGACGTGGAGGACTGGCTCGCAATGTACGAGCGCGTGAGCACAAGCACAACCGTAGCATAATGTATGATGCCCCGACCTCGCCGCCCTTCGTCGCCGGCCCCATATGCCCGCTCCCGGTCGGAAAACTGATGGCTGCAGCGTCTGGGGGTGATGCTGCTCTGACGACCCGACCAGAAAACCCTCCTTTAACTCTTCATGCTCATCGGAACATCCTTAAAGTCGACGCTTCTGGTGTCCGCCCGGATCCTGTTAAAGTTAAAGCCGTCAAGGACTTCCCTATTCCCCAGTCGTCTACGGATGTGCGCAGCTTCGTCGGCCTCTGCTCGTACTTCCGCCGTTTCATCAAAAATTTTGCCGGCACCGCTCGCCCCCTGACCGACCTTCTAAAGAAAGACACCCCTTTTACCTGGGGCCCTGCCCAAGAGGAGGCCTTTTCTTCGCTAGTCGACTTACTCACCTCCCCACCTAGTCTGGCCCATTTTGATCCGTCGGCTCCGACTGAAGTTCGCACAGACGCCTGCGGTTATGGGATTGGCGCCGTGCTAGCCCAACGTCACCAAGGGCAAGAACGCGTTATTGCATATGCCAGCCGCCTCCTTTCTACAGCTGAGCGAAATTACTCAATTACAGAGCGCGAGTGTCTAGCTCTTGTTTGGGCCGTAGCTAAGTTCCGACCGTACCTGTTTGGCCGTCCATTCTCCGTAGTGACCGATCACCACGCCCTTTGTTGGCTGTCTTCACTGAAAGACCCCACAGGCCGGCTCGGACGTTGGACGTTGCGCCTCCAAGAGTATTCTTACACTGTTCATTACAAGTCAGGGCGTCTCCATCAAGACGCCGACTGCCTGTCTCGGCACCCTGTAGAGCCGCCTGATCCTGGAGACAACGACCTCGGCCCGTGCCTCTTCGCTATCTCCGATCTGGTTAACATCGCGGACGAGCAGCGACAAGACTCTTCCTTGCGTATTCTCATTGATCGCCTCAACTGTGCCAGCCGAGATCCTTCATTGCAACTGTTCGTCATTCAGGATGGCGTCCTATACCGCCGCAACCTTCGTCCTGACGGACCTCCGCTCCTGCTAGTCGTTCCCCAGCGTCTCCGTTCATCTGTCCTAGCAGAACTACACGACCTACCGACCGCAGGCCACCTCGGCGTCTCCCGCACATACGATCGGGTCCGACGCCGCTTCTTTTGGCCTGGTCTGTACCGCTCTGTTCGGCGTTACGTTGCCTCCTGCGACCTCTGTCAACGCAGGAAGAGACCATCAACGTTGCCTGCTGGCCTTCTACAGCCTATTGACGTACCTCTCGAACCATTCTACCGTGTTGGACTCGACCTTCTCGCACCTTTCCCGACGTCCTGCTCCGGCAACCGTTGGATTGCTGTCGCGACCGACTATGCGACCCGGTACGCTATCACGCGTGCGTTACCAACAAGTTGCGCAACCGATGTCACCGACTTCCTATTGCAGAACGTAATCCTTCACCACGGCGCTCCACACCAATTGCTGACGGACCGCGGCCGCTACTTTTTGTCCCGAGTAGTTGACGATATCCTCCGGTCCTGTGGCACGCAGCATAAGCTCACTACAGCTTACCATCCCCAGACGAACGGGCTTACCGAGCGCCTCAACAGGACTCTGACCGATATGCTATCCATGTATGTCTCGCCCGACCACCGCGATTGGGACGTTGCCTTGCCTTATGTAACATTTGCTTATAATTCGTCGCGGCATGATACCACCGGCTATTCTCATTTCTACCTTCTGTTTGGTCGGCATCCTGCGCTGCCATTGGATACATTACTACCGAGTTCTACTGCCTCGACCACAGAGTATGCACGTGACGCCATCTCCCGAGCAACTATGGCCCGTGAAATCGCCCGAGACCGGCTCACCGCATCTCAGACCTACCAGAAGTCAGTTTACGACCGCCGGCATCGCCCAGTACACTATCCGCCGGGCTCACTCGTCCTCCTTTGGTCTCCTTCTCGCCATGTCGGTCTCTCTGAGAAACTTCTACGTCAGTACAGTGGCCCTTATCGAGTTCTCCGTCAGGTGACCGACGTGACCTACGAGATTACACCTCTTCATGCTCCGACGTCGTCCACTAGCCCTTTGACTGACGTCGTTCATGTAGTCCGTCTCAAACCGTACCACACGCCTGCTACATCATCCACTTAGCACCGGGACGGTGCTTTTGCCGCCGGGAGTTATGCTACGGTTGTGCTTGTGCTTGGAACGCTCGTGCTTGGTGCGCTCGCGCTTGGAACGCGAAGAGGACGAAGTGCGTTTCTGCTGCTGGGCTTCGCGTGCCCGGTTGTTCGGCTGCGTGGCTGTAAGCTGTTTCCCTGTAAATATATTTTTCCCTTTTGGTGTGCACATCTTCACGTTACAATATATATATATATATATATATAAAATATGTGTGTGTGTGCGTGTCAACTGCGGTAATATTATGTCAGAAACTTGTTTGACACGAATTATTTGATTATTTTTAAACTTTTTTTAACAAGTCTCAGCCAAAGTAGGATTTTAGGCAAGAGTGCCGACAAGACTGCGCGTGTTAGCCTGGAAGCCTACTATATCAAGAAATATGCAGACACTTGCATCAGCACTCCCTCGTTATCGCTTTTTGTAGCTGAAATAGACTTTTTGGAAGCAGCTAACGTCTGAGTGCTTGCTGGTATCCTTATTGACTGTCCGCTCGCCTCCCTTTTCACCTCTGTGGCTCGCCTATTAAGGCGTGCCTCCGCTCAATAAAATTCAGGTGTCAGTCAGCGCTCGTGTCGTGCCTTGTCCTTCTTGTGTGATTGCATGTTTTTGCGCTGCTCCGTTTCCTTGGTTAAAAAATGCACCAACTAGCCCCAAAAAAAGTTTTACTGAACAATTTGAATATTGTCAACGTCAGTAACGTGGCTATTCCTAAGCGATAAAAACACTGTGCACAGTTCACTCTCACTTGATGGTTCTAAGAAAAGTTAAAGGGAGACCAAAGAAAGCAAGGAGACAACGTAGCAGCGCCAAGCCGGTGGTTATCTCCTACACTCGTAGGGTGTCCCACAACCTGAAAAGGGTTGGCAACCAGTACGGCGTGCCGCTGGTCTCCTCTGCGCCAAGTAAATTTCCAAGATGTGTCCCAAGGTCAGCAGTTGCAGCCCTGACAGTTTCGGCTGCGGGACGAAGCACACAAAGCCGTACGTGCGGTGTAAAACGGGCGTGGTATACGAAATCCCCCTTAAATGTGGCAAAGTATATGTCAGGCAGACTGGCCGCTGTGTGAACGAACGCGCCAGGGAGCATGGACGTTCACTTGGTAACGTTTCCGACTCGTTTGAAAATCTACCCGCCCACTGCCGCTCCTGCAAAGATGAGAGCGATCAAATCTGTGAGCGACGACTTGAGCGTATCAAAATTCTAAGCAGAAGTAAGGACAGATTAGCACGCGAATTATCCGAAGCGTTTTTTATAAAACAAAGGGGCGACCCGGGCGTCTGCACCACATCAGTCTCCCTGCGAGACAACGAATACACATTATTAAATAGACAATAGCCATGCAGTCTGCTATCTCTAATCCACCGGAAATATCCCACCCGCATGCATTCTGGCGCTTCGTTGTGTATAAATGCCAGCTTAATTAAAGTTAGCTGGAGTCAGCGCCCGTCCTGTGTACTTCTTTCTTCCTGTGTTCTCGTTTTTGTTAGCGCTGAAAAAACTTCAGGAAAGCTGATTTATAGCGGTCCGTAGTTTTATAGGGCCGTGGGGAGAGAAGATAAGTGGTTAATAAGAGAGAAGGAAATGTGGCAGGTTGCACATGAGCAGCTGACAATACAAGGCACACACCGGCACTGATATGATACATCCCCCCCTTAACAACGTTCATCATCTATTAGAAATTTGGTGATAGTTCATGTCGTAGCCTAAACGCATGGGTGGCCTCGTGGGTCGTCTCGCTGACCGGCCCGGCAAGGGAGGCTGCGCCGTTGCACCAGTGGCCGTAGGATCCTAAGGCGGCGAGGGGATGTGTTGGGCTCGAGTCGGTCGGTCAGTGGAATCACTGCCGTCCGATGAGCGAATCGCTCCCTCGCTGCGAGCAAATGCTGCCGGTTGCGCTACAAGAGGTTTTCATTGGTTTGAATGAGGTAGGATCGTGGTGCGGCAGGCGCGATAACTTTAGCTTTTCTTTCCCATGAGCAACCTTTTTTGCGCACGGTGTCACCTACTCCACGGGCCGGCAGGTTCTGGCTGCTGTGGCTAGACTGCTTGTGCTTGCTGACCTGGATGACCGGTTGCAGGCGGAAGTTTTAGGGCTGTCAAATGTGCTAAAGAACCCCGCGACGTGCGAAGACTCCTTCCTTGAAGCAGCTCTCCAGGCGACCGGTCGTCTTCCAAAGGGCTCGTTCTGTAATTCAATACGCCACGCCAAAAATCCTCATTTCGTTCGCTTGTCTTCTTAAGAATCCGTTTGATGACCTGTACAATAATTTCTACAAGACCATTTGAGCACGGAAATTGTGGGCTGGATGTCACGTGCTTAAAATCAGAGTTTCGAAAAACTTGAAAAACTTGCAGCTGGATAATGGTGGCAACTTATCGGTGCAAAGTTCTGCTGGGATGCCATATCTTGAAAATATTCCGCTAAGCCTTTCGATGACGGTGCTCGCACTCAGATCGGACATCTTCTCGACTCGCAGAAAAGTTGACATTGCGTTATACGCGCATAAATAGTACTTTCCTCCGTACTGAAATATATCGACACCAACACGCTGCCAGGTGTTCGGTGTTCCAGGAAGCATCAGTTGTTCTGCTGGCTGACTGTAAGCGTACTTTCTGCAGTGTCCACATTTCTGGTTAAATGCTTATACGTCTGAATTTATCCTAGGGCAGTAAACCAGTCGCCTAGCTCTTGCTTTGTTCTTCGTTACACCGAGGTGCCCTGCATGAATCCACTGCAATGTCCGAGGGCGCATGCTTATAGGAATTATGACCCTGGTGCCTTTCATGAGCCCTATGTTCACCACTGACAGATCCGGCGCGATCGGCTTCAGGCACTGGGCATTCCTGTCGAGATGTGAGCTGTCACACCCTGCAGAAAGGGATCCGCTGATTTCTCGCTCACGAGGCGCGTCATTGTTTTTTCACTCACATCTGACGATAATCCCTCGATGGCGTGCACTTCCACATCATCCCTGTCCGCAGCGATGACCTCATCATGAATCGGCGACCTTGACAGCTTGTTTGCCAGGAATATACAGTAATACATAAATATACTTGATTTAGGGGGGTTTAGCGCCCCAATGCGACTCAGGCTATGAGGACCGCCGTTGTGAAGGGTTCCGGAAGTTTCGACCACCTGGGGTTCTTTAACGTGCACTTACATCGCACAGTATACACGGGCCTCTAGAATTTTGCCTCCATCGAAATTCGACCGCCGTGGCCGGGATCTAACCCGCGTCTTTCGGGTCAGCAGCCGAGAGCGAAAACCACTGAGCCACCGCGGCGGCCAGAGAGAGATACTTGAGTAGCCGCAAGAAGAAACGCTGGACTCTAGGCGGCTTATTCCCAATTGCTTTCTTCGCGATATCCACCAGCGGCCGGTGGTCACTTTGCAAGGCAATCGGACGGCCATACACAAAATGACGAAATTTTTCGCAACCAAAAACAACAGTAAGTGCTTCTTTTTCGATTTGCGAATATCGCTGCTCGATTTCTGTCAGGACTCTCAATGCAATGCTATTGGCCTGAAGGTGGTATCATGACAGTGCAGCAGGGCTGAGCATCCGAGGTTCCTTTCATTTCCTGAGTTGGGTCCAGTATTGCCAGTAGGGGTGTTTCGGTCAAAGCTTTGCAAATGTCTTGCCAGTCACTCTCGTGATGCGGTGTCCATGCACTCAAACAGTGCATCCTGCTTGATAAGAGAACGCTGCGCTGGCGTTTTCTGAGCTATTGCTGGCAGCGGTAGCGGCGGCGGCGACAGAGGCTGTTGGCTCATACGCATCTTCTGCTATTCACAGGAATCGTCGATCACTGCATGCTGTGCGCCTTATCACCTGTCCCACCGACCGACCGACTGCTTTGGCATCGCTGAAGAAACTGCCATGCGCAAGACTGACGCTTCCAAGCTTCACCGCCAGGCCCCAGAAAAGATATAAAAGCCCCGCAACAAGCCCCAGCCAGCACTTGGTAGCGGCGGCGGCGACAGAGGCTGTTGGCTCATACGCATCTTCTGCTACTCACAGGAATCGTCGATCACTGCATGCTGTGCGCCTTATCACCTGTCCCACCGACCGACCGACTGCTTTGGCATCGCTGAAGAAACTGCCATGCGCAAGACTGACGCTTCCAAGCTTCACCGCCAGGCCCCAGAAAAGATATAAAAGCCCCGCAACAAGCCCGAGCCAGCACTTGGTAGCGGCGGCGGCGACAGAGGCTGTTGGCTCATACGCATCTTCTGCTATTCACAGGTCTGATTTATTGCTGTTTATTAGCCCCAATAATCTTGCTTGTTGCTGTTGCCGCTGCCAAGTGCATTTGAGTCAAGTGTGTTTGATAATATGCCGCGGGAACTTGAAAAGTTGCGGGATGAACTGAGAGATGAATTTCAGAAGGGCATTGCTGCATTGCGAAGCACAATCGAAAGAGATTTCCGCAAAGACCATCGAGAACTGACTACAAGCGTCGAATATTGTAGCTCCCAGTTTGATGATCTGAAGGCTGAATACTCTGCTCTAAAAGAGGAAAACAAGGCGTTGAAAGCTGAAAATGCAGCACTGTCCACTGAGCAGGTTTCTTTGAAAAAACTGCTAACTAGCTATGAGCAGCGCCAAACTGAGCATGAACAATATTCAAGGCAAAAAAATGCGGAAATAAGGGTCTTCCTTTTGATCAGAACGAACACCTGCCAGAGATACTTCTGAAAGTTGGCGAAGCTATCAAGGAGCCGATAACAATGCAGGATATAGAAATTTGTCATCGAGTCCCGACAAAGAATAACCCATGCCCAAACATTATCGTACAATTCCGAAATCGGTCAAAGCGTGATGCTGTACTTGATAAAGCCCGACAATCAAAGATTACCACTGACAGTCTTCACCTTGAAACAGTTGCACAGGCAAGCGCTGCCGATGGCAATTCTAACTCCGAAGGTGATTCAAACGGCAGCCCGTCCCGGACTCATGCAGCAATTTATGTTAACGAGCACCTTTGCCTCACATTGAAAAAACTGCTGGGAATGACTGTCACTCGAAAAAAAGAAAAAAAATGGAAATTCGTCTGGACGAGAAATGGACGCATTTTCGCGAGAAAGGATGAATTGTCCGATGCGATCCGCATTGCCTGTGTAGGTGACCTAGATAAAATAGTTTAAGGAGAGCTCGTTTCCCGTTGATTTTGTTCCACTTCACCATGGCCAAGCAGCTCTTCTTGCCCGCTGATGTTTCTAATTTACATTCGAAAAACAAAAATGTCACTTCTTTCTTTCATTTGAATTCTCAGTCATTACGCAACAAAGAAGATGAGGTCTTTACTTTTCTCAAGTCGCTAAAATTCTCATTTGATGTAATTATGATAACGGAAACTTGGTATCGAGACAATGAAGAAGTTCTAACCCTCGAAGATCACAATACATTTTCCCAGCATCGAGTTAATAAGAAAGGAGGTGGTGTGATGTTAATGTTAAACAAATCTTTTAATGGCTGTGTTATTCCTCGTTTCTCCATGGAAGTCGACGACTATGAAATACTTTCTTATCGCTGTGGCTCAGATGTGTTTTCAGTGGTTTATCGTCCTCCCGGTGGAAATGTGTCTTCTTTTCTTTTGTTTCTTGACGATTTTTTGTCCTGGATAACTGACAATGGGCTGAACCTGATATTAGGTGGTGACATCAATATAGATTCTTTAACTTCATCTCATGAACAGCGTGAATTAAATATGGTTTTGGATTGTAACGGTTTTCGAAACGTCATTTTGGAGCCAACAAGAATGCATACAGGCTCATCTATCGATGTTTTTATCACCAATGTTCAGTGTACATTCACACAATCTGGTGTAATCTGTGCTCAACTGAGTGATCACTTACCAATTTTTCTCTTTGCTGATCGTGCAAACAAGCGTCAACGAAAGAAGCAAATAGTTCAAACATACCAAACGATACACCCAGATACCTTAGAACTATTCAGAGCCAACCTTAGGGAAGTGTCCTGGAAGTGCGTGTACGAAATTAATGATCCAGATCTAGCGTATGATACTTTCATAAAGATAATTACAAGCATATATTTAGAGTGCTTTCCTGAAAGAACTTGCAAAAAGTCAAGGAAAGCTCGTAAACCGTGGATCAACAGAGACTGCCTCGAAATAACAAAGAAAAACAAACTCTACAGCCGTTTCCTTTCTTCAAGAGCTCCCGATGACCTTAAAGCTTTTAAAAATTTCAGAAACCAGGTAACATCATTTCTTCGCCAAGCAAAGAAAGATTACATGAATAAGCTATTCAACTCCAATACAGTAAGACGAAGCGATCTTGTTTGGAAGGAAATTAACAATATCTTAAACCCTCAAAGAGACCCCCAAACTTGTACATCGATCAAAATAGGCGACTGCGCGTTATCCGGAAGGCAGCTGGCCAATCGCTTCAACGATCACTTTATTTCAGTTGTGAGGAGTGCTCATGATCAACGCTCTGCAGAATATCTAAAATTTCGTACCACTGAAACTGCGTTTCTGTCGCCGACAGATAAGCATAAGATTCGAAGTCACTTCGCAACCCTCCGTAATAGCAGGTCTCGTGATATAGATGGCTTCCAGGTGCAACCCTTTAAATATGTCATTGATATTATCAGCCAAGTTTTAGAGTACATATTCAATATCTGCCTAGAAAACGGAGTATTCCCAAAGCGGATGCAAATGGCTAGGGTTTCTGTTATCTATAAAAGCGGTGACTGAAACGACCTCTCTAACTATCGTCCAATATCGATACTTCCCGTCTTCTCAAAATGTCTAGAAAAGGTGATGTTTAAACGTATTGCTAGCTTTAGTAAAAAACACAACGTAATAACTACATGTCAGCATGGTTTCAGAGAAGGCAGGTCAACAGAGAGCGCCCTTCTTGTGCAGAAAGAATTAATACTGGAATAATTTGAAAAGAGGGAGCTTGTTCTGGGCATATTCGTTGATTTTTCAAAAGCGTTCGACCGGATCAACTATGAGACTTTAATAGCCAAGCTAGACATATAGGGTTTTCGGGGCGTCTTTCTTCAGTTAATCCGATCTTACTTAACCTTCCGTTGTCATCAGGTCAAGATTGACAATCAGCTTTCCGATATACAGGCTCTACGAGCTGGTGTTCCTCAAGGCAGCATATTGGGTCCACTGCTATTTAATCTTTACATAAATGATGTTACTAGTCTAGATAACAAATGCACATTTTTAATGTATGCTGATGACACCAGCCTATTTTTTAAATCAACTAATGTATATGATCTCTTTGGGCAGGCGAATCAGTGTTTGCTTTCCCTCCATGAATGGACAGCCATTAACTCCTTGGAAATTAATACCAAAAAAACCAAAGCAATGCTTTTCCGTCCCAAAATTAGGATCATTGATTTTCTGGGATTATCGCTGTGGCTAGGTTCGGTAAAAATTGAGCTCGTCCCGGAATTTAAAAGCCTTGGAGTGTATTTTAATGAACATTTATCATGGAATAAACATGTAGATACTACGATTATCAAAATAGCTAAGGTAGTGGGTATTCTTTCCAGGCTTCGGTATTGCTTACCGCAATCTGTAAAAAAATTATCTTTCAGTCCCTATTTTCTTCTGTTATAGGATACTGCTTTTTGGTTTGGGGGACCACCACCTTTTCGAATGTTAGCAAGCTTCATAGATTACAAAAACGAGCCCTTAGAATCATCGTCAACGTTTCTCGAGACGCACCAACAGAAGCGATTTTTTGTAAATTGAATATAATTCCTATCCCGCAGCAATATGAACAAACTTTATTAAGGCGCTACAGGACTACAGCCATAAACACAGCTATCTTCTTCAAGGAACTCTACAGACTTGAACGCAAGTCTCACAATTACAGCACTCGTACAAAAAATCATTTCGTCATTCCAGAAACCCGAACAAATTACGGACGGCAGAGCATTAGTTACACCTTGCCTCTTCTTCTAAACACAATTCAATAGTTACAGTGTGCAGATGAAGTCGAGAGTGTGACGGAATCCCGTCTGGCCGGGGGGATACATTTCAAAACAAAGAGACGCCGACCAGTAAAACGAAAAAATTGTATTGACGTTTCGGCGCCCAGAACGGGGGCCTTGTTCACAATGGAAACACACCAAGAGGGTTCGTCTTTTTAAAAGCTATAGTAATCGCCGTAAAGATCGCGCGTAAATCGGGTTAAGATTGCCCTCGTTACGATTAAGCGTGTGAGCCGTTGTCTGTATCACCAGGGACTCGAGATGAAGCCGTGATGTTGTCAGTTTCTCTTTTTCGATGATTCTTGCTTTTTCCCAATCTATTCTGTGATTTGCCGTCACCGCGTGCTCTGCCAAGGCGTTATTGCGGGTATCTTCTTTCTGCACATCACGAGCATGTTGCTGTAGGCGCTTCTTGTAACTTCCGGTTTCGCCGATGTAAACACCGTTGCAATCTGCACAAGGGATGGCGTAGACAACTCCTGGGAACTTCTCTTTTGGCAACTGATCTTTGACGTTCATCAGTTGTTGTCGCATTTTCTTGACAGGGACATGGGCAACTTGCACGTCATACTCTCGTAATACACGGGCGAGGCACTCACTTGTTTTCGGCACATAAGGAATAGCCGCACGTTTTTTGGGCGGAAGAGGGGCGTCCGGATGACGAGGCCGTGACAGCCGTCGTTCTGTGGACCTGATGAAATGGCTTGGGTAACCACAGCTAGTGAGATCTTTTCGTACCCTTGACGCGTCCGCAGCGGCGTCAGTGGTGTTTGTGCATATCTTCTTGGCCCGCTGCATTAAACTGCTCACAACGGCTCTTTTTTGGGCGGCAGGATGGACGGAACTGAAATGTAGGTAGCGGCCTGTATGTGTAGCCTTTCTATACACGCTAAACGACAACTTCTGGCCTTTCCTTGAGACGAGGACGTCCAGAAAAGGCAGACTGCCGTCCACCTCTTCTTCCAACGTAAACTGAATGGCGTCTTCCTGGCTGTTCAGGTGTGTCAGAAACTGGCTCACCGCGTCCTTGTGCAGAATGCAAAAGCAGTCGTCGATGTAACGGAAGAAGACCTTGGGGGCAGGGTGAAAGGAGGTTAACGCGCGTCGCTCCAATGACTCCATGGTGAGGTTAGCGGCCGTCACCGAAACAGAAGCACCCATGGGGGTCCCATGGACTTGCTTGTAGTAGTTTCCCCTAAAAACAAAGTAGGTATTGCTCAGGCAGAAAGCAAGCAGCCGGCGCAGGTCCCGTGCTTCTATTGGCGATCTTTCCGGTAGAGAGGCATCGCTATCGAGCGCAGCGGTGCATACGTCGACAGCAAGGTCAGTCGGTACACTCGTGAACAGGGACTTCACGTCGAAAGACACCATCAATTCACTGTCTTCGATCAGGGTGTTGCGGGTCTTCTCAACAAAGTCGTATGAGTTGCGAACGTGGCAAGTCCCATGGCCAACAAGCGGGGAAAGAACACGGTGCAAGAACTTGGAGAGGCTGTGCAGAGGGGAGCGGGTAAAATCCACGATAGGTCGCATTGGAACTCCTGGTTTATGTATCTTTGGCAAGCCATAAAACGCTGGCGCGGAACCATTGTGGCATAGTAACTTGCAGTAGAGCGGTTTTTGGCTCGGCGGGACGAACTGAAATACGTCGGCGAGAAGCTTCTGTAGTTCCCTCTCCAACTTGAGTGTAGGGTCCTTCTTGAGGCGGACGTACGTGTCACCGTCTTCCAGGAGAGACAGTATCTTGCGGTCATAGTCAGACTTGTCCAAAAGGACTGTCGCGTTGCCTTTGTCTGCTGGCAAAATTACAATATCTTTGTTGTCACGGAGGCTCTTCATAGCGGATTGTTCCTCGCGAGACAAAGCAGAACGGGAAGGCCCGCGATGAGTGGCGTTGAGAACGCCCACTACCCGTGTGCGGGCCTCTTCGCGGCGAGTGTTCTCAACTTGGCTGATCGCATTTTCCACAGCGCATATCAACTTCTTCCTATTCGGTGCAGCTCCTAGGCTGAAATTCAACCCCAAATTCAGAACAGCCTCTTCAGCTCGGTTGGGCTTATACGATGAAAGGTTATGCACAGCGGGTTTTGAAATCATCGTCTGCCCTCTCTGGTGCTCGGATAGGAGCCTGCCTAACTTATTGTCATGAGCACGCTCACCTTTCTGGCGTTGACGTTCCATCTTCTGATTTGCGTGCAACTGAATGCTGGTGAACTCATTAGGAGATTGGTGTTCTAGACGACGACGAGCAAAAAACGCTTCGTTCTCCAGTGCGCGGATTTTTTCTTTGCAGTCCAAGATTCTTGCTTGCAGGAGCTGATGTTCCGCTTTGCCAACCACACTGAGCCCAAAAGGCGTCGACACCGGTCTGTTGAGACGCAAGGAGCGGGGAACCAAGGCGCGGGCTTTGCATGTTAGAGTAAAATTCAGGTGAGCCTTGAATGAGGCAATACGGCAGTTGAGGCCAACATACTGACGAATCTTGGTGATGATTCCTTGGCCATGGGCCTGGCGAAGGTTGATGAAGTCGAGAGTGTGACGGAATCCCGTCTGGCCGGGGGGATACATTTCAAAACAAAGAGACGCCGACCAGTAAAACGAAAAAATTGTATTGACGTTTCGGCGCCCAGAACGGGGGGCCTTGTTCACAATGGAAACACACCAAGAGGGTTCGTCGTTTTAAAAGCTATAGTAATCGCCGTAAAGATCGCGCGTAAATCGGGTTAAGATTGCCCTCGTTACGATTAAGCGTGTGAGCCGTTGTCTGTATCACCAGGGACTCGAGATGAAGCCGTGATGTTGTCAGTTTCTCTTTTTCGATGATTCTTGCTTTTTCCCAATCTATTCTGTGATTTGCCGTCACCGCGTGCTCTGCCAAGGCGTTATTGCGGGTATCTTCTTTCTGCACATCACGAGCATGTTGCTGTAGGCGCTTCTTGTAACTTCCGGTTTCGCCGATGTAAACACCGTTGCAATCTGCACAAGGGATGGCGTAGACAACTCCTGGGAACTTCTCTTTTGGCAACTGATCTTTGACGTTCATCAGTTGTTGTCGCATTTTCTTGACAGGGACATGGGCAACTTGCACGTCATACTCTCGTAATACACGGGCGAGGCACTCACTTGTTTTCGGCACATAAGGAATAGCCGCACGTTTTTTGGGCGGAAGAGGGGCGTCCGGATGACGAGGCCGTGACAGCCGTCGTTCTGTGGACCTGATGAAATGGCTTGGGTAACCACAGCTAGTGAGATCTTTTCGTACCCTTGACGCGTCCGCAGCGGCGTCAGTGGTGTTTGTGCATATCTTCTTGGCCCGCTGCATTAAACTGCTCACAACGGCTCTTTTTTGGGCGGCAGGATGGACGGAACTGAAATGTAGGTAGCGGCCTGTATGTGTAGCCTTTCTATACACGCTAAACGACAACTTCTGGCCTTTCCTTGAGACGAGGACGTCCAGAAAAGGCAGACTGCCGTCCACCTCTTCTTCCAACGTAAACTGAATGGCGTCTTCCTGGCTGTTCAGGTGTGTCAGAAACTGGCTCACCGCGTCCTTGTGCAGAATGCAAAAGCAGTCGTCGATGTAACGGAAGAAGACCTTGGGGGCAGGGTGAAAGGAGGTTAACGCGCGTCGCTCCAATGACTCCATGGTGAGGTTAGCGGCCGTCACCGAAACAGAAGCACCCATGGGGGTCCCATGGACTTGCATGTAGTAGTTTCCCCTAAAAACAAAGTAGGTATTGCTCAGGCAGAAAGCAAGCAGCCGGCGCAGGTCCCGTGCTTCTATTGGCGATCTTTCCGGTAGAGAGGCATCGCTATCGAGCGCAGCGGTGCATACGTCGACAGCAAGGTCAGTCGGTACACTCGTGAACAGGGACTTCACGTCGAAAGACACCATCAATTCACTGTCTTCGATCAGGGTGTTGCGGGTCTTCTCAACAAAGTCGTATGAGTTGCGAACGTGGCAAGTCCCATGGCCAACAAGCGGGGAAAGAACACGGTGCAAGAACTTGGAGAGGCTGTGCAGAGGGGAGCGGGTAAAATCCACGATAGGTCGCATTGGAACTCCTGGTTTATGTATCTTTGGCAAGCCATAAAACGCTGGCGCGGAACCATTGTGGCATAGTAACTTGTAGTAGAGCGGTTTTTGGCTCGGCGGGACGAACTGAAATACGTCGGCGAGAAGCTTCTGTAGTTCCCTCTCCAACTTGAGTGTAGGGTCCTTCTTGAGGCGGACGTACGTGTCACCGTCTTCCAGGAGAGACAGTATCTTGCGGTCATAGTCAGACTTGTCCAAAAGGACTGTCGCGTTGCCTTTGTCTGCTGGCAAAATTACAATATCTTTGTTGTCACGGAGGCTCTTCATAGCGGATTGTTCCTCGCGAGACAAAGCAGAACGGGAAGGCCCGCGATGAATGGCGTTGAGAACGCCCACCACCCGTGTGCGGGCCTCTTCGCGGCGAGTGTTCTCAACTTGGCTGATCGCATTTTCCACAGCGCATATCAACTTCTTCCTATTCGGTGCAGCTCCTAGGCTGAAATTCAACCCCAAATTCAGAACAGCCTCTTCAGCTCGGTTGGGCTTATACGATGAAAGGTTATGCACAGCGGGTTTTGAAATCATCGTCTGCCCTCTCTGGTGCTCGGATAGGAGCCTGCCTAACTTATTGTCATGAGCACGCTCACCTTTCTGGCGTTGACGTTCCATCTTCTGATTTGCGTGCAACTGAATGCTGGTGAACTCATTAGGAGATTGGTGTTCTAGACGACGACGAGCAAAAAACGCTTCGTTCTCCAGTGCGCGGATTTTTCCTTTGCAGTCCAAGATTCTTGCTTGCAGGAGCTGATGTTCCGCTTTGCCAACCACACTGAGCCCAAAAGGCGTCGACACCGGTCTGTTGAGACGCAAGGAGCGGGGAACCAAGGCGCGGGCTTTGCATGTTAGAGTAAAATTCAGGTGAGCCTTGAATGAGGCAATACGGCAGTTGAGGCCAACATACTGACGAATCTTGGTGATGAATTTGGGGTTGAATTTCAGCCTAGGAGCTGCACCGAATAGGAAGAAGTTGATATGCGCTGTGGAAAATGCGATCAGCCAAGTTGAGAACACTCGCCGCGAAGAGGCCCGCACACGGGTGGTGGGCGTTCTCAACGCCATTCATCGCGGGCCTTCCCGTTCTGCTTTGTCTCGCGAGGAACAATCCGCTATGAAGAGCCTCCGTGACAACAAAGATATTGTAATTTTGCCAGCAGACAAAGGCAACGCGACAGTCCTTTTGGACAAGTCTGACTATGACCGCAAGATACTGTCTCTCCTGGAAGACGGTGACACGTACGTCCGCCTCAAGAAGGACCCTACACTCAAGTTGGAGAGGGAACTACAGAAGCTTCTCGCCGACGTATTTCAGTTCGTCCCGCCGAGCCAAAAACCGCTCTACTACAAGTTACTATGCCACAATGGTTCCGCGCCAGCGTTTTATGGCTTGCCAAAGATACATAAACCAGGAGTTCCAATGCGACCTATCGTGGATTTTACCCGCTCCCCTCTGCACAGCCTCTCCAAGTTCTTGCACCGTGTTCTTTCCCCGCTTGTTGGCCATGGGACTTGCCACGTTCGCAACTCATACGACTTTGTTGAGAAGACCCGCAACACCCTGATCGAAGACAGTGAATTGATGGTGTCTTTCGACGTGAAGTCCCTGTTCACGAGTGTACCGACTGACCTTGCTGTCGACGTATGCACCGCTGCGCTCGATAGCGATGCCTCTCTACCGGAAAGATCGCCAATAGAAGCACGGGACCTGCGCCGGCTGCTTGCTTTCTGCCTGAGCAATACCTACTTTGTTTTTAGGGGAAACTACTACAAGCAAGTCCATGGGACCCCCATGGGTGCTTCTGTTTCGGTGACGGCCGCTAACCTCACCATGGAGTCATTGGAGCGACGCGCGTTAACCTCCTTTCACCCTGCCCCCAAGGTCTTCTTCCGTTACATCGACGACTGCTTTTGCATTCTGCACAAGGACGCGGTGAGCCAGTTTCTGACACACCTGAACAGCCAGGAAGACGCCATTCAGTTTACGTTGGAAGAAGAGGTGGACGGCAGTCTGCCTTTTCTGGACGTCCTCGTCTCAAGGAAAGGCCAGAAGTTGTCGTTTAGCGTGTATAGAAAGGCTACACATACAGGCCGCTACCTACATTTCAGTTCCGTCCATCCTGCCGCCCAAAAAAGAGCCGTTGTGAGCAGTTTAATGCAGCGGGCCAAGAAGATATGCACAAACACCACTGACGCCGCTGCGGACGCGTCAAGGGTACGAAAAGATCTCACTAGCTGTGGTTACCCAAGCCATTTCATCAGGTCCACAGAACGACGGCTGTCACGGCCTCGTCATCCGGACGCCCCTCTTCCGCCCAAAAAACGTGCGGCTATTCCTTATGTGCCGAAAACAAGTGAGTGCCTCGCCCGTGTATTACGAGAGTATGACGTGCAAGTTGCCCATGTCCCTGTCAAGAAAATGCGACAACAACTGATGAACGTCAAAGATCAGTTGCCAAAAGAGAAGTTCCCAGGAGTTGTCTACGCCATCCCTTGTGCAGATTGCAACGGTGTTTACATCGGCGAAACCGGAAGTTACAAGAAGCGCCTACAGCAACATGCTCGTGATGTGCAGAAAGAAGATACCCGCAATAACGCCTTGGCAGAGCACGCGGTGACGGCAAATCACAGAATAGATTGGGAAAAAGCAAGAATCATCGAAAAAGAGAAACTGACAACATCACGGCTTCATCTCGAGTCCCTGGTGATACAGACAACGGCTCACACGCTTAATCGTAACGAGGGCAATCTTAACCCGATTTACGCGCGATCTTTACGGCGATTACTATAGCTTTTAAAAAGACGAACCCTCTTTGTGTGTTTCCATTGTGAACAAGGCCCCCGTTCTGGGCGCCGAAACGTCAATACAATTTTTTCGTTTTACTGGTCGGCGTCTCTTTGTTTTGAAATGTATCCCCCCGGCCAGACGGGATTCCGTCACACTCTCGACTTCATCAACCTTCGCCAGGCCCATGGCCAAGGAATCATCACCAAGATTCGTCAGTATGTTGGCCTCAACTGCCGTATTGCCTCATTCAAGGCTCACCTGAATTTTACTCTAACATGCAAAGCCCGCGCCTTGGTTCCCCGCTCCTTGCGTCTCAACAGACCGGTGTCGACGCCTTTTGGGCTCAGTGTGGTTGGCAAAGCGGAACATCAGCTCCTGCAAGCAAGAATCTTGGACTGCAAAGGAAAAATCCGCGCACTGGAGAACGAAGCGTTTTTTGCTCGTCGTCGTCTAGAACACCAATCTCCTAATGAGTTCACCAGCATTCAGTTGCACGCAAATCAGAAGATGGAACGTCAACGCCAGAAAGGTGAGCGTGCTCATGACAATAAGTTAGGCAGGCTCCTATCCAAGCACCAGAGAGGGCAGACGATGATTTCAAAACCCGCTGTGCATAACCTTTCATCGTATAAGCCCAACCGAGCTGAAGAGGCTGTTCTGAATTTGGGGTTGAATTTCAGCCTAGGAGCTGCACCGAATAGGAAGAAGTTGATATGCGCTGTGGAAAATGCGATCAGCCAAGTTGAGAACACTCGCCGCGAAGAGGCCCGCACACGGGTGGTGGGCGTTCTCAACGCCATTCATCGCGGGCCTTCCCGTTCTGCTTTGTCTCGCGAGGAACAATCCGCTATGAAGAGCCTCCGTGACAACAAAGATATTGTAATTTTGCCAGCAGACAAAGGCAACGCGACAGTCCTTTTGGACAAGTCTGACTATGACCGCAAGATACTGTCTCTCCTGGAAGACGGTGACACGTACGTCCGCCTCAAGAAGGACCCTACACTCAAGTTGGAGAGGGAACTACAGAAGCTTCTCGCCGACGTATTTCAGTTCGTCCCGCCGAGCCAAAAACCGCTCTACTACAAGTTACTATGCCACAATGGTTCCGCGCCAGCGTTTTATGGCTTGCCAAAGATACATAAACCAGGAGTTCCAATGCGACCTATCGTGGATTTTACCCGCTCCCCTCTGCACAGCCTCTCCAAGTTCTTGCACCGTGTTCTTTCCCCGCTTGTTGGCCATGGGACTTGCCACGTTCGCAACTCATACGACTTTGTTGAGAAGACCCGCAACACCCTGATCGAAGACAGTGAATTGATGGTGTCTTTCGACGTGAAGTCCCTGTTCACGAGTGTACCGACTGACCTTGCTGTCGACGTATGCACCGCTGCGCTCGATAGCGATGCCTCTCTACCGGAAAGATCGCCAATAGAAGCACGGGACCTGCGCCGGCTGCTTGCTTTCTGCCTGAGCAATACCTACTTTGTTTTTAGGGGAAACTACTACAAGCAAGTCCATGGGACCCCCATGGGTGCTTCTGTTTCGGTGACGGCCGCTAACCTCACCATGGAGTCATTGGAGCGACGCGCGTTAACCTCCTTTCACCCTGCCCCCAAGGTCTTCTTCCGTTACATCGACGACTGCTTTTGCATTCTGCACAAGGACGCGGTGAGCCAGTTTCTGACACACCTGAACAGCCAGGAAGACGCCATTCAGTTTACGTTGGAAGAAGAGGTGGACGGCAGTCTGCCTTTTCTGGACGTCCTCGTCTCAAGGAATGGCCAGAAGTTGTCGTTTAGCGTGTATAGAAAGGCTACACATACAGGCCGCTACCTACATTTCAGTTCCGTCCATCCTGCCGCCCAAAAAAGAGCCGTTGTGAGCAGTTTAATGCAGCGGGCCAAGAAGATATGCACAAACACCACTGACGCCGCTGCGGACGCGTCAAGGGTACGAAAAGATCTCACTAGCTGTGGTTACCCAAGCCATTTCATCAGGTCCACAGAACGACGGCTGTCACGGCCTCGTCATCCGGACGCCCCTCTTCCGCCCAAAAAACGTGCGGCTATTCCTTATGTGCCGAAAACAAGTGAGTGCCTCGCCCGTGTATTACGAGAGTATGACGTGCAAGTTGCCCATGTCCCTGTCAAGAAAATGCGACAACAACTGATGAACGTCAAAGATCAGTTGCCAAAAGAGAAGTTCCCAGGAGTTGTCTACGCCATCCCTTGTGCAGATTGCAACGGTGTTTACATCGGCGTGAATTAAAAGACTAGCGCATATAACAGAGACACAGACAAAGAAGTAGACAGGACGAGCGCTATTAGCGCTCGTCCTGTCTACTTCTTTGTCTGTGTCTCTGTTATATGCGCTAGTCTTTTAATTCATGATGAAACACCAACTAGCCCAGCTTTCCGCCTTGTTTACATCGGCGAAACCGGAAGTTACAAGAAGCGCCTACAGCAACATGCTCGTGATGTGCAGAAAGAAGATACCCGCAATAACGCCTTGGCAGAGCACGCGGTGACGGCAAATCACAGAATAGATTGGGAAAAAGCAAGAATCATCGAAAAAGAGAAACTGACAACATCACGGCTTCATCTCGAGTCCCTGGTGATACAGACAACGGCTCACACGCTTAATCGTAACGAGGGCAATCTTAACCCGATTTATGCGCGATCTTTACGGCGATTACTATAGCTTTTAAAAAGACGAACCCTCTTGGTGTGTTTCCATTGTGAACAAGGCCCCCGTTCTGGGCGCCGAAACGTCAATACAATTTTTTCGTTTTACTGGTCGGCGTCTCTTTGTTTTGAAATGTATCCCCCCGGCCAGACGGGATTCCGTCACACTCTCGACTTCATCAACCTTCGCCAGGCCCATGGCCAAGGAATCATCACCAAGATTCGTCAGTATGTTGGCCTCAACTGCCGTATTGCCTCATTCAAGGCTCACCTGAATTTTACTCTAACATGCAAAGCCCGCGCCTTGGTTCCCCGCTCCTTGCGTCTCAACAGACCGGTGTCGACGCCTTTTGGGCTCAGTGTGGTTGGCAAAGCGGAACATCAGCTCCTGCAAGCAAGAATCTTGGACTGCAAAGGAAAAATCCGCGCACTGGAGAACGAAGCGTTTTTTGCTCGTCGTCGTCTAGAACACCAATCTCCTAATGAGTTCACCAGCATTCAGTTGCACGCAAATCAGAAGATGGAACGTCAACGCCAGAAAGGTGAGCGTGCTCATGACAATAAGTTAGGCAGGCTCCTATCCGAGCACCAGAGAGGGCAGACGATGATTTCAAAACCCGCTGTGCATAACCTTCATCGTATAAGCCCAACCGAGCTGAAGAGGCTGTTCTGAATTTGGGGTTGAATTTCAGCCTAGGAGCTGCACCGAATAGGAAGAAGTTGATATGCGCTGTGGAAAATGCGATCAGCCAAGTTGAGAACACTCGCCGCGAAGAGGCCCGCACACGGGTGGTGGGCGTTCTCAACGCCATTCATCGCGGGCCTTCCCGTTCTGCTTTGTCTCGCGAGGAACAATCCGCTATGAAGAGCCTCCGTGACAACAAAGATATTGTAATTTTGCCAGCAGACAAAGGCAACGCGACAGTCCTTTTGGACAAGTCTGACTATGACCGCAAGATACTGTCTCTCCTGGAAGACGGTGACACGTACGTCCGCCTCAAGAAGGACCCTACACTCAAGTTGGAGAGGGAACTACAGAAGCTTCTCGCCGACGTATTTCAGTTCGTCCCGCCGAGCCAAAAACCGCTCTACTACAAGTTACTATGCCACAATGGTTCCGCGCCAGCGTTTTATGGCTTGCCAAAGATACATAAACCAGGAGTTCCAATGCGACCTATCGTGGATTTTACCCGCTCCCCTCTGCACAGCCTCTCCAAGTTCTTGCACCGTGTTATTTCCCCGCTTGTTGGCCATGGGACTTGCCACGTTCGCAACTCATACGACTTTGTTGAGAAGACCCGCAACACCCTGATCGAAGACAGTGAATTGATGGTGTCTTTCGACGTGAAGTCCCTGTTCACGAGTGTACCGACTGACCTTGCTGTCGACGTATGCACCGCTGCGCTCGATAGCGATGCCTCTCTACCGGAAAGATCGCCAATAGAAGCACGGGACCTGCGCCGGCTGCTTGCTTTCTGCCTGAGCAATACCTACTTTGTTTTTAGGGGAAACTACTACAAGCAAGTCCATGGGACCCCCATGGGTGCTTCTGTTTCGGTGACGGCCGCTAACCTCACCATGGAGTCATTGGAGCGACGCGCGTTAACCTCCTTTCACCCTGCCCCCAAGGTCTTCTTCCGTTACATCGACGACTGCTTTTGCATTCTGCACAAGGACGCGGTGAGCCAGTTTCTGACACACCTGAACAGCCAGGAAGACGCCATTCAGTTTACGTTGGAAGAAGAGGTGGACGGCAGTCTGCCTTTTCTGGACGTCCTCGTCTCAAGGAAAGGCCAGAAGTTGTCGTTTAGCGTGTATAGAAAGGCTACACATACAGGCCGCTACCTACATTTCAGTTCCGTCCATCCTGCCGCCCAAAAAAGAGCCGTTGTGAGCAGTTTAATGCAGCGGGCCAAGAAGATATGCACAAACACCACTGACGCCGCTGCGGACGCGTCAAGGGTACGAAAAGATCTCACTAGCTGTGGTTACCCAAGCCATTTCATCAGGTCCACAGAACGACGGCTGTCACGGCCTCGTCATCCGGACGCCCCTCTTCCGCCCAAAAAACGTGCGGCTATTCCTTATGTGCCGAAAACAAGTGAGTGCCTCGCCCGTGTATTACGAGAGTATGACGTGCAAGTTGCCCATGTCCCTGTCAAGAAAATGCGACAACAACTGATGAACGTCAAAGATCAGTTGCCAAAAGAGAAGTTCCCAGGAGTTGTCTACGCCATCCCTTGTGCAGATTGCAACGGTGTTTACATCGGCGAAACCGGAAGTTACAAGAAGCGCCTACAGCAACATGCTCGTGATGTGCAGAAAGAAGATACCCGCAATAACGCCTTGGCAGAGCACGCGGTGACGGCAAATCACAGAATAGATTGGGAAAAAGCAAGAATCATCGAAAAAGAGAAACTGACAACATCACGGCTTCATCTCGAGTCCCTGGTGATACAGACAACGGCTCACACGCTTAATCGTAACGAGGGCAATCTTAACCCGATTTACGCGCGATCTTTACGGCGATTACTATAGCTTTTAAAAAGACGAACCCTCTTGGTGTGTTTCCATTGTGAACAAGGCCCCCGTTCTGGGCGCCGAAACGTCAATACAATTTTTTCGTTTTACTGGTCGGCGTCTCTTTGTTTTGAAATGTATCCCCCCGGCCAGACGGGATTCCGTCACACTCTCGACTTCATCAACCTTCGCCAGGCCCATGGCCAAGGAATCATCACCAAGATTCGTCAGTATGTTGGCCTCAACTGCCGTATTGCCTCATTCAAGGCTCACCTGAATTTTACTCTAACATGCAAAGCCCGCGCCTTGGTTCCCCGCTCCTTGCGTCTCAACAGACCGGTGTCGACGCCTTTTGGGCTCAGTGTGGTTGGCAAAGCGGAACATCAGCTCCTGCAAGCAAGAATCTTGGACTGCAAAGGAAAAATCCGCGCACTGGAGAACGAAGCGTTTTTTGCTCGTCGTCGTCTAGAACACCAATCTCCTAATGAGTTCACCAGCATTCAGTTGCACGCAAATCAGAAGATGGAACGTCAACGCCAGAAAGGTGAGCGTGCTCATGACAATAAGTTAGGCAGGCTCCTATCCGAGCACCAGAGAGGGCAGACGATGATTTCAAAACCCGCTGTGCATAACCTTTCATCGTATAAGCCCAACCGAGCTGAAGAGGCTGTTCTGAATTTGGGGTTGAATTTTAGCCTAGGAGCTGCACCGAATAGGAAGAAGTTGATATGCGCTGTGGAAAATGCGATCAGCCAAGTTGAGAACACTCGCCGCGAAGAGGCCCGCACACGGGTGGTGGGCGTTCTCAACGCCATTCATCGCGGGCCTTCCCGTTCTGCTTTGTCTCGCGAGGAACAATCCGCTATGAAGAGCCTCCGTGACAACAAAGATATTGTAATTTTGCCAGCAGACAAAGGCAACGCGACAGTCCTTTTGGACAAGTATGACTATGACCGCAAGATACTGTCTCTCCTGGAAGACGGTGACACGTACGTCCGCCTCAAGAAGGACCCTACACTCAAGTTGGAGAGGGAACTACAGAAGCTTCTCGCCGACGTATTTCAGTTCGTCCCGCCGAGCCAAAAACCGCTCTACTACAAGTTACTATGCCACAATGGTTCCGCGCCAGCGTTTTATGGCTTGCCAAAGATACATAAACCAGGAGTTCCAATGCGACCTATCGTGGATTTTACCCGCTCCCCTCTGCACAGCCTCTCCAAGTTCTTGCACCGTGTTCTTTCCCCGCTTGTTGGCCATGGGACTTGCCACGTTCGCAACTCATACGACTTTGTTGAGAAGACCCGCAACACCCTGATCGAAGACAGTGAATTGATGGTGTCTTTCGACGTGAAGTCCCTGTTCACGAGTGTACCGACTGACCTTGCTGTCGACGTATGCACCGCTGCGCTCGATAGCGATGCCTCTCTACCGGAAAGATCGCCAATAGAAGCACGGGACCTGCGCCGGCTGCTTGCTTTCTGCCTGAGCAATACCTACTTTGTTTTTAGGGGAAACTACTACAAGCAAGTCCATGGGACCCCCATGGGTGCTTCTGTTTCGGTGACGGCCGCTAACCTCACCATGGAGTCATTGGAGCGACGCTCGTTAACCTCCTTTCACCCTGCCCCCAAGGTCTTCTTCCGTTACATCGACGACTGCTTTTGCATTCTGCACAAGGACGCGGTGAGCCAGTTTCTGACACACCTGAACAGCCAGGAAGACGCCATTCAGTTTACGTTGGAAGAAGAGGTGGACGGCAGTCTGCCTTTTCTGGACGTCCTCGTCTCAAGGAAAGGCCAGAAGTTGTCGTTTAGCGTGTATAGAAAGGCTACACATACAGGCCGCTACCTACATTTCAGTTCCGTCCATCCTGCCGCCCAAAAAAGAGCCGTTGTGAGCAGTTTAATGCAGCGGGCCAAGAAGATATGCACAAACACCACTGACGCCGCTGCGGACGCGTCAAGGGTACGAAAAGATCTCACTAGCTGTGGTTACCCAAGCCATTTCATCAGGTCCACAGAACGACGGCTGTCACGGCCTCGTCATCCGGACGCCCCTCTTCCGCCCAAAAAACGTGCGGCTATTCCTTATGTGCCGAAAACAAGTGAGTGCCTCGCCCGTGTATTACGAGAGTATGACGTGCAAGTTGCCCATGTCCCTGTCAAGAAAATGCGACAACAACTGATGAACGTCAAAGATCAGTTGCCAAAAGAGAAGTTCCCAGGAGTTGTCTACGCCATCCCTTGTGCAGATTGCAACGGTGTTTACATCGGCGAAACCGGAAGTTACAAGAAGCGCCTACAGCAACATGCTCGTGATGTGCAGAAAGAAGATACCCGCAATAACGCCTTGGCAGAGCACGCGGTGACGGCAAATCACAGAATAGATTGGGAAAAAGCAAGAATCATCGAAAAAGAGAAACTGACAACATCACGGCTTCATCTCGAGTCCCTGGTGATACAGACAACGGCTCACACGCTTAATCGTAACGAGGGCAATCTTAACCCGATTTACGCGCGATCTTTACGGCGATTACTATAGCTTTTAAAAAGACGAACCCTCTTGGTGTGTTTCCATTGTGAACAAGGCCCCCGTTCTGGGCGCCGAAACGTCAATACAATTTTTTCGTTTTACTGGTCGGCGTCTCTTTGTTTTGAAATGTATCCCCCCGGCCAGACGGGATTCCGTCACACTCTCGACTTCATCAACCTTCGCCAGGCCCATGGCCAAGGAATCATCACCAAGATTCGTCAGTATGTTGGCCTCAACTGCCGTATTGCCTCATTCAAGGCTCACCTGAATTTTACTCTAACATGCAAAGCCCGCGCCTTGGTTCCCCGCTCCTTGCGTCTCAACAGACCGGTGTCGACGCCTTTTGGGCTCAGTGTGGTTGGCAAAGCGGAACATCAGCTCCTGCAAGCAAGAATCTTGGACTGCAAAGGAAAAATCCGCGCACTGGAGAACGAAGCGTTTTTTGCTCGTCGTCGTCTAGAACACCAATCTCCTAATGAGTTCACCAGCATTCAGTTGCACGCAAATCAGAAGATGGAACGTCAACGCCAGAAAGGTGAGCGTGCTCATGACAATAAGTTAGGCAGGCTCCTATCCGAGCACCAGAGAGGGCAGACGATGATTTCAAAACCCGCTGTGCATAACCTTTCATCGTATAAGCCCAACCGAGCTGAAGAGGCTGTTCTGAATTTGGGGTTGAATTTCAGCCTAGGAGCTGCACCGAATAGGAAGAAGTTGATATGCGCTGTGGAAAATGCGATCAGCCAAGTTGAGAACACTCGCCGCGAAGAGGCCCGCACACGGGTGGTGGGCGTTCTCAACGCCATTCATCGCGGGCCTTCCCGTTCTGCTTTGTCTCGCGAGGAACAATCCGCTATGAAGAGCCTCCGTGACAACAAAGATATTGTAATTTTGCCAGCAGACAAAGGCAACGCGACAGTCCTTTTGGACAAGTCTGACTATGACCGCAAGATACTGTCTCTCCTGGAAGACGGTGACACGTACGTCCGCCTCAAGAAGGACCCTACACTCAAGTTGGAGAGGGAACTACAGAAGCTTCTCGCCGACGTATTTCAGTTCGTCCCGCCGAGCCAAAAACCGCTCTACTACAAGTTACTATGCCACAATGGTTCCGCGCCAGCGTTTTATGGCTTGCCAAAGATACATAAACCAGGAGTTCCAATGCGACCTATCGTGGATTTTACCCGCTCCCCTCTGCACAGCCTCTCCAAGTTCTTGCACCGTGTTCTTTCCCCGCTTGTTGGCCATGGGACTTGCCACGTTCGCAACTCATACGACTTTGTTGAGAAGACCCGCAACACCCTGATCGAAGACAGTGAATTGATGGTGTCTTTCGACGTGAAGTCCCTGTTCACGAGTGTACCGACTGACCTTGCTGTCGACGTATGCACCGCTGCGCTCGATAGCGATGCCTCTCTACCGGAAAGATCGCCAATAGAAGCACGGGACCTGCGCCGGCTGCTTGCTTTCTGCCTGAGCAATACCTACTTTGTTTTTAGGGGAAACTACTACAAGCAAGTCCATGGGACCCCCATGGGTGCTTCTGTTTCGGTGACGGCCGCTAACCTCACCATGGAGTCATTGGAGCGACGCTCGTTAACCTCCTTTCACCCTGCCCCCAAGGTCTTCTTCCGTTACATCGACGACTGCTTTTGCATTCTGCACAAGGACGCGGTGAGCCAGTTTCTGACACACCTGAACAGCCAGGAAGACGCCATTCAGTTTACGTTGGAAGAAGAGGTGGACGGCAGTCTGCCTTTTCTGGACGTCCTCGTCTCAAGGAAAGGCCAGAAGTTGTCGTTTAGCGTGTATAGAAAGGCTACACATACAGGCCGCTACCTACATTTCAGTTCCGTCCATCCTGCCGCCCAAAAAAGAGCCGTTGTGAGCAGTTTAATGCAGCGGGCCAAGAAGATATGCACAAACACCACTGACGCCGCTGCGGACGCGTCAAGGGTACGAAAAGATCTCACTAGCTGTGGTTACCCAAGCCATTTCATCAGGTCCACAGAACGACGGCTGTCACGGCCTCGTCATCCGGACGCCCCTCTTCCGCCCAAAAAACGTGCGGCTATTCCTTATGTGCCGAAAACAAGTGAGTGCCTCGCCCGTGTATTACGAGAGTATGACGTGCAAGTTGCCCATGTCCCTGTCAAGAAAATGCGACAACAACTGATGAACGTCAAAGATCAGTTGCCAAAAGAGAAGTTCCCAGGAGTTGTCTACGCCATCCCTTGTGCAGATTGCAACGGTGTTTACATCGGCGAAACCGGAAGTTACAAGAAGCGCCTACAGCAACATGCTCGTGATGTGCAGAAAGAAGATACCCGCAATAACGCCTTGGCAGAGCACGCGGTGACGGCAAATCACAGAATAGATTGGGAAAAAGCAAGAATCATCGAAAAAGAGAAACTGACAACATCACGGCTTCATCTCGAGTCCCTGGTGATACAGACAACGGCTCACACGCTTAATCGTAACGAGGGCAATCTTAACCCGATTTACGCGCGATCTTTACGGCGATTACTATAGCTTTTAAAAAGACGAACCCTCTTGGTGTGTTTCCATTGTGAACAAGGCCCCCGTTCTGGGCGCCGAAACGTCAATACAATTTTTTCGTTTTACTGGTCGGCGTCTCTTTGTTTTGAAATGTATCCCCCCGGCCAGACGGGATTCCGTCACACTCTCGACTTCATCAACCTTCGCCAGGCCCATGGCCAAGGAATCATCACCAAGATTCGTCAGTATGTTGGCCTCAACTGCCGTATTGCCTCATTCAAGGCTCACCTGAATTTTACTCTAACATGCAAAGCCCGCGCCTTGGTTCCCCGCTCCTTGCGTCTCAACAGACCGGTGTCGACGCCTTTTGGGCTCAGTGTGGTTGGCAAAGCGGAACATCAGCTCCTGCAAGCAAGAATCTTGGACTGCAAAGGAAAAATCCGCGCACTGGAGAACGAAGCGTTTTTTGCTCGTCGTCGTCTAGAACACCAATCTCCTAATGAGTTCACCAGCATTCAGTTGCACGCAAATCAGAAGATGGAACGTCAACGCCAGAAAGGTGAGCGTGCTCATGACAATAAGTTAGGCAGGCTCCTATCCGAGCACCAGAGAGGGCAGACGATGATTTCAAAACCCGCTGTGCATAACCTTTCATCGTATAAGCCCAACCGAGCTGAAGAGGCTGTTCTGAATTTGGGGTTGAATTTCAGCCTAGGAGCTGCACCGAATAGGAAGAAGTTGATATGCGCTGTGGAAAATGCGATCAGCCAAGTTGAGAACACTCGCCGCGAAGAGGCCCGCACACGGGTGGTGGGCGTTCTCAACGCCATTCATCGCGGGCCTTCCCGTTCTGCTTTGTCTCGCGAGGAACAATCCGCTATGAAGAGCCTCCGTGACAACAAAGATATTGTAATTTTGCCAGCAGACAAAGGCAACGCGACAGTCCTTTTGGACAAGTCTGACTATGACCGCAAGATACTGTCTCTCCTGGAAGACGGTGACACGTACGTCCGCCTCAAGAAGGACCCTACACTCAAGTTGGAGAGGGAACTACAGAAGCTTCTCGCCGACGTATTTCAGTTCGTCCCGCCGAGCCAAAAACCGCTCTACTACAAGTTACTATGCCACAATGGTTCCGCGCCAGCGTTTTATGGCTTGCCAAAGATACATAAACCAGGAGTTCCAATGCGACCTATCGTGGATTTTACCCGCTCCCCTCTGCACAGCCTCTCCAAGTTCTTGCACCGTGTTCTTTCCCCGCTTGTTGGCCATGGGACTTGCCACGTTCGCAACTCATACGACTTTGTTGAGAAGACCCGCAACACCCTGATCGAAGACAGTGAATTGATGGTGTCTTTCGACGTGAAGTCCCTGTTCACGAGTGTACCGACTGACCTTGCTGTCGACGTATGCACCGCTGCGCTCGATAGCGATGCCTCTCTACCGGAAAGATCGCCAATAGAAGCACGGGACCTGCGCCGGCTGCTTGCTTTCTGCCTGAGCAATACCTACTTTGTTTTTAGGGGAAACTACTACAAGCAAGTCCATGGGACCCCCATGGGTGCTTCTGTTTCGGTGACGGCCGCTAACCTCACCATGGAGTCATTGGAGCGACGCTCGTTAACCTCCTTTCACCCTGCCCCCAAGGTCTTCTTCCGTTACATCGACGACTGCTTTTGCATTCTGCACAAGGACGCGGTGAGCCAGTTTCTGACACACCTGAACAGCCAGGAAGACGCCATTCAGTTTACGTTGGAAGAAGAGGTGGACGGCAGTCTGCCTTTTCTGGACGTCCTCGTCTCAAGGAAAGGCCAGAAGTTGTCGTTTAGCGTGTATAGAAAGGCTACACATACAGGCCGCTACCTACATTTCAGTTCCGTCCATCCTGCCGCCCAAAAAAGAGCCGTTGTGAGCAGTTTAATGCAGCGGGCCAAGAAGATATGCACAAACACCACTGACGCCGCTGCGGACGCGTCAAGGGTACGAAAAGATCTCACTAGCTGTGGTTACCCAAGCCATTTCATCAGGTCCACAGAACGACGGCTGTCACGGCCTCGTCATCCGGACGCCCCTCTTCCGCCCAAAAAACGTGCGGCTATTCCTTATGTGCCGAAAACAAGTGAGAGCCTCGCCCGTGTATTACGAGAGTATGACGTGCAAGTTGCCCATGTCCCTGTCAAGAAAATGCGACAACAACTGATGAACGTCAAAGATCAGTTGCCAAAAGAGAAGTTCCCAGGAGTTGTCTACGCCATCCCTTGTGCAGATTGCAACGGTGTTTACATCGGCGAAACCGGAAGTTACAAGAAGCGCCTACAGCAACATGCTCGTGATGTGCAGAAAGAAGATACCCGCAATAACGCCTTGGCAGAGCACGCGGTGACGGCAAATCACAGAATAGATTGGGAAAAAGCAAGAATCATCGAAAAAGAGAAACTGACAACATCACGGCTTCATCTCGAGTCCCTGGTGATACAGACAACGGCTCACACGCTTAATCGTAACGAGGGCAATCTTAACCCGATTTACGCGCGATCTTTACGGCGATTACTATAGCTTTTAAAAAGACGAACCCTCTTGGTGTGTTTCCATTGTGAACAAGGCCCCCGTTCTGGGCGCCGAAACGTCAATACAATTTTTTCGTTTTACTGGTCGGCGTCTCTTTGTTTTGAAATGTATCCCCCCGGCCAGACGGGATTCCGTCACACTCTCGACTTCATCAACCTTCGCCAGGCCCATGGCCAAGGAATCATCACCAAGATTCGTCAGTATGTTGGCCTCAACTGCCGTATTGCCTCATTCAAGGCTCACCTGAATTTTACTCTAACATGCAAAGCCCGCGCCTTGGTTCCCCGCTCCTTGCGTCTCAACAGACCGGTGTCGACGCCTTTTGGGCTCAGTGTGGTTGGCAAAGCGGAACATCAGCTCCTGCAAGCAAGAATCTTGGACTGCAAAGGAAAAATCCGCGCACTGGAGAACGAAGCGTTTTTTGCTCGTCGTCGTCTAGAACACCAATCTCCTAATGAGTTCACCAGCATTCAGTTGCACGCAAATCAGAAGATGGAACGTCAACGCCAGAAAGGTGAGCGTGCTCATGACAATAAGTTAGGCAGGCTCCTATCCGAGCACCAGAGAGGGCAGACGATGATTTCAAAACCCGCTGTGCATAACCTTCATCGTATAAGCCCAACCGAGCTGAAGAGGCTGTTCTGAATTTGGGGTTGAATTTCAGCCTAGGAGCTGCACCGAATAGGAAGAAGTTGATATGCGCTGTGGAAAATGCGATCAGCCAAGTTGAGAACACTCGCCGCGAAGAGGCCCGCACACGGGTGGTGGGCGTTCTCAACGCCATTCATCGCGGGCCTTCCCGTTCTGCTTTGTCTCGCGAGGAACAATCCGCTATGAAGAGCCTCCGTGACAACAAAGATATTGTAATTTTGCCAGCAGACAAAGGCAACGCGACAGTCCTTTTGGACAAGTCTGACTATGACCGCAAGATACTGTCTCTCCTGGAAGACGGTGACACGTACGTCCGCCTCAAGAAGGACCCTACACTCAAGTTGGAGAGGGAACTACAGAAGCTTCTCGCCGACGTATTTCAGTTCGTCCCGCCGAGCCAAAAACCGCTCTACTACAAGTTACTATGCCACAATGGTTCCGCGCCAGCGTTTTATGGCTTGCCAAAGATACATAAACCAGGAGTTCCAATGCGACCTATCGTGGATTTTACCCGCTCCCCTCTGCACAGCCTCTCCAAGTTCTTGCACCGTGTTCTTTCCCCGCTTGTTGGCCATGGGACTTGCCACGTTCGCAACTCATACGACTTTGTTGAGAAGACCCGCAACACCCTGATCGAAGACAGTGAATTGATGGTGTCTTTCGACGTGAAGTCCCTGTTCACGAGTGTACCGACTGACCTTGCTGTCGACGTATGCACCGCTGCGCTCGATAGCGATGCCTCTCTACCGGAAAGATCGCCAATAGAAGCACGGGACCTGCGCCGGCTGCTTGCTTTCTGCCTGAGCAATACCTACTTTGTTTTTAGGGGAAACTACTACAAGCAAGTCCATGGGACCCCCATGGGTGCTTCTGTTTCGGTGACGGCCGCTAACCTCACCATGGAGTCATTGGAGCGACGCGCGTTAACCTCCTTTCACCCTGCCCCCAAGGTCTTCTTCCGTTACATCGACGACTGCTTTTGCATTCTGCACAAGGACGCGGTGAGCCAGTTTCTGACACACCTGAACAGCCAGGAAGACGCCATTCAGTTTACGTTGGAAGAAGAGGTGGACGGCAGTCTGCCTTTTCTGGACGTCCTCGTCTCAAGGAAAGGCCAGAAGTTGTCGTTTAGCGTGTATAGAAAGGCTACACATACAGGCCGCTACCTACATTTCAGTTCCGTCCATCCTGCCGCCCAAAAAAGAGCCGTTGTGAGCAGTTTAATGCAGCGGGCCAAGAAGATATGCACAAACACCACTGACGCCGCTGCGGACGCGTCAAGGGTACGAAAAGATCTCACTAGCTGTGGTTACCCAAGCCATTTCATCAGGTCCACAGAACGACGGCTGTCACGGCCTCGTCATCCGGACGCCCCTCTTCCGCCCAAAAAACGTGCGGCTATTCCTTATGTGCCGAAAACAAGTGAGTGCCTCGCCCGTGTATTACGAGAGTATGACGTGCAAGTTGCCCATGTCCCTGTCAAGAAAATGCGACAACAACTGATGAACGTCAAAGATCAGTTGCCAAAAGAGAAGTTCCCAGGAGTTGTCTACGCCATCCCTTGTGCAGATTGCAACGGTGTTTACATCGGCGAAACCGGAAGTTACAAGAAGCGCCTACAGCAACATGCTCGTGATGTGCAGAAAGAAGATACCCGCAATAACGCCTTGGCAGAGCACGCGGTGACGGCAAATCACAGAATAGATTGGGAAAAAGCAAGAATCATCGAAAAAGAGAAACTGACAACATCACGGCTTCATCTCGAGTCCCTGGTGATACAGACAACGGCTCACACGCTTAATCGTAACGAGGGCAATCTTAACCCGATTTACGCGCGATCTTTACGGCGATTACTATAGCTTTTAAAAAGACGAACCCTCTTGGTGTGTTTCCATTGTGAACAAGGCCCCCGTTCTGGGCGCCGAAATGTCAATACAATTTTTTCGTTTTACTGGTCGGCGTCTCTTTGTTTTGAAAAGTGTGCAGATAACGCTATTATTTTTATTACCTCACTGAAAGTGTGCATTTCTGTAAATATGTTTTCCACACTGCGTGTATGTTTTTTTCTTCCTTGCCGCAATCGTATGTCACCTTTTCTACAGTATTTAGTTAAACATTATATGAAAGTGCCATTTCGCCCTGTTGTTTCTGTTAAAATTATATGTCATTGCATAGTCAACTCATACGCCGAAGTTACCAAGTTTTTGTAAGGGGCGCAGCCCCTCGTCAAGCCGTTAATAGGCTTTTTGGCTGCGCCCCTAGCATCCTTGTGATGTTGAAATAAAGATGACATGACTTGACTTGAGGTATTTGCTGAAGGTGCTGACAGCACCAAGCATTCTTTGCACCGCTTGTTTATCTTTCGGTTGTGGCATTTAGAGAAGGTTCTTCGCAAGAGCGGAGTTTGGTCTTATGCCTCTGCTGGTAATAACGCCGTCCAAGAATGCGATTTATTCAACGCCGAACTGGCATTTTGCCGCTTTGAAGGTAAAAACTGCCTCTTCAGCCGCGCATAGAACGCTCCTAAGCCGTTAGTCATATTTCGCCCTATAATTTCTCCCCAACCGAGGAAAGTCCTCGACATACACGCGCACACCTGGAAAAGCATTAGATATCTCTTTCAGGGCTTTTTGATCACTAAGCTGGCTGAGGCAATGTGGAAAGGAAGCCTCAAAAAACAATAACGACCGAAGGGCATGGCGAATGTGCATGTTTTTGACGAGTCCTCATCCACCGGAATTTGGTGAAATTCAGCATTCGCATCCAAGCATGAAAAAAAAAAGTACGCGCCTTTCATCGCCGCAATGTACTCTCGACGAAGCATCTGATAGTGTTCCCGTTTCAGCCTCTCGTTAATTTCCCTGGGGTTAAGACATACTCGTAGTCTTTTTTGCGTACAATGACTAATAGGCTTACCCAGTCTCTTGGCTTGTTCGTTTTCCGTGCGACGCTCTCTAGTTCCATCCGGTACAATTCGGCATGCATCGGCCGCTGAAGAGACTCTTCGCGCCAGCTGGACGACGGGGACGGCGTCCTTGCGGAGCGTTATTCTGAGTTTTCGCTGAATGTATCCAGTTCCTTTGAACAATCCAGGAAGCTGTTGGACTACGCCTTTTACTATGGTCGTCTACTGCTCGTTTAATCAGGCACAATCGCTCACTAGTGTCGGGTCTCAGTATCGCTTGGTGGTCCTTTACTCACGAAACACCACTTCAAGATTTCATCAGGTTCTTGGATATATCTTTGCATTTCACTCTTTCCCACGTCTGTTGGTCTTACGAGCCCCGAGCTCAAAAACCCACCCTTCCATACCCATCAGCCCATTCCAAACCCGCAAAACGAGCCAGTGTTCACTGTGTTTTTAATATTGTTTTAAAAAAGTGTTGTGAACACGGGATAGAACAAAGCTTTGTCATACAAGTCGATCGCCTAACAAAGGCTGGCTACCCACTCGAAGTTCTGACTTCAATGGCAGTAAAACTGAAAAAAAAGCTTGAAAGCTCTGAAAACAGGCGACTGCATTAGGCAAAAAGAAAAAGGAAACGTGTTGTCGTGCCGTACCTCTATCAGGTTTCGCACAACCTCAGAAGGATTGGAAACTGTACAGGTGTTCAGTCGTGTTCTCAGCGCCAAAGAAACTGTCTAGCATGTGCAAGCAGGTAGATAGCAGAAATTTTGAACCACGCGGGTGTCCAGTTAGGCACGGTGAAAATTTTGTTACCTGTCAAGAAGCGGTCGTCTATTCTCTGCCCATGTCCTGTGGGAAGAGGTACGTTGGACAGACGGGCCGCTGTCTCGACAAAAGATTAAAAGAGCACAATGACAATGTCACACGTGTGGCCACTTCAGGCCACGTAGCCAAACATTGTAGAGACTGCAAAACAGAAGAAACGGAAGAAAGGGATAAATAAGCCTGTGAGCCGATGTACAGAGAATGCAGCGTGATAGAAAAACATCGTGACGCTCTGACAAGAGGAACAATAGAGGCACATATGATTGCAAGATTGCAGGATGTTTGTATAAGCGCACCTTCAGTAGCATTGTCACAGAAAGAATTGGAGTACCTTGATTGCGAGAGTTGACACGTGCCACATTTCCGCCGGCACTAGTTGCTTCTGTGCATGTTTTTGAGTTTTCCTTCCTTTGTGGTAGCCAGCGAGTATAAAAGCTTGCTGGCCGTCCAATAAAAAATAGTTGTCAGTCAGCGCTCTATTGTGTGACGTGTGTGTCGCTTCTGTCCCGTCTTAAGCGCTGTAGATATGGAAGTTAGAAACCAACTCGCCCAGCATACTGTAGCATGTACTCGGCCGCAGCGAATACACCTGCTATTCCGCTTAGGGCGTTTCGATACTCTTGGCGTGTGCCTGCTCGAGTTAACCGCATTCACTTCCCTGTCTTCCTTACTAGCGTTCCAAACTTCGCTTTGACAGGCTGCATTATGTGCCCTCTTGCATAATTCAACAGCCTCTTCAAGCGTTAACCTTTGGTTCCTTAGCAGCTTCTACCTAATTTTTGGCGAGTTCGTACTGAAAACGGTTCGGTCACGCACCATGTCGTCGACCGTGGTACCGAAGCTGCAGTGCCTGGCTTGTTTCTTCAGGTCCCTCAGAAACTGCTCGAAGGATTCCCCTTGCTCTTGGATGCGAGTGCGAAGAATATATATTTCGTGCACGTCGTTTTGTTGCTCTACGCAGTAAGATTCGAACTTGGATACCACCATGATGTAGTCCTCTTTGATTTTCCCCGGGGCAAAAGTGAAATCATTGAAGACCTCTAACGCACGTTCACCCGCCAAGCTGAGAAGCTGTGCAGTTTTCACGGCGCTGGATCTTGGCTTGTCGCTTCAAGACGTTGCTTGCCAAAAAATTTTCAAACTTTTGCTTGAAGAGGCTCAAACTTTTACTAACGTCTTCGGTGATGCACAGTTGTTCCGGTGGTCTGATGCTATTCGTTCTTGCTGCTTGAGTTTGCTGTTTGAAGTCGTTGGCGACCACCCCCGCTGCTTTTGGACGATGGCAGCTATCCCGCTTCTGACACCGTGTACCGACTGTCAACCGGCATGACGAACGGCGCAGTCAGGAAACAAGAAATACTGCTTTATTGCGGTCCGTGCTTTTATAGGACCATGGGGAGACAAAGTAAGCGGTTACCAAGAGAGACGGAAACGTGGCACGTTACACGTGAGCAGCTGACGATAACAGCCACGCACCGGCACTGATATGATAACCACGCAGTCCTTAGCAAAAAGTCTTATTGGAACATGAGTATAGTGAACTAAAATGCCTCTTTCCGCAAAGTTCCTAGACTAAGTCCATTAAAAAAGCGCGTTTAAAATTGAAATCATTTGTGCAGCACCCTTTTGAAATAGTCTCCCTTGCTGTCTATACACATATTCAAACGCTTCTTGAGGTCTTGGAAACAGTTGGAAAACGCTTCTTTTGGCAGGGCTGTCAGCTAGCTCCTTTGTCGTGGCGTCTGGACTGGCCTCCACGCTCCCCATCCAGCGACCTTTTAGGGCTCTCTTAACACGAGGAAACAGGAAAAAATCGCATGGGGAGGGGCCAGGCGAGTATGAAGGATGGGGAAGTAGAGTAATGCTGTGATTGGCGAGAAATTTTGTCACGCTGAGAGCAGTGTGCGGCCTTGCGTTATCGTGGAGAAGGCTCCATTGTCGAGATCGAAAAATATCAGCATCGTTTTTGTTTTGGTCTTCTGTCGCCGCACCTTTCTCGACGCCGGAGAGCTTGTGGACCACCATTCGGCGCTCTGCCTCTTTGTTTGAGGATCGTATGAAAATCACCATGCTTCGTCTTCAGCAATGATGCTGTCGACGAATGCAGTATACTTCTTTGCCACGGAGAGCAAATCAGCGCTCACTGATGCCCATATGTCCTTCTGGTCCTGTGTGATGGAGTGCGGCACAAATCTGGCATTCAGCTTTCGTTTCTCCAAGTTCTCACGCAAAATTTGTTGGCATGTTGTCTTACTAATGTCGAGAGCATGTGATAGCATGCGAACTGTAATGGTGCGGTCTTGCTGTACGAGTTCCCTGATCTGAGCCATGTTGTTTTCATTCCGTGAGGTTGAAGGGCGCCCCTGCCTTGTGTTGTCTTCCACCGACGTTCTCCGCGAAGCGAACCTCTTGTGCCACTCGAAAACTCGCGCCCGCGATAATATCTCGTTGCCGTCACGATGAAGATTATACGTCTGCGTGGCTGTCTTGCAAAGCCTCACACAGAATTTCATGTTTACACGCTGTTTGAGGTGGTTAAATAGCTCAGGTTAGCCCAAAAAGATGGCGTTGCACATACGCATCAACCTTTGTTTTGGGTAATCATTTCTAGAAATGAAAATAAATCAGTCTCGAAACTTTACGGAGAGAGGTTGTATATCATAGTGGGACGACCGGCAGGGCGCGCCTGAGTTTACAGATGCCCGTTACGCTCTGGAAAGCCGCTAGAGGCTCTGCTGATCTCTTTCGTACTGCGGCACAGCCGGCTGGGCGCCGTGGGGGCACTGAATGCAGTAGTCTTTGATGAGAATTGCATTCTGCCAGTGCACCTGATGTCCTGGATCACATTAAGAAAAAGCAAAAGATAGTGTTTGAATGCCAAGCGCGCTGTGAGCAAGTTGCAGGTGGGGTTTTTATTCCGGCTAGTTTGGCTTCGTTTTCGTACGCCATCTGACACGTTAATGTTACCCTTCATGCTCTTCATCAGCTGAGAGTAGCCCGGCTGGTGCACTTTTGTTTCTGTTTTGTGTGCGCTATCGTCTGACAATAAACTTCAGCTGTTAGTTCACCGCCTGTGTTGTCGTCTCACGTCCCTTGTTTTCTTCACTCGATTGCAGCGTAGGTTGCAGAATTTTTTTGTCACAGGACGATTGCATTTTTTAAAGCGTAAACCAGGCTTCCACCGAAAGTCGTGAAGACGCACAGCACCTTGAATAATGAATAAACCTTCCCTTAGCGAAAACTCGTACGTTTGGAATATACTTTGCGATTTTTATAATGTATTTTAAACAAACTTTGTATTAATGAATACACGAAAAATATGCCGCAAATAGGTTTTTGAAATTTTATGCTTGGTATTCGTAATACGTACTTGGTATTTGATATTCGAATACGTCACTTAAAGCATGATTCAAGCACATTTCAAATACGTGAAAAAAATATGAATGCCGTTTTAGCGCCTTGTCAAAATATTAAAAGTATACTCTCGCAAATATGAAATTAAGGCAATCGAAGTATACGTCAATTAAAGCTTGTTTCAAGCACGTTTCAAACGCTTGAAAAGTTATGAATGCGGTTTTAGGATCTTGTCGATATATTAAAAGTGTACTTCTGTAAATATAAAATTAACGCACTCGAAGTAACGTCACTTTAAGCATGTTTCGAGCATGTTTCATATACGTGAAAAAATATGAATGAGGCTTTAGCATCTTGCCAATGTATTAAATGCGTACTTTCGTGAATATGAAATTAATTCGTCTCAAGTGTACTTCAATTATAACAAAGGGGCAGTCCTTTTAAACATATTTGAAGCACACTTTAACTGCCGTAGAACAATGCAGTGCTCGAAATCGCGTTTCGGGAAATGACCTTTGCATTTTGGCAATGTATTGAAAGTTTACTTTCGCAAATACGATATTAATTCGTCCAAAGTACACTTCAATTCTAACCAATAAGCTGTCCGCGTAAACGTATTTTCAGCGCACTTCAAGCTGCCGTTCAAGAGTTAGTGCTCGAAATCGCGTTTCGGGAAATGGCATGTTGGCAACGCATTTAAAGTGTACTTTCGTAGATACGAAATTAATTCGTGCGTAGTATACTTCAACTCTAACAAATGGGTAGTCCGCGTAAGCATATTTGCAGCACACTTCAAGCTGCCGTACGTGGAACAACCTAGCGCTCGAAATTCCGCGGGAACAGTGAAAACTCTCCCTTTTCGTTCATTTGTTTATATTAACTTCTAGCAGAAAAACAATAGCCACTTATTTAAATTAAGTGTGGACAGCGTGATAGCATTGTACCGGCAAGGGCGCCATGCGCACCACCGGGCCCGAACATGCCAGCGAAAAGGACCCCGACTGGCAGGGCCGACCGGCTCCCATACACGTTTATGCATTTGTTGGTTGACAGTTCAACTCCTGACCCACGCCTGACGCAAGTTACGACTAGCACTTCGGTTCTGGATAGACCGCAGATTCGAACGCGACCACTCCGACGCTTGTGCAACAATTTGGGGGCCCACAGTCTTTGTGCAAAAAGTGCCTCACCGGGCAAGATAATGTGTCCCCTTCGAGGGGTATATATAGGCCAAGCCAGGCCAAGCTTTCGGCTTGTCGGGTACAATGTCACGCTTTACAAGTTCGTGTTTGCTGACGTCACTTTCTGTCGCCATTTCCTGCGCGGCTACATCTTTTACGTTCAGGTCCCGTCACGTGACCTTGCATTGGCACAGACCTCTTGATGACATAGCGTGTTATCTGGGATTGCCTCTATCCTGATGCTTATAGCCAGTTCAGTCAATTGCTTCTGGTGTTGACAACATTGATCAGTATTATCCGGTGAATCCGACTAGCACACCTTTTGTAAGCCGAGCCGTAGTGAATTAATTTTGAATGTGTTAACTGTATATTTTTAGTGTATTTTTACTGTCGTGTAATGTATTTAGTGCAAATTTTTAGTATGCTTTTAATTTATGTAATGAATATCTTTATAATTTTTTATTGTATTGTTTGTATATTTGTAGTGTATTTTCAATGTATTTATTGTGTATTTTAAGTATATTTTTAATGTATAATAAGCCGACAGAAAATGCATTTTTGATGCATTTGTAAGAATGTTCAGAACAGTACTCCTAGTATACTTAAAAAGCATTCGTATTGCAATTTAAGCATAGGGACAAAAATGCAAAATAAATACAAAATTAATAAATGTGTCCGAAATGCATTTTTAGCACAGCCTTTTTTCGCTACGGGAGATTTGAGCCCTTTCTTTACCTCCTTGATTTCTGGAGATTATGTGCATACGAGTGCATTTATACTGAACTGCGTTACGCGACGGTCGATCATCTTATCCGAAAATTATGCGTAAGCATTTAGATTTACTCTCGATGATTAGTTAGATGCTTTTATTGAAATTAATGTATTTAGTCTATTCTTGGACTTCACGCACATGGCCCAAATTATTGCCCCGGGGCGAGGAGTGACACAAGCACTGCTTTCGCAGTAAAAGGCGCTAAATTTACCCGATGCCCCACATTTGGAAAGACAGACTGCCTGCATCACCAGAAATGAATTGTAATATACAGAGTGCTCAGATTTCAGCTTTACATACTTCTAAAACGATATCTGCTCCGAGTGGTGCGGGAAATGCAATTCCACATAAAAGTAATGCGTCCAAGGTGAGACAAAGTGCGGTGATATTTGTGACCTTCACGCACCTGTTCAAGTGAAATCAATTAACATTTTAGCAACTCCAGCAAACGGACATCTTTATGTGGCAAACTAGGAGACAGCCTATGCCTGCACAATTCAAGATCGTAGAATCCTAGCACGCGTGTATTCTGAGATATTCGCGCCCACAATTGCAGCTTGATCCGTCTAGTACAGAGGGAGGACCGGCGTGGCGCGGCGTTTCCCTTTCGGCCACCGAAATGGAAGCGATGGCGGACGCAGTAGCTGCGTGACACTAGGGAGGTGTTCCGCGTCGACTGCCGCCGCCTTGCATGCGTGATTACGCAAAATAAGGAAAAACTTTGGGGGCGAATATCTCGGAGCATGAGTGCTCTAGAACAGTTCTACCAAATGGAGCACTAGAAATACGACCGCCGCTATTTTCCCGATATAAAGATCCATGCTAGCCACAGTCGCTCGCTAAAAAGTTTATTAATATATTACATTTAATTAGGTGTCTCACCATCTCACTTTCGTGTGCCCCTGCTGCATGGTCGCATAACATAGGTGCAGAGTTGGTTTTCCGGCACCACTCAGTGTCACTTAATTTTTAACAACATGTATAGAAATCGCAAAAACGGATTAATTCAAAATGGCACACACAATATTAATCTGCTTGGAGTGGAAAGTGGCGCAAGGCTTATGTATCTGCAGTTAGACCCAGCTGAAGTGAACATGCGTGTCATTAAGCGCGTTGACAAAGTACTCATCAAGAATATTTACTGGTTTTCATGACTGCGTTGTTAAAGGACGCAAGCGCAACATTGGATAAATAAATGCTCAATCGTTGCCAGGAGGAGAGGTAAACTAACTCGAGTAAACGTTGAAGTTACAGAGATAGAGATACTTTGCGTGATCTATGTTTCATCGAGCCTTCTATATGCTTATCGGAAGGAGAATTGGCATTCCCAGGTTTATAATAGCCTTTCTCCTTTCATATTTATTTTTTCACATTGATTTCTATGGCTTGCTCAGCTTTGGCGCATGCGCTCGTCGTTCAGCTCGGGTCTCATTCGCCATGGTCTTGTGCGATTCCTCCTGTCGGAAGTTACCACTCGTGGTGTGTGTTCTGTCTTCTTCCGTCGTCTTGTTTTCGCGCTCCTTTTCTCATGCATCCTCAAACGAACTAACTGATAAGTATATTCCTAAGCGCATCGTCACCTATAATCCACAAGAACCTTGGCATAACTCCCACATCAGACGATTATCTAACAAAAAGAAACGCTTATACCGCCGCGCGAATAACCATCTAACGCGCGATGGGCGAAGTACAAGTCTGCTTCCGACGATTACGCCGACGTGATAAAACTTACAAAGAATAACCTTTTGTCCGCCACATAACCTAATATTTTGAAAACGAGTGTTAAAAATTTTGGCGAGTTATAAACCTTGCGAACGACCTGTTAATTAGACTACAAGACGCCTCCGGTAAACTGATCCCAAATGATCTTTGCGCTTCCATGCTGAATGAAACATTCGTTGAAAGCTTTTCCTCCATTTCAAGCGTTAATCTTCCTTACACACCGCACCACAGGTTCCCGACAATGTCACCTATAACTATCCATCCACCTGGCGTAGCCAAATTAATTGAATCTTTAAAAAATGATTCTTCACCTGGTTCCGATGCGATTAGCGCTATATTTCTAAAAATACTTGTGCTTATAGTTCAGTTATACTAACGAAACTTTTTCACCAGTCACTTGACACAGCAAGTCTTCCAAACATCTGGAAAATTGGGAAAGCGGTTCCACTTCACAAGTCCGGTGGTAAGCACTCCCTTCAAAACTTTCGTTCCATTTCGCTCACTAGCACGTGCTGCAAATTACTAGAACATATCATTTTCAAGAATGTCGTTACCTTTCTCGATGATAATTCATTTTTCACACTTGCGCAATATGGTTTTCGTCAAACATACTCAGGTGAAACTCAATTACTTGCCTTTACTGATAAGCTGTACCGCGTACTTGACAACTCATCTTGCGCTGACTGCATTTTTTTTATTTTTCCAAAGTTTTTGATAAAGTATGCCATAAATTGCTGCTACATAAATTGAGCCATCTTAATCTCGTCTTAGCGTCTTCCAATAGATTAAATCTTTCCTTCTTAACCATTGGAAATTTGTACATGCTAATAACACTAATTCACCGATTGCTAACGTGCTATCTGGTGTTCCACAGGGATCGGTTCTTGGACCACTCCTATTCTTAATCTATATTAAACCTTCCTGCTGCCATACCTTCTAATATTCACCTTTTTGCTGACGATTGTGTAATATTTCGGGAAATAGCGTCAACGATACTGACACTCTCCAGTCAGACCTTAATTTGGCGTCAAACTGGTGCACTACATGGAATATCAAATTAAACATTAATAAATGTAAAGCTTTGCGTATTTCCCGCGCATCTAATGCTCTTCCTTCATATTATCTTAATGACACTCCTCTTGATTGGGTAAAAACATACAAGTACTTAGGAATTCATATAACTCAAATCTTAACATGGTGTATTAATATTGACTACGTGAATAATAACGCTAACCTCATGTTAGGATACTGACGTCGCAATTTCTCTGCCGCTCCCTCATCCCTTAAACTTATACTCTTTAAAACACTTATACGCTTACCCGAAAGACGTGGGTTCGATCCCGGCCGCGGCGGTCGGATTTCTAAGGAGGCGGAATTCTAATGGCCCGTGTACTGTGCGATGTCAGTGAACGTTAAAGAACCCCAGGCGGTCGAAATTTCCGGAGCCTTTCACTACGGCGTCCCTCATAGCCCGAGTCGCTTTGGGACTCGGGCTATACCCATTAACTAAACTAACTAAATAAAAGACTTATATGTCCTAAACTAGAATACGCAGCATCAGTATAGGACCCTCTAGGCATGAAAACCTCGTATATTCCTTGGAACTAGTCCAAAATAATTCCATTCGCTTCATTCTTTCAAGTTACAACCGTACGGCAAACATCACAGCCATGAAATCTAACGTTTCAAACCCACCGTTACAATCTCGCCGTAAAATTGGTCGTTTAACACTATTTCACAAGCTATGTCATCACGTTGCGTTTCACGACTATTTCATATAATCCCCAGAATACATTTTACGTCGCATCTATCACCTCCGTAAGGTTGGCATCCCAGCATGCCACATCAAATCTTCTTTTCAGTCATATCTTCCCCGCACATCTGTTGAACGGAACTGCCTTCCCTCCGATATTGCAGCCATTGCTGATAATGAAACCTTTCACGACGCCAAAGCCAGAGACGAATTCGCCAGCAAGGTAGGTGACGTGGTGATGGTGGCCGTCGTAGCGGGCTTTTGAGCGGTCTTGGGAAGCGAGAGTCCTCAGGCGGGCAAGCCGGCGAGCCTCTTCTGGATGTTGTTTGTTTTATTCTGGATGAAATTTATTTTGTAATATCTATTTTCACTGTTTATATTCATTGTTCTTTATCCTAATTAACCCACTTCCCTCTGTAATGCCTTTGACTCTGAGGGTAGAAGAAAAAAAAATTAAAAAAGGGTTATTGGAGCGCACCAACGAACACTCACCAATATGCTTTCTATGTACGTCCGTCGCTTCAAATCATAAAAACAGACAATCTGTGTTACCATTCATCACATATGTTTTCAACACTGCCAGACATGAAACAACAGACCACACTCAATTTTTCCTCCTTTATGCGCGTTCCCCTCTACCACACACTCGACACCATCCACCCTTCCTCACTGATGGCGATCCGTGCTTAGCGGAGACTGCCTGGCTGAAGAGGCTGGCCGGCTTGCCCGCCTGAGGACTCTCGCTTCCCAAGACCGCTCAAAAGACCGCTACGACGGCCACCATCACCACGTCACCTACCTTCCTGGCGAATTCGTCTTTGGCTTTGGCGACTAATAAGAAAATGCAGGCAACACCAGAAAACGCTTGCACACTACACTCGTCCTTATGCCATCGTGGACCAACTCAGTGACCTGAACTACCGCACTGCGCACCTTACCGCCAGTGGTAGACGTTCCGCAACAGTAGAAGTCACGCACGTTGCCCGGTTGAAGCCGTGCCATTCTCTGGGCTTCGGAGGGGGAATGCTACGGTCAGGACGACGACGACGTCTCCGGCAGCTGGGACGAAGACGAGGATAAAGAAGCGCATGTTGGTTTTGTTGGGCTTGTGATTCCAGTTAGCGACTGTCTGTCTCTGTGCCTGTGACTCCAACTGTAACGTTTAGGACGTTACAATGTACCGCGATGTGTGGGCTCAAACTGATTCATGCCCGTATCACTACTAGAAGGTTGAAAGGAATAATCACACGTAGAAGGTGGAAGTGTTTACACAGCAGCACTGATTATATCGATATCTACAATTATTGCGTGCGGAAAAGCCCCAGAAACCACTAACCGCCGCACAGCAGCAGCAGTAGGATGGACGGACGGACGGACGGACGGACGGACGGACGGACGGACGGACGGACGGACGGACGGACGGACGGATGGACGGATGGATGGATGGATGGATGGATGCATGCATGCTTGCATGCTGCACCCTCTTTAAATCGGGCGATGGTTCAAGCCATTTAGCCATTGCTTGTGAAACTTTACTGTTGCCTTGATTTTAACCACCAAACAGATAATCTTCGCTTGGTTACTTCTACCCGCTTAAAATCTACTTTTCCTTCACTGTCCTTCAACCAAAATGCTTTGAATAAATCAGCCCCGCTGTTTTTCACTGCAGGGTCAAGCCCTTTACAGAAAAAGTATCAAGAGTTCAGCCGTTTCCTCCTCCTCTCCACAAGCACAGCACAGCGTTATTATCTCGGGGTACCTGGCTCTATATGTCTTAGTCGGCAAAACTCCCGTCCTGGCCTCAAACGACAAAGAGCTTCCCCTACGATTGTCATAGATATTTTCTTTGGCAATTTCCTACTTAAAAATCCTGTATGTTCCCAGTGCCGATTTCGTCAGCATCCTTGTTTTCCACAGAGCTGTGTCTATTTCTTTAACCTTTTTCTTAACTGATAATTGCTGATTTGCCCCTCTACTGCTGTCCAGATATTTGCTTGTCAATTTTCTAGTTCGCTTTCTCTATTTTGTGTCAACATTCCTTATGTACAGGTATCTGAAAACTTTTCTAGCCCACTGATTTTTCCCCATTTTTCTCAATCGCTGCTCAAATGCTATCTTATTGCTAGCTTCTCTGCTCTCGAACGAAGCCCATCCCATACCACCCTGTACCCCCTGACTTGGTGTATTGCCTTGTGCTCCCAAAGCTAGCCTCCCTACGCCGCGTTGTTTGATTTCTAACCTTGCTTGTACATCTGGTCTCATGCAGAGGACCGTATTACCGAAAGTCAGGCTAGGAACCCTGACCCCTTTTCAGATCCCTCTTACCACTTCATACCTATTGTAATTCCACAGTGCTCTCGTTTTCATGAAAGCTGCATTCTGCTAGCTTTATTCATTACATATATATTTCATGCTCTGTCAGATACTCAGCACCGTTATTTATCCACACTCCAAGATACTTGTACTCATCCACTACTTCTAGCGTGAACTCCTGTATTCTGCATTTCTTTCCATTTTATAAGCACTCTGGTACCTTATATATATATATATATATATATATATATATATATATATATATATATATATATATATATATATATATATATATATATATATATATATATATATATATATATATATATATATATATATATATATATATGATGATGATGGATTTTTATGGCGCAAGGGCATCTAAGGCCAAAGAGCGCCATGGCACAAGGTGTTTTTTCAAATTCTCAAGGTGGGGTCGAAGACCCATTTCCCAAGCATTTCACCCTAAATAAGCCGAGCACCAGACCAGGGGAAAGCTTGTACCCATTGTATCACCGGTGGGTACCCGGCGGCACTGGGGATCGAACCCCGCACCTCCCGCATGCGAGGCGGATGCTCAACCACTTGGCCACCGCTGCGGTATATATATATATATATATATATATATATATATATATATATATATATATATATATATATATATATATATATATATATATATATATATATATATATATATATATATATATATATATATATATATATATATATATATATATATATATATATATATATATATATATATATATATATATATATATATATATATATATATATAAACGTATTTGGTTGCTAGAGGCAAAAATTCAAAGTTGAAAACGCTTCATTTAGCCATAGATTTATTTTGAGTCGACGTTTCGGACAGAGCCTGTCCTTTCTCAAGACTGAAGTTACAGGGGTCTTCTTCCTCTTCTTAAGGAGTTGGCACTGGCACACATATACGACACATGAACAAAAGAAACAAACGGTGGCAAAGAATACTAGAAAAGATACAAATAGAAAGGGAAAAAAGGGGGAACAAATAAAAAAGAAAAACGTGTTGTACCCCGCTGCCCACCCCGAAGCCGCGGGGAGCCGACCCCGGACGAGGGAAACAAAAAAAAAAGGAAAACGCGGAGCGGGAGAGGATAATGGCTACCCATCAAGGCAACAGAGCGGCGGCGTGTAAGGTGGACAGGAGCAGACGGTGGCGGGATCGCCCTACACACAAAAGTTAAAGACGCGTGCACTCGCGTGCCCCGTACACAAAGAGTAAACAAATAAACAGAATAAAATGCAGACAGGGCCGGAGCTTCCGTCATCTGGAACCACTTCGGCAGCCAGAGCCAAGGCCGAATCAGCGGCGCCGTGAGCTTAACTAAACACCCGTGCACTGTGCATGAAAACACCCAGACACACAGCAGCAAAACATCCGAGCTCATGCCTGTGTCGTGTGGCGGCTAAATGACAATGGCGGGAGCATTTAAGCGAGTAAGGTGTACAGAAACAGACGGTGGCGGAATTGTCCAACATATATAAATTGGATGTGCTTGCACTCGCGTGACCTGGCCAGAAAAAGTAAACAAATAAACAAAATAAAATGCAGACAGGACAGGAGACTTCCGTCATCTGGAACCATTTCCGCAGCCCGAGTCAAGGTAGAATCAGCGGCGCCGTGAGCTTAACTACACACACGTGCACTGTGCCTGAAAACACCCACAAAAGAAAAAAAAGTGGAAAAACATCCGAGTTCGGCCAAGTGTGGTGTGGGAGTAAATGTGAATGGCGTGAGCACTTAGGCAAGGGTTTTTCAATTGCACCCCGTCGTCAAGATAATCGAACTGGGAAGATAGGGGCAGGATGGGGTAGGGAATGAAGAAATTTGTGTGAGCTTGAAAAAGATGTCGCTGGCAAGAAACGACCGAGGTATGTCAAGCTGGCTCTCGTAATGTCAGCAACGGCCCTGCAAGGGGCGGATGGAGGACAATACACCTGGACTTTCATTAATGCCGTGAGGAATTGTTTCGAATTTGTAAATGAAGTACGACTCGCGTTGCTCTCTTTCCCGGGTGTTGTGGAACCCACCCTGTAGGACTGTTAACTTAATTGCATCAAATGGGTGGTTTCGCTCATTAATGTGTTTTGACAAGGGAAGGTTGGGTAGGGATAAGATATGCGCGCGGTGGTTATTAAAGCGAATTCGTAGAGGGTTGACGGTCTGTCCAATGTACTGCATACTGCACACACTGCATTCTAGGAGGTATATTACGTTGCAGGAATCACAATCAAAGTTGCCATTAATTTCCCATTTGAAGCCTGAAGCTGTGCTTACTGCACAGCTTGATGTTTGTATGTGTTTGCAGACCTGGCATCTACTTTTTCCACAGGGCCGGCACCCCAAAACCGGCTGGTTATTTGTTTTTGAGTGTACAAGAATATTTTTAATGTTTTTTGGTCGTCTGTAGATCACGTGAGGGGGAGCAGTGAAAATTTTGGTGAGGCGCTCGCTTTGTTCGAGGATGTTGAAATGTTTTCTGAGGATTTTGTTTACGTTAGGCGGGTTACTGGTGAAGGTAAGTACGAGATTTGCCCGGTGGTCTGTTTCGTCGTTGTAGCGACATCCCTCCAGTATTTGCTCTCGGTTGAGTTTAGATGCCTTTTCAATGGCATCGTCGACAATGGCGGGGGGGTATCGTTGCTTAATGAGGACTTCTCGCATGCGTTTGGAATTTTTTACGAAGTCCTCGTCTTGGGAACATATTCTTTTAAATCGATGTGCCTGAGAGTATGGGATGCTTGTTTTAGAGTGACGAGGATGGCAGCTTTGGAAGTGTAGGTATTGTTGGCGGTCCGTCGGTTTTCTATATACACCGGTGGTAAGTGAGCCTTTGTTTACCGAAATATCAACATCTAGAAAGTTAATTTTGGTGTTGGAGTACGTGTAAGTGAAAGATATGTTGGGGTGGACGAGGTTGAAGTTTTCAATAAAACGTATGAGTTCTTGCTCTGTGTCAGTCCATATTAAAAAGATGTCATCCAAGTAGCGTTTGTATAGGGTGGGCTTAATGGGGCAATCTTTCAGAAATTTGGATTCAATACTATGCATGAAGATATTGGCGTAGGTTGGTGCCATCCTTGTACCCATGGCTGTGCCATTAATTTGCAAATAGTGTTCATTGTTAAATTCGAAGTTGTTATATTCGAGTACGATTTTTGCCAGTATTTCTAAAACACGTGGGGTAGGGGTTTCCTCCTTTCTGTTTTGTTCATACGCTTCGATCAGAGATTTAATGCCATCGGAATGAGGAATGTTTGTGTAGAGAGAGACTACATCTAGTGTTGCCAGGAAGGCTCCTTCCGGGAGTTTGAGACCTGCTATTGCGCGAAGGAAATGGTTTGTGTCGCGTATGTATGATGCGTGTGTTGTTGGAATATGTCTAATTAGTGTGTCAATTGGTTCTGTAATCGTGCCGATGCCAGATACTATAGGGCGGCCAGGATTATTCTTTTTTGTGGATTTTCGGTAACATGTAGAATCGGCCCGGCGACGGGTGTGGTGCGGTGAGGGCTTTAGATAACCGTAGGGATATGTCCCCATTCTTCGCAAGTTGACCCAGGGTCTCCGCTACAAAATGTTGGTATTGCGCAGTTGGGTCTGCTTCAAGACGTTGATAGAAACTAATGTTAGAGAGTTGTCTCAAGCCTTCTTCAATGTATTTTTCGCTGTCCATGACAACTATACCACCTCCCTTATCCGCTGGCTTTATGATTATATCTGTCCTTCTGCTCAGAGGCTTCAATGCATCCCGTTCGTTTTTAGACAAGTTCTGCCTCCCTGGAGTTTGGTTCTTGTAGGCGTAAATAATGTCTTTCTGGATGGCGTTAATGTACATGTCCAAGTGTTTGTCCCTTCCTATACTAGGAGTCCAGTGGTGGTTAGTAACGACGAGTTCTCTGCTATCCGCGGTAACCCGCGCCCGATCGAAGAAGTATTCCCGGAGTCGCAACATTCGTGCAAAGTTGTCCAAATCTTTTAACACCGAGAATTCGCTGTATTTACCGGTGGTAGGGCAGAATGTAAGGCCTCGAGAAAGGACGGATATTTCCTCTGTCGTTAAGGCCCTGGTTGATAGATTAATAATATTGTGCTGGAAAGCAAAGTCGGCGCTTGGAACCGCAAGATTATTATTAGTAGATGCTGTCATTTCAGATCGTTCTACGCGTGTTTCTTGAACTGTTGATGTTTGTGTCGTTCTACTGGATTTGTTGTTGGAGTTTATTATAATAGTGGGGTTAATATTTGTAGCTGCCTCCGTTATTGATTCTTTTTCGCTTGTTATTGATTTTGACCACACGTGTTCTGGAACCCCGTCTCGAATAAATTTTTTGTGTTTGGTCTCGCGTACCTCAGTCGCTCTCTTTTCCTCAAAGAACATAAGCTCTGTGGCCTCCAGCGCGGTAAGGGTAATTTGTTGATGAGCACGACTCTCTTCCATTCTCAGAGCCACCAACGCCTTCTCAATGTGGCCAATGGTAACTACAAGCAAATTTAAAGAGGCAGGTTGTAGTATACGATTCCAATTAGCCTTCTCCTCTTCACACAGGTCACCCATTGATGGTGTTAGCGACACTTGTAAACCTTTTGGTACGATTTTTCATTCAAGATAGGCCTTTAGGCTATGAATATGTAGTTCATGCCTAATTCGTTTATCCACAATTTTTCTTAATTTTAAAAATTTAGAGTTATTTGAGGAAGGCTGTCGGTAGCATGAGTGAGAGAGAGTCGGCGTACTCACGCGGCCTGAATGTCACTGTTGACGAACCCGTTGTGCCGAACCGCAGCGCTTTCGAAGATCGTAGCGTGATAGAGGGGTGCTGGGAAGCTCTTCTTTCCGGCTGGATATCGTATCAACCTGGCCCTCCACCGTGGAAGCCAGTTGACGCTGCGCTGCACTAGAATGGCCTGATGCTCCGCCTGGGCTTGCTGGAGTACTGGCGCCGCTCGCTCCGGATTTCGGTGTTGTGCTGGGAGTGGTGGGGGTATGCACATGGTTGGCCTTAGATGGTGGTTGTTGTCGGTGGGTTCCAGCGGATAAGCTTGTTGCTGAGGTGGATCTCTCGGCGGTGCTGTCTCGTGTGGTGTCCCTGGGCGACTTCGGGATAGCAGGAACAACTTTACTCTCCAATTTGCGAAGATGTGGTGGCCGCGTTGGTGTTGGCAGTAGAGCCCTGCGTTGGGTCACGGTTGATCTTGCACCGGCCATCTCGGAGAAGAGCCCTGAGTTTTCTTGCGGTTTTTTGGGGCGGCACCCTTCTGACATACCTCGGTCGTTTCTTGCCAGCGACATCTTTTTCAAGCTCACACAAATCTCTTCATTCCCTACCCCATCCTGCCCCTATCTTCCCAATTCGATTATCTTGACGACGGGGTGCAATTGAAGAACCCTTGCCTAAGTGCTCACGCCATTCACATTTACCTCCCACACCACACTTGGCCGAACTCGGATGTTTTTCCACTTTTTTTTCTTTTGTGGGTGTTTTCAGGCACAGTGCACGTGTGGGTAGTTAAGCTCACGGCGCCGCTGATTCTACCTTGACTCGGGCTGCGGAAATGGTTCCAGATGACGGAAGTCTCCTGTCCTGTCTGCATTTTATTTTGTTTATTTGTTTACTTTTTCTGGCCAGGTCACGCGAGTGCAAGCACATCCAATTTATATATGTTGGACAATTCCGCCACCGTCTGTTTCTGTACACCTTACTCGCTTAAATGCTCCCGCCATTGTCATTTAGCCGCCACACGACACAGGCATGAGCTCGGATGTTTTGCTGCTGTGTGTCTGGGTGTTTTCATGCACAGTGCACGGGTGTTTAGTTAAGCTCACGGCGCCGCTGATTCGGCCTTGGCTCTGGCTGCCGAAGTGGTTCCAGATGACGGAAGCTCCGGCCCTGTCTGCATTTTATTCTGTTTATTTGTTTACTCTTTGTGTACGGGGCACGCGAGTGCACGCGTCTTTAACTTTTGTGTGTAGGGCGATCCCGCCACCGTCTGCTCCTGTCCACCTTACACGCCGCCGCTCTGTTGCCTTGATGGGTAGCCATTATCCTCTCCCGCTCCGCGTTTTCCTTTTTTTTTTTGTTTCCCTCGTCCGGGGTCGGCTCCCCGCGGCTTCGGGGTGGGCAGCGGGGTACAACACGTTTTTCTTTTTTATTTGTTCCCCCTTTTTTCCTTTTCTATTTGTATTTTTTCTAGTATTCTTTGCCACCGTTTGTTCCTTTTGTTCATGTGTCGTACATGTGTGCCAGTGCCAACTCCTTAAGAAGAGGAAGAAGACCCCTGTAACTTCAGTCTTGAGAAAGGACAGGCTCTGTCCGAAACGTCGACTCAAAATAAATCTATGGCTAAATGAAGCGTTTTCAACTTTGAATCATATATATATATATATATATATATATATATATATATATATATATATATATATATATATATATATATATATATATATATATATATATATATATATATATTTATATATATATATATATCTTTTAAAAGATTAATTAGTCCATCTTCCACATCCAATGTGCCACAAATCCTCTTGAATAACGTTGTCGTAGGTTCCCCTAACGTCCAGAAATGCTAGCCATAGGGGCCTGTGTTCACTTTCAGCAATCTCTATACACTGCGTCAATGAAAACAGATTGTACTCCAACCTCCTTTGTTTCTGGAACCAATTTTGTAGCTCCCCTAGCACCCCCTCGTTCTCCACCCAAGCCTGCAGTCTGTCCTTGGTAATCTGCATCACCACACTGTAAACCACACATGTCAGTGTTATGGAGCGGTAGTTGCTTATGTCACCTTTGTCCCTCTTTCCCTTATATATCATGTTCATTCTACTGAATCGCTATTCGTCGGGGGCTTTGCCATCCACTATCATTTTGTTCACTAACTCTATTAATGTCATTCTTAATGTTATTCTTATGGGGAGGGTGCACAATTTCAGAGTCAGTGATTTGGGACGACAGCCAGGCTTCAGTATCTGCCAGTATGCGGTGATCGTGAAGGAAAATAGTCTTCAAGCTGACATGCTTTGTTAACAAGATTTCTTACATTTAATAAAGAAAAACGGAACGATTTGGCTTTGAATCATGTGGTCGCCGTAGCAGTATTAGGATGGCGCGATTTCAGTACTTTAGAGTTGACTTCATTCCAAATGTATACATCATTATCTACACCAAGGCTATCGTAACCAAGAGATATCTTGCTGGCCAGGGACTTGAACTTCTTACCATTCTTCCAAAGATTGGCGCTTTTATGTAATGTGGCTCAGAAGAGTGGAGAGTTGGGCTTGTTGGTTAAATATCATGATGGGAACAGCGCTAACACAGGACGGAGCGAGAACACACGGAGCGAGTTCTCGCTGTATGCTGTGTTAGCGCTGTTCCCAACATGATGTAATGTGGCCTAGCAAAAATAATGGCGAACTGCAACATAGGAATTGGTCTTAAGAGACTTGTCGAGTTTGTCTACACAGAGCATGTACGCATTTACAGGTGCTTTAGAAAAGATCTTACATTTCTTTGACTGCATCCCTTTCCCAAAAAGGTGTACTGCCCTGATGTGCTGTAGTGAACTCGTAACTTGTAGCCTTTCAACATGGAGCTCAGTGTACACTTCACAGGCTGTGAAACAAGATCTCTAGCACAAAGCCTGGGCATTGTTGTGAAAATAAAAAAAAATTCTCAACCATTGGCAAATGGGCATGACTTGTTCCGTTGACAAACTTGGAAAGGCGTCCGTTCGTCTTCGTATGGGAAAGTGGGATACCCCACCCTCGGACAAAGTCCACAAGGTGGAGCAGAGAGTCAGCATTGAACGTTATGTGCTGTTTTTCATGAAGTCCCTGATACTCCTTGAGAAAGCTCGACATTTTCTTCTGTACTGATCTCAGCTGATCAGATGAAACTGAGTCAGCAAGAAGCAAATGCCTCAGGCGCACAAACGTATCCCAGTTTTTGAAGCACACATTTGCACGAATACCATACAAAACAACCGGCGAGAAGTAGAGAAGCCAGTTGCGTCGCTCGGACGACTTCCAATACTTTCTGAGGGTTAGCGATCCGGGCAAGCGTGATATTTCGTTGGCAAGCTGCATCCTTTTTAGACGCCTGTCAAGTCCTACTATGCCCCCCCCCCCCCCCCCCCCCCCCCCCCGGGCTGTAGGGAAATGATGCTTTGTGGTATAACCACATGCATGCAGTGGTCTTCAAAAATCCCGAGCACACTGCATGCATGTAGCCAACCACAAAACTAAAAGGAAATTTGAATAAAGAGAGCGTCATGAGGATGCTCCCCTTGATACCCTCCACTGGTAGGCCTTTGCTATCTGCTTGACTAGCATGCAGTTTTATCAAACGGTCAGACCTCATTGCTCCTTTCAACGGCTTGACTGGGTATTATCTGATGTGGCATTCTCCTTTAAGGACAAGTTCTCATTTTTGTGTGCACCAAGAACACCCGTGTTTACCATTGAACTGGTGCATATTTAACGCCATGGCTCTTGCAACTGTGGCAACTACATACGGCCCTGGGAACACACGGGTGTGCTTCGAGACACCTTCCAGATCGGTCCAAGAAAAACCCGCATTTGACAAGCGGTTCATTTCCTCGAGAAATGGCTTAAAAAAAAAAACTCTCCAGATCTGGCTTACTCTCCCCAAACCACAAACCAGCAAGAAACACCTGTTTTACCCGTTATTTGAAGGGTAGCTCATTTACTTGTAGTTGAAGAGGCGAAATTGAGCATTTGGATGGCTTGAACAGGGATACTCCGTCTGTATTCCAAGAGAGAGAGAGAGAGAGAGAGAGAGAAAACCAAGTCCAAGCTCACTGTACGCTTTTCTTGAGTGATGTCGTAGACATCAATGGCTCGGTTCTGTCGTGCAACGTATTTCGGAGTTGTGGCTCTATTCTGAGGCAAAAAAATAAAACTCCTCTGTAAAATCCGTAAGGCCGTTCATTGCATTGCACTCAGGGCACTGGATATTTGTGTCATGTTCTTGCATTTTTCCAAGGAAACACTTGCTAATTTTACAGTAGAAGATTTTCTGTAGCTGTTCTCCACACGCAATGAACTGTTTAAAAAACTACTTAGTCTTTGAAAAAGCTGTTCCAAGAGGGAGGTGCTGGTCTACAACCTCTAAATGACTCTCCGTTGCCTCCCGGCTGCTGTGATGCCGCAGAATGTGGCCCATGAGCTGCAGTAGGCTTTCCTGTCGAGGGATTTTGCAGCCTGGGTACAGTAGTTCACTGTGTACGACAACAAAGGAACACGCTTTTGTGCCACTCAAAGCATGTGGAATTGTCAGCCACATGCTCCTGCCTTTAATCCTTTGTGATGTAATATATGCTAAGGCATGCGCGAGTAGGAATTTAGCCTCTAAGGAACAAGACACCGGTTGCATGGCAAGAACATGCGCCAAGTACGCGAAACGATAGTGATATGGTTACGGTAACATGGAGCAGATATTCTTAGCATTAAAATTTACTTCACGTGGTAAGTGATAAACGAAGATCAATGTAACGCTACCAACCACGAATGGGCCGCAGCGCTACCAATACCGGAAGTTTCTTTTTTTTTTGTTAGCGTTTCTGAAATCGGAAGCGGTCAGCGTTAGTCGCATAAATGTTCAGCATTTAAATATTGTGTGGAAATCGCAAGCATTGTGTCAGCCATCGGCAGAACATCCGCTAGGTAGTTGCCTTGTAAACACCTGCAAAACACACGTTGCGTGCACTCTCCGCTGTTCGTGCATTTAACAGCTGTTCGCTGCGACGGTCCTCATCGCTTTCGCAGCCCGCCGATTCGATGGCGATGCTTGAATGAGGTTCGGCGCAGGGCTGGCAAGGTTCTTCTGTAGTTGCGTCGGCATTGCAGTCTGGTGACTGGTAGTGCGTTTTGGTTCGGCGCCGCTAACGTCTCGCAACGTCTGATATGCCGCATCCATTGCGGCATATCAAGTGCTGTCCCGCGATCACTGCCTAGCTGCATGCGACGGGCAAGTGGTTACCGCAGCGCCATCAATAACGGACTCCTTCACAAACCTGGCTAGCGCCAGATGCGGCACGGTTCACAAATGTCAAGCATGTTCACCCTACACCTGCAGACTTAAGCAGAAAGCCGGTACAAAGTCACCACACGTGGATCAGCAGCACCAGCTAGGGGCACGACCTATCTGACGCTAGAAATACGAGAAACCTGGTGGGATTCCAAAGAGAAGCTACCACGTATCGCACGAATGCCGCAATCAAAACAGGCAGCGCTCCAGAAGGTAGCGACAATGCTGCTTCTATGATTTTGCATTTCGGCAAATACTGCACATTAACTAGCAAGATAACAAAAACGCAGTGGTCACTGTTTATTATTATTTGAAACGGGCTCGCAGCAGTTGCCACCATGGTCAGCTTTTTGTTTCTTTGGTCAACTGTGTTGTGGATTGGTATTAAAATTCGCCATTTGCAGCGTAGCTAGCGCCACCTGCACTTCGGCACTCGATCTGACTGCTCGAGTTCTGCACTTCTGCACAAGCGTTCCGGCGAGTTCTGTCCCCGTGCAAGCAACGCAAGGTGCTGGGCGCGCACAGCAGCAGACAAGTAGCAGACGGCTCCGTAGCCATGCCTGTCTTCGTGGAGGAATGAAAACCGCTTGCTTTTGTGAGCGGCGTTGAGACGGCCGCATACCCATGCTAGGTACGGCATCTGCGCCATGCCCTCACCAAACAGCTGAAATGACAGTGTGCGTAGGTACATGTACGTGTGCGTGTCGGTATACATACGCACGTGTACGCGACCGGCTGGCAGGCGCACTGCGTATGGGTTGTCACCTTTCTGCCCAGCCTAGCTTTTGTGCGCATATATTTTTACGCACAGCACAATGCGGCGTTTGTATAAGAGGCAGGTGGTGATATTTTTTTGTAACATGGCAGAGATCGCAGCTTTTAAGATGACTCGCTACGACATCTGCACCTCCACTTCGGTAGCGACTGGCTTTGAGGTCATCATCAGCCTTCGCCTGCCAGTCAGTCTGATATTCACTCCGTCGCCACCGTCCGCCGACAGTGAATGCGGATTGCTGAGTACGGATGAGTTAGGCAACTCTTTTCTTTTGTAATTGGCGGACAACCGCCGACACTTTTCGCATAGAACGGCAACAGCCTTAACCACGTGTATAACATGTCAAAGGTCGTCTCGAGCGACGGTCAGAAGAGCCTCTTGAATTCTAAGTTTGCTGCCTCTTCAAAATACTCGTTGGCTCGGTGACTGTCGACCCGCGCCACTTTTTACAACGCAAAGGTGAGAGTGGTGTCACATTCATCACTCTTGTAATTAACAAATTTCAAGGCCTCTCAACGACAGGCACAGCTTCGAACAAATGCACAGCGTTCAGTTGGTTCAATACAACTATCACAAGCCCACGCATACGTCAAGCCACGTAACAAACATGAACACACGGCCGCAGCAGGCGAGTAAAGCAGAAATTTGGGCGAGTTTGTACGTCCTAATTTTGCTAATAGCGCGAAAAAGACGGCACGAAAGACGAAGGCAAAGACGAACAAGTTGATAGTCAGCCCTTGTTCGTCTTTACCTTCCGTGCCGTCTTTGTTGCGCTGCGAGCAAACTGAACGCGCAGCAGATGAACGGTTCTGCACTTTTGCTCTCGATTTAGCCGCTGCTTCGAGAACACTATTGTCAGGCCACACTCGCGCCGCAAGAACTGGCGCTGCACTGGCACGACACTTTTGTCAACTAGTGCAGAAAACGCAGCTAAATCCAGGAGACCTTAATATTATTCGGACAGTGGCGCATCATATTGCCGCGAATATTTGCAGTGTTTGTTCTTTTTTCAAATCTGCCGCCACACCACTTTATCGCTTTCTTTGCGACGCAAGACGCGACTAGATTTATTTCGACTGATCGCAGCCAGGCAGAGCTGATTCTACGTTGTTCCGGAATGTTCTAGTAACTGTGCACGCTTTATCTCGAAAGTTCGCTATCAGCTTTAAATTGAGCACGGCCGACAGCGGCGGGCATTCTGTTCGGCGACCGCCGAGCACGCTTGTCGCTTCGCCGCCGCCGAGTGATTCAGTCCATTTTGGGTGCACGTCAGCCCAATAAACAGTTTTCTTTTAGAAGACCCTTTCGTCTGTCTTCATCGCTGCTTCGACTGCCGTCACCACTACGTGACATCAGAATATCTCGGGTTGCTCAACAACCGTATGTACCACATCCGATCTTGCGGGATTGTGGTGCCATGCACAGTGCACATGGCGAAGTGGATCAGCCACTTTCATCTCGGGAGAAATCTGGTTTGCTATTTGGCAGAAAAGGTATTGCATCACATTACGGCGGAAAATTCAGTGCTGAGGGACGAAAGACACTGGAAAGGGGACAAAACAAGCGCTGTCTCACAGCTAAATTTTTTTGTGAAGGAACGCAAAATATATACGCACAGAGAAACTGCGTAGGTGCGAAAGGTACGCATTGCATAGATAGCGTAGAGGGCACTATCAACTCCAACGTTAGGCTCATGGAACATGATAACCTTTCTTCAGACACCGTTCATTCAAGCATCGCTGAACACTCTGCAGAGTGCACCAAGAAGAATAAAGAAACGCGCAAAGCTTTTTTCAAAGATACCGCTGAGTTGTACCGGCATCGTGATCAGCGCACTGGAGAGATTATGAAGGCGTATTTTATCGGGAAGAAAAAAGATGTCTTTGTTAGAACTATTTCCATCACGCTGTATGAAAAAGAGACAGGATTTAGGCGCCTCATGATGTGTCACTTGTTGATCTGTGGCGCAAGTGTACTTCGGTTTGTTTTTTAGTGCACGTTGGAGTTGATAGTGCCCTCTACGCTATCTATGCACTGCGTGCCTTGCGCACCTGCGCCGTTTATCAGCGTGTATATATTGCGTCCCTTCACAATAAAATTTAGTTGCGAGACTGCGCTTGTTTTGTCCCCCTTCCAGTGTCTTTCGTCCCTCCGCGCTGAATTTTCCGCCAAATGAACTACATCCAACTTGCCCAACTCACCATTATTCTGCACCAGATTGTATTGCATGCTGGACACTTCCCTATGATCCATTCGGCTATGTTTAACTTCGAGTCAAGACAGCAGCTGACTTCCCCATCTGCTGGATTGGTGAGGCAAGCTCTCCTGGCAAATTTTCCTGGTTCACATAAGTGTGATCCACCAGAAAGTTAATGCGGTGCACTGCTGTCACAGTAGCTTATAGTTTAATTATGCCTGTAAGGTGAATACTGATATCCTCCATGTAACAAAAGCAAACAAAGAGAAAGCTTTACATGTAATGCAGAAAAAGGAGTAGGTGGCACCCGCTGCATCGAATAGCTGGGTATGGCATTCAGCGGCTGGGCTCAATGATGCGGTATTGAATGCTGGCTCCGTGATTGCATTTTGAGGTAGATGGAATGCAAAAGTGCTTTTATGTTGTTCCATGTCGGTGCATGAAAAACAACCCCAGGTGGTCGCAATTAAATTGGAGCCCTCAACCACAGTGTCTCTCCTAGCATATGTGCAGCTTTGACACCCTGAACGGACACTCAAGGTAGGCGTCAAACTAAGCAAACTAAGCATTGGAAACACACCGTTCTTTTTTCTGGGCGAAAAAGTTCAATTGATGGCGAATTTTAAAGAGCACTGAACCAATTGTGGCTGGCAAACTGGCGTCAATCAATCAAAGTAACTTTATTTGGCAACTTTACAAGGCGAAAAAGGCGCCCGGAGAAAAAGCTGCTACAGTGCAGCATGACTGGGCTTCAGCCACCCGTCAGCAATGGAAGCAAGATGAATTAAAATAATAATATTTAGGTACACTAATAAAACAGGAATATATTAGAAATCCGACGCGCCACTATAAAAAATATTGCCATAGACGAATGGAGAATCACAGGTTATAACAGGAGGTCATGCACTACCTGTGAAGTATGAGTACAGTAGTTAATCAAGAACAAAAACAACACACCGTAAATGATCTAACAGGCGACAGTCATTGTCTCACGGAAAACTTAGCACACAATGAAGCACACTGAGACTGTTAAAGCAGAGTAAAGCACATATATAAAATGCAACAACTTTGATAAAAAGGTGGTAAGCTGACAGGAATACAGCACATAATAGAAGTATAAAAATGTTGATCCATACTCGTATACACAAACAAGTGTTCTTTTATTTTATTACGTAAATAATGTTATTAGGTATTTGTTAACGTTGCAATGTCGATATTATGTGTGTCATGGTGGTATAATGTTATTGGAAGCGTATGCTGAATGTTTTGTCTACCATACTGTGTGCGCGAAAAACGAACAAGCCAAAGTGGTATACAGCGAAAAGCATAGGAGATAGGGGTGGGCTCAAGTTGTGCAATGTCGAGAAAAGCATCTAGTCTGCCTTGAACCGCCTTCTTATGGCGTTTCAAGGCAGCCTACTGAATGTGCTCGCTCCAGAATATATGTACATTAAATATAACACCCAGTTTTCACACTTTTTTCAATAGAAACGTTGTACAGGCCAAGCATAATGGATTCAGGCACTTCAGCCGATGTCCCCAGTGAACGGAAAAATACACTCTTTGTTTTAGATTAGTACAGCATCAGACAGTTTGTCTTGCAACATTCGTCTAAACTTTAGCAAAATGCATGTGCCTCGATAGTAACATGCGCTAGATGTTTTCCTGCAAAAAACAGGCAGCTATCATCTGCGTAGATAGCAAATTTGCTAGTTTTATTTATATGTACTATGTCGTTGATGTAGAAAAGGAATAGATTATGTCCCAATATACTTCCCTGAGGCACCTCTGATGCCATCTCACGCAAGCGCGATTTGTATTTTCCTATTTCAGTATATTGCGATCCCCCTTTAAGGCATAAACAAATTAGTTCCAGCGCTATTCCTCTGAACAGATAACGTTCCAATTTATCCATTAAAATGGCGTCATTTGCACAGTCAAGGGCTTTGCTAAAATCTAAGTATTGTTACGGTGTGGGATGCCACGGGGTGGCCACGGGCCCGCCCAGAGAAATATAGCAGCAGTACGGAGGAGAGCCGGCGAAGCACGACCGGCGGCGGCCAAGCTTTCTCGTTCTATCTCCCTCGTGCAAGGGCCGCGCGCTCGCCGCTCGCGCTCGCTCTCCGCCTCTTCTTTTATTCCCGTATCACCTTTCCACCGGGGGGGGGGGGGGGGGGGGGGGGGAGAAGTCAGGCCGTGCTTTGATGCAGGGTTTCCTGGGGCGATGCAATGTGGGCTCGCAGATAGGAAACGGTCACACTCTTCGTTGAATTCGAAGTGTGTGAGCTGGGCGAAGGTGTCTGCAGTCGCCGAAGAAGGTCCCACACCGGTTAGGCTAACTTCAGGGAGTTTTATGCATATTGGGCGGCGATCCGTTTATGGGACTGCATTGCGTGGGGAAGGCATGGAGCCAGCAGGCGACGACGGCACTGATGAGGACCCGGTAGCTAAGTCGGAGTCACCGCAGGCGCCGTAGACATATCGCTTCATGTTTGAAACATGCTCTGGGAAAATGTGGTGCACACCGCATGGTCGATGCTCTGGCAGGTCTTCGAGGCGGTATGTCACGGGGCCGAGTCGGGCAACGACACGGTAAGGGCCGCGGTATCGGGGCAAGAGCTTTGCGGCACGGCCAGTCGCACGGATGGTGCGGCGAACGAGGACCAAGTCACCGGGCCGGAAGGGGGGTTGTGGTGCTGCTGCCGCGTTGGCCGCTTGCACACGCGCGTGAGCCGTGAGGAGGTTGCGCTGGGCGTCGAGGCGGGCGGAATGAAGTCGTTGAGCAGATTCAGTTGGTGACGCAGTAGGATGGGGAAGGCCCAACTGCGCGTCGAGAGGGATGGAGGGCGTTCTGCCATAGACGACTGAGAACGGCGTCACATGCGTTGTTTCTTGCGCTGCAGTGTTGACTGCAAAAGCTGCAGCAGAAACAAAACGATCCCAGTTTGTGTGGGACGGAGCGACGTAGGATGCGAGTATATCCGTGAGGGTACGGTTAACACGCTCCACGAGGCCATTGCACTGCGGATGATTGACGGATGTAGTGGAATGCGCAATGCCGAAGGAGCGGAGGGCTCGCTCGAATTCATGGGACATAAAGCAGCTCCCATGGTCCGTGATGAGGCGCCGGGGAACACCGTGCCGAAGAACGAGATGCTGTTCCACAAATGCGACGGCATGAGCGGACGACGTGTCTGGAACGGGCAGTGCTTCGACCCACTTGGAGAAGTAGTCGATCGCAACCAGAACATACCGGTTGCCGGCACGCGTCTTCGGAAACGGGCCCAAATGATCCAGTCCAACCAGCTCGAAAGGTGAACTTGGTGGCGAAAAAGCCTGCGGGGGTGGCTTGGTTACACCTGTGGACGGTTTTCTGTACTGGCATGTCTGGCAGGACGCCACGTGTTCCTTGACATCTCTGGACATATTAGGCCACCAAAACCGCTCCGACACTCGTGCGTAGGTCTTGCCGCGACCAAGGTGACCAGCCGTGGGAGCGTCGTGTAAGCCGCGCAAGATTTGCGACCGCAGTGTTGCCGGCACAACTGGCAACCAGACGGGTGGTCGACCACGGAGCCGCTTCACATGACACAAGAGGTCGTCCTTCATTCGATAGACCCGGCGTAGTTGGCGGAGGCCTGCGCCGGCGGCGGTGCCAAGGGAGTGGATTATGGCAGCAATGGCGGGATCTTGCGTTTGTGCAGTCCTCAGGTCCGTCAAAGCCGTCACGGAACAAGGGTGGCGAGAAAGGAAATCGGCATCTTGATGGGCAGAGCCGCGCCGATGCACTATTGTGAAATTGTACTCTTGAAGTTGCAGGGACCAGCGTGCAATCTTAGCATTCAAATGTTTGGCGGACTGCAGCCAAGTGAGAGCGCTATTGTCCGTGACTATGGTGAAGTGACGGCCGTACAGGTAGGGACGGAACTTCTCGACGGCCCAGACAACGGCGAGGCACTCGAGTTCTGAAGAGTGGCGGCGGCGCTCAACGTCGGAAAGCTGGCGGCTGGCATAAGCTAGGACTTTGTGGTCACCAGACTCGTCTTCTTGCAGGAGGACAGCGCCGAGCCCAGCTTGGCTGGCATCCGTGTGGAGGACGATGGGGGCCGATTCGTCGTAATGGGCCAATGTAGGAGGCTCGAGGAGGGCGTGCTTGACGTCAAGAAACGCGAGCTGTTGGGCCTGCGTCCAACTCCACGGTGCATTCTTCTTCAGCAGGGCGGTCAATGGAGCGCTGCGCTTGACAAAGTCCGGAATGAAACGACGGAAATACGAAGCAAATCCAAGGAAACTTTTGAGCTCCTTGGTGGTGGTGGGAGCTTCGTAAGCTGTAAGCGCTTTTAGCTTTTCAGGGTCGGGACGGATGCCATGCCGGCTCACAACGTGACCCAAGTACGTCACCTCCGCGAAACCGAAGAAACATTTTTTTGGTTTTAAGCGAAGCCCAGCAGAGGTAAGGGCTTCGAGGACGAGTTTGAGGCGTCTCTGGTGTTCTTCAAATGTAGCCGCGTAGACAATTACGTCATCCAGGTAGACCAACGCCATAGTCCACTTCAAATGGCCTAAGACTCGGTCCATGAGACGCTGGAAGGTGGCTGGAGCGTTCGAGAGACCGAAGGGCATACGGTTGAACTGGTAAAGGCCGTCGGGAGTCACGAAAGCCGTCTTTTCCGCATCATCGGGGTGAACAGGCACCTGCCAGTAGCCCGAGAGCAGATCTAGCGTGGAAAAATAACGGGCCCCCTTCAGGCGGTCAAGCGCATCGTCGAGGCGAGGCAGCGGGTACACGTCGCAATTAGTAATAGCATTTAGCTTCCGATAGTCAACGCAGAAGCGGAGTGTGCCATCCTTCTTGCGCACAAGGACGACAGGGGAGGACCAAGGGCTACAAGAAGGGGCAATGATTCCCTGGTCAAGCATGTCGCACACGTGCTGCTGGATGACTCTCCGTTCGGCTGGCGCTACACGGCGAGGTTGGTGATGAACGGGCCCGCGGTTTTCGGTGTTGATCCGGTGTTTAGCCCAGGAAGTGCACCCGAGTTCACCGGCGCTGAGAGCAAGGCAACTGCGATGCTCGAGCAGCAAGGTCTTCAGAGAGGCGAGCTCCGCGCCGGTCAGGCTGGGTCCAAAGTTAAATTCTTCCCATGATAGGATCGCCGGCGCTGGAGGGTGGCGAGGCGGGGCTTCAGGTTGCAGAGACGCCACTGGTGACCCGGGGTCCAAAACTGAGGCTGTACCCAATTGCGTGCCGGGAGTCAGCGCGAGAGGTACGCTGCTGATGTTGAGTATAAATACGTGGGCCTCTCCTTTGAGCACAGGCAGAAGGCTTCGAGGGGAGGTCATCTGACGGGCTGGAGCTGAACACCGGATGGGTTCGAACAGCACGTCTGCTGTGACCGGACTGTCAAGCTTGGCATACACCCACGTTGCCGCACCCGGTGGCAGGGTCACGGCGGACGCCACAGTCACGGTAGTGACGTCGAACGGCTTGACTCGACACGGCCACTTCGTCGCGAGGTCACGCAGAGATGCTGAGGCACGCTTGGTCGCCGACACCAGGGACTGCCACAGGGCGACACCGAGGCTGGAAACCCGGCTAAGCCAGCCCGGCCCACAGAGAGTTCGGCTCGCCCATGGTTTGGTTCTAGTAAAATTAAGGACGACTCCGGCTTGCTGGCACCACCCGCACCCGAGGACCACTGGCCAAATAGGGCTGTCTGCGACAACAAACTCGGTGGAGATGGTATTTCCGAGTGCTGTCAGGTTGACGACGACACGTCCGACTTGCTCCACAGGGGTGCCGTTAAAAGCTAAGAGCCGGGTTTTGGCGGCTGGCAGAAGCAGGTGGGGCGCGTTAGCAACAAACGATTTGTGCAGTACATTGACAGCCGCTCCAGTGTCAACCAAGGCCTTTACGTGCCGGTCAAGCAGGGCGACGTCGACGAGCACGTAAGGAGCATCAGTGGTAATCGGAGCCTACGAAAGGAGGGGACGCGGAGAACGAAGGAGTGTGGGGACGGAGTATGGGCACCGTTCCGCCAAATCGTTTCCCGACGTTGGAGGGCCGGCACAGTCCCTCGCGTAGTGTCCCCGCAGGCCGCAGCGGAAGCAGGTCATGCGGACGTCGTTACGCAGGCGTCGGATAGAGGCCGCAGTTGGGGCTGCGGACCGAGGAGCCTGCACCCGGACGCTGCGCTCGGCAGACGGTGGCGACCCCCGCGTGGCCAGCAAAGTCAATTCCGCCTCGATGGCGAGCGCCATGGCGGCGCGGACGGAATCAGGACGGCCAGAGCGGACCAAGCGCTGCACCTCGGGCAGTCGGATGGCGTCGACAAACGCCTCGGTGCCGACCAGGGCCACGGCGTTCTGAGGCGCTCCCGGCAGCGACTGCAGAGCCAGGCGCTCAATGGCGGCGGCGAGGTCCTGGTACGTCTCCCCGGGCTCTTGACGGCGGGCTCGCAGGCGGTGGTACTGCACACGGGGTTGACCTGAGGCACCATAGTGGTCGGCGAGGAGGCCCGCCAGAACAGTGTAAGAGCCCAGCTGGTCGGGCGGCACGTTCTGCAGCAGCTCGGTGGCGCGGCCCCTCAGTTTTGCAACGAGCATCCATGCCTTCATTTGCTCGTCCCAGCCTCTCGCCGCCGCAATACCGTCCAGCTGGATGCGGTAAGCATCCCACGAGATGGTGCCGTCAAATATGGGCAATTCCACAACGTCCAACGAACACTGCGGCGAGGACGCACCCGCGCCGAGCACGCCATTGGCGGCCACGACCGCAGGCCCAACGACGGCAGAGCCGTAAACAGCGGCGGCGGGGACGCCCAAAGGCACCTGACCTGTGCTCGGCTTGGCTGGCACCAGGCGACGGAGTTCGCGCCGGAGAGCTTCCATCTCCCCAGCCTGGGCAGTCAGACGGGCCTCCCATGCGTCCATCCGTTGGGTGACTGTATCCAGGAGGCGCTCAACACCGGCGTCCGGCTGCTGCGAAGAGCCGAGCCCCTCCGAGCGCCTAGGTCTAGCGGCGCCGGCCGCCGCGTCGTCGGCGCTATCGGCTGGTGGTGGACTCCTGTCGTCTGGCACGTCGGGTGCTTGATTCCGGGAGCGGGTGAGCGGCATGATCCCACCGCTGCCACCAAAATGTTACGGTGTGGGATGCCACGGGGTGGCCACGGGCCCGCCCAGAGAAATATAGCAGCAGTACGGAGGAGAGCCGGCGAAGCACGACCGGCGGCGGCCAAGCTTTCTCGTTCTATCTCCCTCGTGCTAGCGCCGCGCGCTCGCCGCTCGCGCTCGCTCTCCGCCTCTTCTTTTATTCCCGTATCAGTATATCTCTAGTGTCACCAATACTGAGTTGCGGGAATCAGCATGTCGTGTCGCCGTGTGTACTTCACTCGAAAAGATTTTCTGCCTTAACGAACCTTTGCTTATGACAAAAATGATTACTTTGCTATCACGCGACGGTAACTTGTCACCACTGCATGATACAGTATTTCTGTTTAGTGCATGTTAAAGCCCGCATACACCAAAGTGGGAGGTGAGGATGAAGTAACTAGGCACATGTTAAGGTGTGGCGGGGGCATTGTGCTGTTGTCAGATGCAACTGAAGCCTGCAGTCAAGCTCCGGCCACATTTATGAGTGCCACACACAAATCCTCCTCGACAAAAAGTAGTTCATTTTTAAAGCTGTTGTCGTCAAAGCTGTACCATGAAGCAGACCACTAATCCGCTTCTGCTCATAATGCAGGTGCTCGCAGCAGTCGTCACACACGCGCTGCTTCCCGCCCTGGGTTCGGCTGGGGTGGAATGCGCGCCGTCAGACCTTCCTGGATACCCCTGCAGTGATACGCATGTCCGTTGTCTCAACGCCATCAGCGCTTCAAACCTGCCAGCGTCATTGCTGGAACCCTGGACACTTCCGGAACCTTGGACACACCCATCGTCATCGGCGGCACCTGGCACACCGTGTATAAAAGAGCGGCAATCACCGGCTGCGCTCTGTGGGCTTGGTGGCTGTACCATGAAGCAGACCACTAATCCGCTTCTGCTCATAATGAAGGTCAGTAACCCATACGCCTTATTTGCTAAGAAAACTAGAAATTACTGCCTGGTGCAGCTTCCGAGCCCACAGTGTTCTGTCGATGTTGCTATTGAATGTTTAGAAATGATTCGCATCTTGCTACTATTGTCCGGGGACATAGAAATGAATCCGGGACCTGCCAGTGCAGAGGCAGTACTTGCTGAATTGAAGTTGTCCTCAGGTCAGGCTACAATGATTAGTGACGTCCAAGACATCAAAAACAAGTTAACAACTACAGAGAAAATCATTACAGATCCAATTCAGAGGATTGCCGATTTAGAGAGCCACTACCAGAACCTGGCTACTTTGAAAACAGATGTCGAATGTATACAATGCAACACAGAAAAGGCTACTCAACTGGTGCGGGATCTGGAAGCCCGATTTGATGACGCCGAAAACCGCTCATGAAGATGCAATCTGATTTTTTACGGCCTTTCCGATCCTACACCATCCGAGTCATTTGCCGATTCCGAAGAAGTCATAATCCGCCACTGCTCCGATCAGCTCGATTTGTCGTTAGATAGTAAAGATATCGAACGTGCACGCCGTCTTGGGCGTCACAACACAGAACGCCAGCGTCCCATAATTGTAAAGTTTGCGTCTTTTAAGACTAAACAAATGATCCTCTCAAATGGCCCCAAACTAAAAGATACTGATTTCAGCATTGGTGAAGATTTCTCCCGCCGAGTTCAAAATATTAGAAAGCAACTTGTCGCGTTTGCCAAATCAAAAACAACTAAATTTTCTTTGCGGTACAAAACCCTCCATATAGGCCCCAAACGCTATTTTTTGATGAGTCTGAGCAAACAGTAAAAGAAATCTTCTAGCCACTACGGCGACGCAAGTCGGCGCTACACCGTTCCCAAACATGTCCTCGTCCTAATCTTACGTTTTCGGCAATCTTTACCAATATACGCAGTTTCATCCCGAAGCGAGAGCTCGTGTCAAACCTGGTGTTATCATCTGATAGCAACTTGCTTATATTAACTGAAACGGGGCTAACAAATGACATTAGTGATAGCGAGGTGCTTGCTGATCTGCCTAATTTTTCTCTCTCGTTCAGATCGTAAAAACGCACGTGGTGGTGGTGTTCTGATTGCGGCAAGCAACCACTTATCATGCATTGCTGTGACGTTTCTTGTGTGTGCTACGAGGGTCAGCGTTCGACGGCGCGGCGTAGACGGAGCCCCAGTGGCGGCGAAAGCACAACCGGACCCCCTTACATGTTTCTACTGTATATGGCTGCAAGCAACTTGAGTGGGATTGCTTTCGGGCCTGCCGCCGTGGACCACACGGAGACGACCCAGGTCACAGCGGCATCATCAATTACCGAGCCATACTCGTTGAGAGTGAACGACCAGAACGAAGGGGTTTAAGCACAACCGGACCCCCTTTCCATAGTGTCGGCACGAGTCGAACGCCGCCGCCGCCGCCGCCGCCGCGGGGAGACGGGCGTTATCTTCCCCAATTGCCGTGGCCGTCCCGGGGACAAAGGGGCCTCGTTTCGGCGGGCCTGGCCCCGTGGCAAGACGGCGGGCATCATCAATCAACCCTTCCGAGCACATCCCAGGACAAGGGACCACTTTCCCGGCCTTTTAGTGACCTCGCGTTCCGGCCTTGAGTGGCGAGTGTCATTTGATGGAGAACGGAGGTCGGTGACCCGCGGGAACCGTCAACCAGCCAGAGCGCGCCTTACCACAGCCGACGCTACCTCGACGACAACCTTCTTTCCCGCGGACTCAACACGTGAGGGGGGCGAGACCATAAGTGCGGTGGTGTGTTTGTGTGCCCAAGTGAAAGCCCTAGGCCCCCCCCCACTCCGGCGTGGGCGTCCTCACCCTAGGGAGTGTGGGGATAAGAGGATATAAAAATCGACAGGGAGTACCGAAGAAACCACGCTCAGGACGACATCGTTCGCAAAGGGGGCCTTCAGCGCCGAAGCCCGACGGCGTGCAGCTTCTGCCAGCAACCGTTCGAGCTCAACTCCAGAGCCCCTCCATCGTCCCCATGAAGTCGTCGGCACGTAAGCTCGGACACCCCAGCCTCTCATGTATAATCAATAATCATGTATAATTATTGAATATATCTGTTTGTTTAAACTGAGCCACACGGTGTCTCTTTGCCTCTCCGTCCCGTGTGGACCTGCGCATTATGGGGGGTCATCACACTGGTGTCAGAAGTGGGGGTCTCAAAGGCAAATGTCCTCTGAATGCTGCGACATTCATGACTTCAAAATTGTAATGAAAAGGGAATCTCGGGACGGATTGTGGGACTTTTACCCCCATTTGAGAGGCTTGAGGCACCGGAGGGCTTGAGTGAAAAAAAAAATGTCTGTATCTGAGGGAGCTCCCACTCCACAGCCGTCGCTCGGAGCTAGCATGCTGGCATTAAGAAGCGTCATTCCGACGTTTACAGGAGATAACACAGGGGTTCCAATCTGCGATTTCTTTTCCATGCTAGAAGAGATTGGGAAAATGGGGGGATGGTCCGATGCTCAAATGCTGGGAATGGCGAGGTGTAAGATGGCAGGAGCTGCTCATGATTTTGCATGGCGAGACGAAAAAGTAAAATCCACAAAATCATTTGCGGAATTTAAGAAGCTCGCGTTTGAGCATTTCGACACTGAACCACGTCACGTGCGGGTACAGAGGTTCCGTGACGACGGACAGATGGTAGGGGAGGACGTGCGAACGTTTGCGTCGCGGCTTCAGCGCCTAGCACGCGATACGTTAAGCAGGGAGAAGGAAGGAGACCAGCTAAGGAAGAAATACGCGGAGGATCTACTTAAAGCGGAAATGACCGCTTTGTTCGTGGCTGGTCTGCAAGACCCCGTGCGCCGGTTCGTGCTCTCGCGCAAGCCGAGCAATTTCGACCAAGCCGTGGCGGCCGCATTGGATGAGGAACGAAATGAGGCGTTAACGACAGCCGCAGCGAGAGTACGCGTCATAGAGAGAGCGGTGCTCAACCCTGAGGTTGCTCTCTTGACAGAGCGGTTAGATCGCTTAGAACAGCTGCTATCTCAGCAGGTGGAACGCCAGGTTGAAGCGCGCGCTCAACAGCGCCCATTCGCTGTAAACCGGAGACCGCCACAAAGCTACAGGCGCGGTATGCGAGATTTTGAAAAAATCGTGTGCTTCGCTTGCCAGGGTCGCGGACACATCGTCAGGTTCTGCCAAAACATGCGCCGTGGGGAGCCAGATAGAGAAGCAGGCGAGACACGCCCTAGGAAAGCCTACAGCGGGGCTCCAGATACCGAGACAAAAAATTAGATAGTCCCCCCCCATCCTGAGGAGCATGGGGAGGGAGCAGTGGATGATGAGGTGGTGGTGGTTTCCGTGGCCGACGAGGCATGCCCTGTTGTGCGTTGCAAGTTAAATGGTTGCTGTATGGAATTGTTGATAGATACGGGGTCAAAGGTGACATTGCTTAAGGAGAGCAGTTTTAACACGCTTCAAAGGAAGGGGGACCGCGAGGTGTTAGAAGCGTCTGGTGGTATGGCAACCAAATTTGTAGGCATAACGGGGGATCCTCTTGGCATAAGTGGACTCTACCGGTTACACTTCTCTCTCGGCGGAATTGCATTGGAGCACCCCTGCTACGTATGCCCGGACACGGTGTCTCTGCCAAACGGAGTGTCAGGTATATTAGGGCAGGATTTTTTTTGAGAAAAGGGAAGGTAGTAGTCTCATTCTCTGAGGAAGAGGTTAATGCGGGCGGCTCAAAAGTTCCGTTTTTGTACAGGAGAGGGGCTGAGATTCGCATTACCGATATTGACACCCGTCAAACAGTGGGATCATTGGAGAAGGTATATTCGCGGGTTGCCGTCAGGCTGGTCGATGAGGCGGTCGTCCTTCCTTGGTCGGAGCACATTTTGTACGCGTGTGTGCCTTCAGATGTAGAGAGCGGCGCCGTGGGAGTGCTTGAGCCGGTCGACTCTCTCAGCAATGGCCTGAAGGCAGCCGCGTGCCTCGTGACAGTTAATGACGCCCACAGAGTGCCCCTACGGGTGGTTAACTGTAGCCAGCCGCCACTGAGCCTTCCCAAGAACAAAACATTGGCTTTCTTCACCTCTGCGATAGAGAAACGTGAGCCCACCGATACGGTACTCGCAACTGTAGAGCATGCTAGTCCTTCGGCTGCTCCAAAGGCGTCGTTCGATCTTTCTCACGTAAAATCCAGAGAGAGGGAGGCTCTGGCTGGTTTGCTGAACGACTACTCGGAGGTATTCGCCGCGTCCAACCTGGATTTGGGCTGCTGTGGCGTTATAAAGCACAGGATAGAAACCGGCACTTCATCGCCCGTTTACCAGCGTGCGTACAGGATTCCTTACTCCCAACGTGAGGAGATGGAGCGGCAGGTGCAGGACCTGATTGATCGTGGCATTGTCGAACACTCAAAGTCACCCTGGGGAGCACCAGCACTATTGGTGGAAAAGCCAGATGGCTCGTATCGATTGGTAGTGGACTACCGCAAACTAAATGCCGTAACTCGCATCGATCCATACCCCATCCCCAATATACAGGAGACGCTTTCTCAGCTGGGCTCTGCCAGGTACTTCACGGTAGTGGACATGGCGGCGGGATTCTGGCAGATAGCAATGGATCCGGCAGATGCCGAGAAAACGGCATTCAACACGCCCTCAGGGCACTATGAATGGAAAAGAATGCCGATGGGTCTGGCCAACAGCCCTGCTGTCTGGCAGAGAACCGCTGATGTTATCCTGGCAGGTCTTCTGGGGAGGCTGTGCTTCGTGTATATGGATGACATAATCATATACAGTGACAGTTTTGAGAACCATTTGCGCGATATTGAGCAGGTTTTGGTGCGACTAAGAGGAGCGGGTCTCAAGCTGAAGCCCTCTAAGTGCCAATTCCTCAAAAACGAGGTGAAATACCTCGGGCACGTTGTTTCAGCTGACGGCGTGCGACCGGACCCTGAGAAACTAAGGTGTGTCTCGGATTTTCCATCCCCGACTAGCGTCCGCCAGGTCCGGCAGTTTCTCGGCCTGATCGGTTACTACCGAAGGCACATAGAGGAGTTCGCCAAGCTCGCTAAGCCGCTCACCGCCTTAACAGCCAAAAATGTCGCCTTTAGCTGGGACGAAAACGCGGAGGATGCTTTTGGGGCCCTGAAAAGGAAGCTAATGAGTGCACCGCTGTTGCGCCACCCGGATTTTAATTTGCCCTTCGTTATGGCCACAGATGCGACAAAGTTCGCAGTTGGTGCCGTGCTATCTCAGGTTATCGAGGGCAAAGAACATCCCGTTGCTTTTGCTAGCCGACAGCTGAGCCCCAGAGAGCAAAAGTACGGAGCTACGGAAAGGGAGTGCCTCGCCGTTGTCTGGGCAGTAAAGCACTTCAGATGCTGCCTTTACGGCCGCAAATTCAAGGTAGTCACAGACTGCCATCCTCTGAAATGGGTGATGAGTGTCAGGGACCCTAGCTCACGACTCGCTAGATGGAATCTACACTTGCAGGAATACTGCTTTGAAGTGGAGCATAAGTCAGGAAAGACACATCTGAATGCTGATGCACTCAGCCGCACAGCTGCCGTGGCAGCTATAGATGAGTTTGTCCCCGTAGTCGACCCCGCCGAATTACGCACAGAGCAGTGCAAAGATCCTGACCTGAAGCGAATAATCGAAAGCTTAGAGGGCGCACCGTCTCACCCCGAACAGCTAGGTTATTTCATGGGCAAAGACGGCACCCTGTGTCGGCGCACGAGGCCAACCAGGAAAGGGAGACCAGAGAAAACCGCTTGGGAGAGAGTCGTCATACCTCGGTCGTGGACAGAATGGGTTCTTCGCGCGTTTCACGATGCGCCATGCGCCGGTAATTTTGGCGTAGCGAAGACACGCAGGCGTGTGGAGCGTTTGTACTTTTGGAGTGGCATGCGACAGGATTTTAGAGACTACTGTGCGAAGTGTCATTCCTGTCTCGAAAGAAAAACACCCAAGGGACGAAGACCAGCTCCAATTCAGCCGTTCCCTGAGGTTTCGGCTCCCTTCGAGCGGAGAGGTATGGACATAATGGGCCCATTGCCCACGACCACTTCCGGAAACAGGTACATTTTAGTATTTGTCGATCACCTTTCAAAATACGCGGAAGCGGTAGCACTCCCAGATCAGAAGGCAGACAAGGTTGCAAGAGCATTTGTCGAACAGATCGTGCTCCGACATGGGCCCCCGAGGCAACTTTTGACAGATCGGGGAACGAACTTCGTGTCGCAGCTAATGAGGAGAGTTTGCGAGCAGCTTAAGATCGCTAAGAAGCAGACAACACCGTACCATCCGGCTTGCAACGGCGTGCTGGAGCGACTGAACCAAACCGTGGCCGGGTTCCTGTCGCATTTTGTTTCGCGCGACCAGCGGGACTGGGACTTGTGGCTCCCGTATGCAATGTTTGCCTACAATTCCGCAGCACACGAGAGCACGGGCGAATCGCCATTCTTTCTTCTCTACGGCCGAGACCCGGACCAGCCTAGTGAAGTGCCAGAGGGCCCCCGTCGTGTCCCATACGCTTCACTGGACGACTATAAGGTTGAGCTAGAATCGCGCTTGCAAGTGGCGAGGTACATCGCAAAAGGAGGCCTTAAAGAAAGCGGCGAAGCGCAGGAAGGAGATGCACGATCGCAGTGCTAGAGACGCGCCGTTTGATGTGGGGGACAGCGTGTACATTGAAAACTGGCAAAGGCAGATTGGGCTAGCTCGTAAGTTCCAGACGAAGTGGAGAGGACCGTGCGAGGTTGTCGAGAAGCTTTCTCCGGTAAACTTCAGAGTCCGAGGCGTGAACCGGCGCTTGATAAGGATACATGCAAATCGCTTCAAGTCGGCACCGGTTCAGTATTCACGAAATGAGGAAAGGGAAAGCGCGGATTTTGATGGGGACAGAAGTGAAGCGGAGCGGGCAGATAGTTCGCAAGAAACGCCCTCTCCTGCATTTGTTCGGCAGGCGCCAGAGGTGACGGCCGGAATGCCACCGGATTTACTTCATGCATTGCTAGAAGAAGAAGAAGTGCGCGATGTTGCCGCGCAGATAACGCCAGGAGAGGCTCCTGCCACGAGCCCTCGCGAGTCTCAAAGCAGACAAAGGGTCACAGAGTTACTTGGTATGACTCATGAAGGCCGATATCCGCTGCGAAATCGGAAAGCTAAGTCGGACTAATGGCGTAAACGGAGTTGTGAACTGGTTAGAATTGTGTAATGCCGCAGCTCATAACATTGCTATGTGCTTATGTGTTAAGATATCGGAGTTGGTAGTTAAACCTTTCTGTCATTATGTAACACCTTCACAGGAGAGCATGCGGAGCGTATGCAGAACCTTCCCTACTTCCTTTCATTATCTATATTTTTGTCTGTGCCGTGATCGGGCTAGAAGTGGGAGCTCCTGTGTAACTGTGGTAAATTTATTTCGTCCAGTTTGGACTAGAAAGGAGAGGCTTGGGTGCTGAGTTTCATGTTTATCTGTAAAGAAGATCAGTGCTGCCCCTGGAGACGCCAGTTATGACAGCTGAGGCATATGGTGTTGTGCAGTGGTGTTGAGTGCAGCGAAAAGTGTTTTGTCGGACGCACTGTGCGAGGCGATTCAGAAAGACAAGGGGAGCTGCATGGACTCAAACGTTCGGAGAACATTCTTCTGGAGGGTGAGCGAGTGTGACGTTCCTTGTGTGTGCTACGAGGGTCCGCGTTCGACGGCGCGGCGTAGACGGAGCCCCCAGTGGCGGTGAAAGCACAACCGGACCCCCTTACATGTTTCTACTGTATATGGCTGCAAGCAACTTGAGTGGGATTGCTTTCGGGCCTGCCGCCGTGGACCGCACGGAGACGACCCAGGTGACAGCGGCATCATCAATTACCGAGCCATACTCGTTGAGAGTGAACGACCAGAACGAAGGGGTTTAAGCACAACCGGACCCCCTTTCCATAGTGTCGGCACGAGTCGAACGCCGCCGCCGCCGCCGCGGGGAGACGGGCGTTATCTTCCCCAATTGCCGTGGCCGTCCCAGGGACAAAGGGGCCTCGTTTCGGCGGGCCTGGCCCCGTGGCAAGACGGCGGGCATCATAAATCAACCCTTCCGAGGACATCCCAGGACAAGGGACCACTTTCCCGGCCTTTTAGTGACCTCGCGTTCCGGCCTTGAGTGGCGAGTGTCATTTGATGGAGAACGGAGGTCGGTGACCCGCGGGAACCGTCAACCAGCCAGAGCGCGCCTTACCATAGCCGACGCTACCTCGACGACAACCTTCTTTCCCTCGGACTCAACACGTGAGGGGGGCGAGACCATAAGTGCGGTGGTGCGTTTGTGCGCCCAAGTGAAAGCCCTAGGCCCCCGCCCCCCACTCCGGCGTGGGCGTCCTCACCCTAGGAAGTGTGGGGATAAGAGGATATAAAAATCGACAGGGAGTACCGAAGAAACCACGCTCAGGACGACATCGTTCGCAAAGGGGGCCTTCAGCGCCGAAGCCCAACGGCGTGCAGTTTCTGCCAGCAACCGTTCGAGCTCAACTCCGGAGCCCCTCCATCGTCCCCATGAAGTCGTCGGCACGTAAGCTCGGACGCCCCAGCCTCTGATGTGTAATCATAATCATATGTAATTATTGAATATATCTGTTTGTTTAAACTGAGCCATACGGTGTCTCTTTGCCTCTCCGTCCCGTGTGGACCTGCGCATTATGGGGGGTCATCACACTGCTTTAAACATTTCATCCGACCTTGAATTATTTTGGCTAATCTGGCGATCCGCACCACATTCCGTGCTGCTGGGTGTCTGCTACAGGCCGCCACACAACACTCCCCATTTTTGCCGCCAGCTGAACGCAACCTTGTCTAATTAACCTCGCGGTATCCCAACGCTCACATTCTCCTCTTCGGGGATTTTAATTACCCGACTATTAACTGGCATAACCCGGTGCACTCCATAGATAATCGAGCGGATACAAGAGAATTTCTTGATATCTGTTCGAATTTTAATCTTGCCCAACTTGTACTAGAACCTACGCGTGTAGTAAACGACACTGCAAATATTTTAGATTTAGTATTAACAAGCCATCCTGAAAGTTTCTCCTCCATGACTTACTCTCGGGAAATTAGTGACCATAAAGTCATCCACACAGTCTTTAACATCAAACCAATTCCTCGCCACAGTCCGGGAAAGACAATCCGGCTGTACGATAAAGGCAACTATGAAGCAATAAATAGCGAGCTGCACGCCTTCTTTCCATCTTTTAACGCAACTTTTCAAAGCAGGTCTACCCAGGAAAACTGGTCAATATTTAAGCAAAAGCTTAACTCTCTGGCAGATAAATACATCCCGAAGACTACATTTCATGACACTCGAAACCAGCCGTGAATCACGAAGTCACTGAAAAAACTCGAAAATAAAAAGAAACGCCTATTCCGCGCAGCTAAAGCCAATCACAGCACCTGCTCATGGGACAACTATTATGCCGCCGAGAGCTCGTATTTATCAGCTGTCAAAAACGCTAAGCAACTCTTTTATCACGACGACTTGTCGAGAATCCTAAAAAGTGACACAAAAAAGTTCTGGCAAATTATAAACCCTGCTAATACGCATTCAGTTACCCTGAATAAAGATTCAGGAGAGCCATTTAGCGATACTGAATGTGCTAATATCTTTTCAGTTGCTTTTTCCTCTGTCTTCACAAGCGAGCCCGATGCGCCCTTACCTATTCTGCCTACAACCATTCCGCACACCATGCCTGTAACCAATGTTTCTGCTAATGGAATAATGTCCTTAATAGATAAAATTAAACTTTCATCTGCAGCAGGCATGGACGAACTAAATTCTAAACTTTTAAAAAACACAAAGTGCATTTCTGCCGAATGTTTATTGTTACTGTTTGCTCAGTCACTTTCCACAGGCACCATACCTGATGATTGGAAGAAGGGAAAGGTCGTTCCAGTCTACAAATTCGGTAACAAAAATTCACCATTAAATTACCGTCCTATCTCGCTCACAAGTGTACCGTGTAAAATCATGGAGCATATCATCTACTCAGAAATCATGCAGTTCCTGGATAGTAAAGGATTCCTTCATCCTGCACAACATGGATTTCGCAAAAACTATTCCTGTAACACACAATTAGCACTCTTTCTTCACGATCTGCATGCGAACCTCGACTTAGAAATCCAGACTGACGCAATTTTTTTATACTTTGCTAAAGCCTTCGACAAGGTTTCCCACCGACGTTTGATGCTAAAACTTTCGCAGCTGAACCTGCATCCTAACATCTTAAAATGGCTTGAAGCATTTCTAACGTGTCGCTTTCAGTCAGTTGCTGTTAACAACCAGTCATCCCCTTCTGCCCCCGTAACCTCAGGCGTACCTCAGGGCTCGGTCCTTGGTCCTCTTTTCTTCTTAATATATATAAATGACTTGGCAGAACACCTATCATGCAATATCCGTTTATTCGCCGACGACTGCGTTATCTACCACTCAATAACTAACACTTCCGACCAAAAAGCCCTTCAGGATGATCTTAACCGCATTGAAAAATGGTGCGATGATTGGCTAATGACACTTAACCCTAACAAATGCAAGCTTATTTCGTTTCACCGCAGACTTAATCCGTTGTCCTTTTCCTATAGAATTTCTAACAATCCAATAGAGCACGTTCATTCATACAAATACTTAGGTATCACTGTGTGTCATGATCTAACTTGGCGGGAACATGTTACTAATGTTATTTCATCTGCAAACAGAACCCTTGGCTATCTGAAGCGCCATTTACGTCACGCAACAAAAGAGGTCAAATTACTCGCTTACACATCATTGGTAAGACCAAAACTAGAATACGCATCCCCCATTTGGAGCCCCCATCAAGCATATCTAATCGATGCACTTGAAGCCGTGCAAAATCGCGCCGCCCGTTTCATTCACTCCCAATATTCATACGAGGTCAGTGTGACATCCCTGAAATCACTGTCCAACTTACGAAGTCTTTCTTGCCGTCGTCGCGTCGCAACCCTATCTCTTTTTCATAAATTTTATTACAGCTCACTCGGCCATGAACCATAGATCTGCGCACCTCCGCCGCGCATATCACATCGCACTGGTCACCCCCTTCAAGTTACTCGTCCACGTGCCCGTACTGTAACCTTCTCCACATCTTTCTTTCCACGAGCCGCGTAAGACTGGAACGGCCTCTCCCACTCCGCTGCTGGTATCACCTGCCCGTCACTCTTCAACGCCAATATTGAACTTCATATGTCATCGTGAAAAAATGTTCCAATTTTTGATTACCCCACCCCTTATTTAATACCCCGAAAGGGGCCTTTAAGGTAAATAAATGAAATGAAATGTAAAAGACGTTATTAGCGTCTTTTTATCGTTTAGCGTCTGTTTACCTATACAGAAAGGTTTATAGTTGGCTGATCGTTGGTTTAACAGCTGGTAGAGTTTACCCACGATTTGGCCTTGGCAAGTGATAAGCAACGAGTTGTTGATTGTGTTTTCCTAGATTTCCGCAAAGCATTCGATGTAGTTGCGCATAGCCTCTTCCTTACCAAATTAGCAGCTTATAAGCCTGATTGTAATGTTATTAAATGTATTGCCGAATATTTGTCATTACGGAGACAGGCAGCTGTTCTGAACGGTGTTTTTTCCGAATATACACCGGTGACTTCGGGAGTTCCCCAGGATTCAGTGTTGGGTCCACTGTTGTTTTTGTTATATATTAATGAAATTTCAATCGGTATGCGGTCTTCATTTAGAATGTTCATTGATGATTGTGTTGTTTACAGAGTAATTAGTGCAAATTCTGTTTCACAAGTCTTGCAAGATGATTTAGATACCATAGCAGGTTGTGTGCGCGTTGGGATAAGTCATTAATTATAAACAAAACTGTTCACGTCACCTCTACAAGAAAACGCGCTTGCCATCCGTATAGGTATAAAATTGGCGGTATTACCTTAGTCACAAGTAAGGAATTCAAATATCCGGCAGTCTTTTTTACATCTGATTTAGTGTGGAACAGGCATGTTAACTATAATAGAAATAGGGGGGCATCAGTTTTGGTATTCTTGAGGAGGAATTTCAGTCATCTTCCAAGTGGCTTAAAAACCCAGCTCTACTTCAGTCATGTTCGACCAATACTTAAGTATGCGTGTGTTTGTTGGGATCCTCACACAACTGAGCTTATAGACAAATTAGAAAAAAATTCAGGACAGGGCAGTCAGATTTGTTCTTGGAAATTAGAGCGGAAAATTAGCATGACAGAAAGCAAACATGAACTTCAATGGCAAGAGATAAAGGATCGTGGAAGAAATGCTAGATTAAAATTTTTTCATAACGTTTATTACTCTAAAATAGGCATCGACCGCGAAAAGTATATCCAGGCACAAATTAAATTTCGAAGCGACTGGACCACAATTTGAAGGTCAGGGAATTTTCTTTTAGGTGTGGCATCTTACGTTACTCTTTTTTTGTTAGAACTGTGCGAGAATGGAAGTTTGCATCAAGCACTGTGTATATTTTGATGAACAATGTTTTTTACCATGTGTTGAAATAATATGCAAAGTGACAGTTAACGTTTGTAGCCCCCCCCCCCCCCCTGCTGTAATGCACTACGGGCGATGCAGGTATGCAAGAAATAAATAAATAGAACTTCCATACCAGGACTTGAGGTCATATATTAGGACTGCACTTCGCAAAGAGTGGCAGCAGGATTGGGACGAACAAACAGACATCAAACTGCACACAATAAAACTATGGATTGGGAGGTATGGCACAGAAAAAATTTTTTTTCAACGAAGTTTCTCTCTAGACTGAGGATAGGACATACATCTCTCTCTCTTTCTCTCTCTCTCTCTCTCACACACACACACACACACACAACACACACACACACACACACACACACACACACACACACACACACACACACACACACACACAACACACACACACCACACACACACACACACACACACACACACACACACACACACACACACACACACACACACACACACACACACACCACACACACACACACACACACACACACACACACACACACACACACACACACACACACACACACACACACACACACACACACACACACACACACACACACACACACACACACACACACACACACACACACACACACACACACACACACACACACACACACACACACACACACACACACACACACACACACACACACACACACACACACACACACACACACACACACACACACACACACACACACACACACACACACACACACACACACACACACACACACACACACACACACACACACACACACACACATCTTTTAAATACGCGAGATGTGGAGCCCACAGCTCAGTTGTCCACACGTTAATCGTGCCCCTGATTGGAAACAGAAAGACGACAGCACTACCCAGAACTACACATATTTAAAATACCAATGCACCTTTATTTATTCTTAGGTGATGACCGCATGCTTTCATTGGATAGGGTTTTTAATTTTTTAACTCATGCAGGCTTTTTACAAGGGATCTCATATTCCAAGTAACCTCAACCCCTCTTAATCATTGAGAAGGTTGAGCCTAGCCGTAGCTGCGAGACGCCTCGTCCTTCTTGCTTGAGGCTGCTGGGCTTCGTCCTTTATATGTAAAGACTGTTACCACAATTTTTAGGTGCTATAAACCACCTTAGGCCATTCCACCTAACTGATATACCCTACTGAAATACTGTAATCATGCGCATAATCATTACTCTGAGGCCCTATACGCCCTGTGTTGATTTTAACCTGTGTTTGAATAAAAAGGTAGCGCAAAAAAGAGGACCACAGGAGGAAGACACCACAAATATGAATGCTAGCGTAGACCTCTGTGGTGTCTTCCTCTGTGGTCGTCGTTTTTGCGATCGTCTGGGCGCTCGGCGCCGTACCCGTCCCGACGCGGAACTACCCCGCCGGCTGCGCTCCATGCTGCACACATGGAGACAGTGGCGGCCGCTGCTCCGGTGGCCACTGTACCTAGGGCATTTAGGGGAGAAACAGCCAATGAAACACGGACACAGGAAGAACGGACACACACGAGCGCTGACTCACAACTGAAATTTATTTTGAAGAAAAGAAGCTTAAATAGGAGACATGCGAGGGTGCTTAACAGGGCTGCTGCAGCGATAACCGCCAGTCAGTGTGGTCGCGTCAGAAAATTTCAAAACCGCAACGAATGAAGTAAGTGATAAAAAACGGTGTAAAGCGCCGCAAAAAGGTGGTCAGGTGACAGTAACAATAACAAGACAATGGGGGGGGGGGGGGGGGGGGCATTAAAACCATGAGGGACACAGATGTGAAAATACAGGTGAAACATAAAAATGAAAGACGTACAAGCTTTAAAAGCGTGCCCAAAAAGGGGAGGGGGAGATAAAAGCGTTAAAATCTTAAGGACGCAGCGAAGGATAAAACAAGATAAAGGCACTACCAACAAGGGATCACAGAATCATTAGGCTATAGGTTGCACAAGAAAACTTAAGTGTTCATCAGACCACCCAGAAAGTTTAGCTCTTTTTCCGACAAGGAGAGGGATGCAGTGCTCACGCATTGTTCACCAGCTTGATGAATTTGGAGGGCTTCTAGGATTTCCCTCGTCAACCTATCTCGTCGTCGGCCGATAGTGGTGCAGCGATTAAAGTCAGGGGTGCAGATTATTTCAGTGTCGTCTTCTGTGATTTTGCACTTCTTACAGTGCTTAGCCAGGTGCCCAGAAATTGCTATACTATTTACGTTGTTTTGATGTTCTTGTAGGCGGATATTGATGCACCTTCCCGTTTGACCGATGTACCTCTTCTTTGCATGACACTGGGATGGAGTAAATTATTTCTAAATCACAGGGGACGTATTGATCAGAGTGTGCCACCCTACACCCCATTGGTCTTGTTATTGTTACTGTCCACCTGACCACCTTTTTGCGGCCCTTTACACCGTTTTTTATCACTTACTTCATTCGTTGCGGTTTTGAAATTTTGTGACGCGACCACACTGATTGGCGGTTATCGCTGCAGCAGCCCTGTTAAGCACCCTCGCATGTCTCCTATTTAAGCTTCTTTTCTTCAAAATAAATTTCAGTTGTGAGTCAGCGCTCGTGTGTGTCCGTTCTTCCTGTGTCCGTGTTTCATTGCGCTGTTTCTCCCCTAAATGCATTACCAACTAGCCCGGAACCTTGCTCTTCTGTACCTAATCCGCAGACCAAGTCCCAGCAAACAAGAGATTGCGGGAAGGACAAGCCAGCTGCGAGCCCTTGGGCGATAATGCAGAGGAGATGGACTAGGCATCATTCACGGTTGTATCTTACAAGAAAAAAGAGCTGCTTGTGTTCATGTAGTCTTCAGGCCTACCACGGAAGGAGGCAGCTTATGCAAAGTGAACCACAACATCGTAGCGTCGGCGGTTGTAACGCAGGCTGAAGAAAAAGCTCTCAGCTGTCGAATTAATAAGGATGGAAGCCTCATGGTTACAGTTTCAACACTACAAGCTGCCAACCACCTGCTCGCAGTCACTACACTGGCTGCAGTGGTTGTGGACGCCCGTGTATCTTACTCATACATGGCTAATTATGTAAAAATTCAAGATGTTCCAATGACGTACTCAAACGAAGACCTACAAGAGTACCTACGCGACAAAGGCGTCATCTCAGCAAGGCGGCTCACCGCTCATGTTCCTGAAGATGGTGGCAAGATTAGAGAGGTACGTCGTAGGGCAGTTATTTTTGAATTCTCCCAGGATTCACCACTGCCTCTGCAGTTACTCTGTAAATGAATATGCTGTGGCGGCAGGACAATGCTACAAATGTCAGAGGCATGGCCATATCTCGAGGCGTTGCACAGGACCTGTTCGTTGCAATGTCTGTGCTAGCCCCCATTCGCACAAGGAATGCACATCCAGATTGTAACCTAAGTGCGCGAACTGCAATAGACCGCGCCCTGCTTCATACAGAGGGTGCATTAAAAAAGCTGCTACACTTGCACGCACTGCGGAGCAAGTTCAAGGGATACCGCCCAAGCGATACGAACTATCGCCTAACCGTGATATGATTTTCCCGAATACACCACAGATTAATCAAGATGCATCAAACGCAGCAAGATAAGAGAGCTGGAAACACATATGCAGCATAAGTAAAAAAGAAACGTGGCGAGCCCGCCGGCTCACCACCTAATTCAAATCTGTCGGAGCATTCGACACAAGTCACGACAAACGGACACTATCGCTTTCAGCCCAAGGCGCCGCACCCTGACAAGATGATCTCCGAAAGGCAGCAAAACGGCTGCACAGAAGTGGTAGTAGTAGTATTTCTATTTGGCCATATAATACCATATGCCCTCGAGGTGAGGCAAAAGGAGGAAGACGAGGCATACCTCCGGACGAGGCCTACACCCCGAATAATACATACACGAATAATAATAATAATACACGAATAATAATAGCAGAACAAGATATCAAATTCCTACTGATTCTGATGCTGTTGGCAGCCATCAAAGCTCTTATCCGCGCCAGCCGGTCGTCACGAGGTCTCCCAGAAGCAGAAGCTCTCCTTGCAATGGAGCAGTTGGTGTCGGCTTCCTACGCTCCGCGGGGGAGTAATACTAGACAGCAATAATCATGGCTTCCGCAGCGACAGCTTCACCGCAGCTGACCATCCGCAACAACTTTCGCACATGCACCATTTTTCAGTGGAACGCTCGTGGTTTGCGGTCGAAGCTCTTCGATTTCCGGCAGCTCGTGGGAGCGTACCACTTTCATTTCACAGTCATCTCAGAGTCGCGCGTCGAGAAAAATTTTAGACTGCACGGATAGTATTTTCAGCGTTCAAAGCGGCCAGATGACGTCAGCAGAATGCTAATAGGCTTCCGCAAGAATGTTCCGGCCTACTTGGTTGATGTCCCGCCTCACAGAGACAAAGAGTACGTGTGCGCCGTAACGCTAGTTGGCAGACAAGTGTACATTTTCATTAGAGTATATCTTGAGCAAGCTAAGCCATTCGACGCTCCGAAGCTTGAAAACTTGACAGGAAAGGCGCCCTCTCCGCATATTATTGGCTGAGACTTCAATGCGCGCAATGAAATTTGGGGCAGCTCACATTCATGTGCCCGAGGATCCAAGCTTGCAGAACTTCTGTCAACAAATTAAATTGAACCGCTCAATGATGGAAGCATAACCTACATCTGAGGCCTGGCGACTGCCTGCAACATCGACATGTTCTTTGTAACAAGTTCATTTGCCCACAACTTTGGCTGGTGCACTGATTTGGAAACACGTGGAAGTGACCATTACCCAGTCCTAATACCTGCTGTGTGCGCGCAGACGGCGCTAAAGAAATTCTTTATAAAATCTACAGACTGGGATGCCTACAAGGACGCTGCAAGCAGAGGAATTACTGCCGCAACCCGGAACGAGGAAATGGTATCGACAAGGCTCATTGCCTGAAAGAAAGTACAAGAAATACAACTAAAAATGATAGGCAACCTTGAAATCATGAGGTATTTCAAAGGCTGTGCGCTATTCGCAGGCGAGCTGAAAGAAAAGCTTCGCGCACCAAAAATATTGAAGCCCTTCGTGCCTGCCGACGGGCAAAACGTCACATTCGGCGCTATCTGGATGAACTCAGTCGGCAAAGATGGCGTGACTTCTGATCTATGCTGGATGTGCGCCAACAAGAAACCAAAATTTGGCGCATCGTTAGAGGTATGCGTACGCAACTTCAACAGCTTCACCACCCCTTCACTGCACTCTCTCTGCATGAACGAAAATCCCTAAAAGAATCTCAAAAGAATACTTAAGAGTACTGCCAGCGGGGTTAGGGCCTTCGACACGGTCCGCAGATGGTCACTCAAGCATCCGACAGGCGGCAATTGAAGAGCTATCCGCAGCTATCATGGAATCTAACAGACGCATATCTCCTGGTCACGATGAGGTGACCTATGAAACAATCGCAAAGCTACTCACCACTCCCGTCTTCGACTCCTGGAATATTATAATTCTTCCTGGATGGCTGGTGAGGTCCCCACAGAATGGAAGTTGGCGAAAATTGTGCCTGTTTTAAAACCCTGTAAGCAGCCAACAAGCTACGCGTCCTTCCGGCCCATCGCTCTACTAAGCTGCGTAGGTAAGCTAATGGAGCGAATGATCTGCAAACGCATCACCTGGTTCTTCGAAAGCCGCAATGAGTACCCGCAAAAAATGAAAGGGTTTCGTCGAAAGAGGTCTGCGATTGATGATGTTATTTCCCTCGTCTCATCAATTGAAGAGTACCATAATGCTGGGTGCATACCGGCAGCCGTTTCCCTTGACGTCAGGGCCGCTTTTGACTGTGTTTTTCACCACGCTATTCTCGCTGCCTTGGTTTTAGTAGATGAAGCGCACAAAAGACAGCACACAGACAAAGAATAACACGAGACAGGCGCTTCTGTCTTTGTTATTCTTGCGCCTGTCTCGTGTTATTCTTTGTCTGTGTGCTGTCTTTTGTGCGCTTCATCTGCTCAAGCTGTGAACCAACTTTCCCCAGAACGTGTTCGCCGTCTTGGCGAGTCCTGGCCTCGGAGGAAAGCTGTACAACTGGATTGAACACTATCTGAAAGAACGACAGATTTTCATGAGCACTCCAGATGGCCCTGCACTCTTTCACGCAGTGGAGAGGGGCGTACCTCAGGGAGCAGTGCTCATGTTCAGTATTACCTTTATACACCTAACAAGAAAACTTCCGCGAGGAGTGCGCATAACGATCTATGCACATGACATCTGCATCTGGAGCTCGTCACGTTCACGCTATATTGCCCAGCAATGTCGTCAGAGAGCCTTCCTGCACATCTCGATGTACCTGGCCCCCAGAAGTCTTCGTCTCTCGCCAGAAAAAACTGTTGTCATGGCTTTCAACAGAAAAACGATGGCTCGATATCCGCTCATTCTTGGTGAGTGGTCGCTACCTCATGAAAGATTAAAAGAACGTCTGTACGATCGCAACGATTCCTAGGCGCTGTGATAGGCAGTAATCCTTTGTGGTCACCTCAGATCAAGAGACTTCGTTAGAGGATCAGTGCAGCAACGCATGTTTTCAGATTCATGTCGGGAAAACGGTGGCGCACGAACTGCCGGTCATTGGCTTTGCTTGAAAAAGCCTACGCTGAAGGAGCCTTGCGCTACTGTCTACCGGTGCCTCAAAGATTATCTCCAAGCGAGAAGACCCTCGAGGCCACGCGGAACAACTGCTTGCGGATATGCCTTAGCCTCCCAAAGGCTTCCTCTGCATCAGGAACAGTGGCGGAAGCAGGCTGTCTCCCGCTAGATGCGATTGCCACCGAAGAAAGTATGCGCACCCATTTCCGCCATGCCATCCAAGGGAAGAAACACTTTCCACACAGTGTCCCCCTAACTCCATGCAACTCTGGCTTTAGCCAAGCTGTGAAGCTCCTGCCCCTCCCTACTATTAATCAGCCACTGAAACTACTACTTCCACATAACTACAGAATAAAAAATTACGAGCACAAAAAAAGGGGAGAAACACACACGACACGGACAAAAGCTGCTACTACCTCTGTCTTTTCCCCCCTGGACACTCTCGCTTCTAAAGGTGAAGCTTATACCAGAAGTAGATGCAAAGAGCCGCATGCCGCAGGTAGCGCCACTGCAAGCTATTCTAGCCTACTTAGCCGAGGAATATACGCAGCCCACTTACGTCTTTACCGACGGTTTAACTACTCGAGAAGTCTCTTTCTGTGGCCTTTATGTGCCCTCAACCAGCCATGTCGCTTCTTACCGACTACAGCGGGAAGACATCCTCTACGACAGCGGATCTTCACGGCATTAAATGAGCTGTTTCCTATATCCTGCGCCAATCACTCCGCCGATGGGTTTTCACCGACTCAAAAGCATCCGTGTACGTACTGTATAACCTGCTGAAGAACACCAATCATCAGCCCATTTCTCTTGACATCGGGTATCTACATCATGTGGCTATTGTTACAAGCCACTGCATAACATTTCTGTGGATACCAGCCCACAGTGGCATTCTGGCAAATGAAAAAGCACATGAAGCGGCCGGTAAAGGCCACCAACATCTGCGATACATTCGGACCTTGTTCAGAATTTCTGATGAGTCCCAAAAGGCTAAAAGATTTGCTTCAGAAGAAATGTATCGGCTCTCGAGCTTGCCGGCACATCACTACTAATTTCTTTACTCAGTCGACCCACATCTGAGATCAAGACTCCCGCCTAGAATTCCTCGCCACCTGGAAACACTTTATCACCGAATTCGCCTGAACGCTGCGTTTACAAGCGCCTTGCAAAACCGTTTGTCAAACGGGCAGTCCACTTTGTCACAACTACGGCTCGATCAAATTTGTGGAACATATCCTGCTTGAGTGCCCTGCTATGCGGACGAGCGTGCGTACTATGAGCAGTGCATGGAAAAGTTCTCCCCATTGCCTATAACAAAGGACAGTGTTTAAGGGTCCCTTAGCCTGCCCTAGGCAGCAAAGACATGCAATGAACTTTTTGTTTGTGTACTTAAAGAAAATTGGACACCTAGACGAGCTCTAAATTATCTAGCATGTTGCTCTCATGCATATTTCTCGCAGAACTTTGTTAGGCCATTTATCAGACTTTGCACCTCATAATTTTATCATCATCATCATCATCATCAGCCTTACTACACCCACTGCAGGGCAAAGGCCTCTGCCATGTCTCTCCAATTAACCCTATCCTTTGCCAGCTGCATCCACCCTTTGCCTGCAAACTTCTTAATCTCATCCGCCCATCTAACCTTCTGCCGCCCCCTGCTACGCTTACTTTCTCTTGGAACCCACTCCGTTACCCTTAAAGACCAGCGGTTATCTTGCCTTCGCATCACATGCCCTGCCCAAGCCCATTTCTTTCTCTTGATTTCGACTAGGATGTCATTAACCCGTGTTTGTTCCTTCACCCACTCTGCCCGCTTCCGATCTCTTAACGTTACACCTATCATTTTTCTTTCCATGGCTCGCTGCGTTGTCCTTAACTTAAGCTTAACTCTTTTCGTTAGCCTCCACGTTTCTGCCCCGTAGGTGAGTACCGGTAAGATTATGCTGTTGTACACTTTCCTCTTGAGGGAAATTGGTAAACTGCCACTCATGATCTGCGAGAATTTGCCATATGCATAATTTTATATGTTACATCATTTCTCGCCGATGCCCCTTAATAGGCATTTAATGACCGCATTTTATGTTCTCCCCCTTTTTCCTTTCTCTAACTTAACCTGTCCCGCACTCCTCTCCTTTCCGTCTTTACCTCCCAATTCTCTTCCCGACGCAGAGTAGCATGCCAGTGATTCTTAAACGTCGGCTAAATTCTCTGCTTTTTCATAGGGTTTCTCTCTCTCTTTGCGCTACCTTTTTATTCAAGTATGTGTCATCAACTGGTCCAGCAACAAGTTTTATTTAACATGTGCCATATTTTAGCCTGAGCCAACCGTGTTTACCTTGTGTTTGGCGCTCTTTGGCCTTAGACGCCCTTGATCCAAAAAACCTAGCATCATCAAAAGGCAGATCAAGATGGAATCGTTCTTTGATGAGAAAAAGGCAGTGCTCTACTTTTGAAGTGAGATCAGGGTATCTTGGTACGAGAATATACAGAAATGAGTTTAACTCACAATATGATACATGTGCAGTGCGTGGTAAACCTGTATAAACACTTGAACATCTTATAAAAGAATGTAGCAGCATTCTTCCGGATATCGAGGCAAGCCAAGCCATTCTCCCTGATACCCTAAGATTTGAAAATAACAATTGTCATATACTGGAGTGTAGAAGTTGGCAAAAAGCGACTGGTGGCTCAAAAGCAGGGCAGTGGCGTAAGGTTACAAGTGCTGATAAAAGTTGTATTTAAAGAAAACGGTGCATATATAGACCGATTTAATAGACCGATAACGCCGTTAAAGAAATATAAGAAAACACCGGGCATGGCGGCAAATGCGAACACTCCACTTTGTATCAGCCGCAGAAAGGCTGACAACGGAGCGAGGCTGGCACCCATGGATCCGGGAGCGGGCAGAGACGCCGCAGGCTTTATTGTCAGCGCTTGTATATACCGCAGTGATCGCTTCGCGCGCGTTCGTGCGCAACGCAGTGCGCATCACGTGCTCTGGTCGGCGTGACCCGGCATGATACATCTTCCTCCTTTTTTTTAACAAGGAATCCAAAATAATATGACAAGTAGTACATCGAAACAACCGAGTACAGGCAGATGAGCTGCTAAATTATTTGTTCAAAGTTGGGTCCATATACTAGACGTCGTCCGCGATTATCTTCTAGGGGCCAGCGTAGTCTCACGAGGAGAGGTTCGATGCAAAGGCACCTCCGTGCCAGCGTCTCCGACGTCGCTGCCACTGTGGTCGCTGTATCTGGAGCGGTAAAACACCTCCGCGGTTGCTAGTAGGTGCTGGCGATCACGGCACAGCGTTCTACCCTCTTCTGTTCCAATGTTGTAGGACCTAGGCGCTACATTTTTCAGTACCTTCGCCTTTTGCGACCAGGCCCGGCCTTTTACACGAACCACCTGTCTGGGTTGCAGTGGGTGCAGCGGCCGCCCTGTAGACTGTTGCTGGCACTTCTTTACAGGTGACTTGGAATGCTGGGTGAAGTGGCGGAGCCGCGTACGCAGGTGCCTGCCCTGCAGTGGTTCCGCCGGTGATCGATCACTCTGCAAGGCAGCAGAGCGGTACGCGAGTAAAGCTAGCCAGAAATCTTCATGTGCGTTCCCAGCCTTCTTAAGAAGCCGTTTGATAATGTGAACGCCCTTTTCGGCAAGGGCGTCGGAACGTGGTAACTCCGAGCTGGAAGTTACATGTTTGAAATCGTACCGTCTGGCGAAGGCGGTGAATTGGTGGCTCGGAAACTGGAGACCGTTGTCCATGCATACTTCCACCGGGATTTCATACCTTGCGAAGATCGCTCCAAAATTGTCGATTACTGCAGTTGGAGATGTGTCACCGAGTTTTTCGACTTGTGGAAAATTCTAGTAAGCGTCAAAAACAGAAAGATGTGCTGACCCAGCACAATATAACAAATCAACGCCGAATCGGTATCAGGGGTGGTCAGGCGGGGGTTGCAGCAAGAGAGGTTGGCGCGGCTGTTGGTATGCACAGGTTTTACAGACCGCACATTCTCGTACGATGTCTTTAATGTCGGCGTTTAAACGAGGTCAAAAGACCAAACGCGTGGCCGTAGCCTTGCACTTATTTAGGACCAGATGGCTCTCGTGAATCCGTCCGAGCATTTCTGGCCGCCGCTTCCTTGGGATAACTACTTTGCTACCTTTAGGCAGATTTCCGTGAAGCACTGAAAGTTCCGAGGCCAATGGTTTCATTTATCCTTCCATGTCTTATTTGTTTCAGGATAGGCTTTCTGTCACCGCACGCAGCTCCTGGTCGTTATAGGTCTCTTTTGCCAAGCGTTGCTTCGTTCCTTCGCTCACCAAGGATGAGTGGACAGCAATGGCGTGGACTTGAATGTCGCCAAAATCAGTGATATCTTCCCTCTTGGCAGGTGGGGCCCTTGACAGCATGTCAGCCAGCCCCCACTCTTTGCCTGGCACAAACTGCAGAACATAGTCGTATATGATAACCTCATGATAACTGAATGTATCTAAACGTCGAGCTTTTTCAAATAAAATCAGTTGGAAGTGCAGCACAGTCCGGTCTTGTTTGTTCCTTGTCTTCTGTGTGCGTTTTATTCATGCTGCGATACTTGTCTGCATTATGAATAGCGACCAACTAGCCCAAACCACCGTGTTACTTCATCGTATCGTTAACAGGCGAAGAAAAAACCGTTGCAGTCTTGGGGATGCATGCCCGCAAATGTCTTTGGATGGAATATCTATCAATGGTTTGTGGTCGTTTTCGATTGTAATTTTCCGACCTTACACAAAGTGACGAAATTTCTCGCAGGCGTATGCAATTCCCATCGCCTCTTTCTGGATCTGCGAATAGCGTTTTTCAACTCGTTCATTGATTGCTCGGGACGCGTAGGCGACAGGACGCCAGCTACTAATATGTCGCTGAAGCAGGGCAGCTGCTAATCAGTCTTTCGAAGCGTCCGACGTTATCTTTGTTTCTTTCGAAAATACCGAGCAACGGGGCAGTGCGCTGTGCTTCGCAGATTGCATCCCATTCTTGTCCGTGCTTTTCTGTCCAATCGAACACAGCGTCTTTTCGTATCAAGCTTCGAATAAGCTTTGTTTTATGAGCCAGCGTGGGCAGATATTTGCCAAAGTAATTTATCACTCCGAGCATGTGCAGGAACAGCTAATTTTTCGGTTGGGGTGGACATTTTGCTTACACAGTCTATTAAAACTTGGTTTGGGCGAATTCCGGCTTGGCTGATTACTTCGCCTGAAGAAGCTCCTGCACTCTGAACTCGCACTTTGCCATGTTATTGGTTAGCCCTGCTCGTTGTGCTGCGCACAGAGCGGCTTTCAGGCGTTCATCATGCTCCTGCTTAGATGATCTTAATGGGAGAACGTCATCTATATACACCCTTACTACGGGTCATCATCATCATCAACAGCCTGACTACACCCACTGCAGGGCGAAGGCCTCTCCCATGTCTCTCCAATTAACCCTGTCCTTCGCCAGCCGCATCCATCCTATGTCTGCAAACTTCTTAATCTCATCCGCCTACCTAGCCTTCTGCCGCACCCTGCTACGCTTACTTTCTCTTGGCACCCACTCCGTTATCCTTAAGGACCATTGATTATCTTGCGTTCACAATACATGCCCTGCTTTCATCAGCCACAGACAGGCTGACAACGGAGCGAGACAGCCACCGATGGAGCCGGGACCGGGCAGAGACGCTGCAGGCTTTATTGTCAGCGCTTGTATATACGGCAGTGATCGCTTCGTGCGCGTCCGTGCGCGACGCAGTGCGCATCACGCGCCCTGGTCGCCATGACCCGGCATGATACACATTTCAAAGGGGAAGCGCCTATCTTCCATCCAGCCAGCTGCATACTAGGCAGATAGATAGATAGATAAAAAGGAGGAGGGAAAAGCAGGGATGTTAAAGAGAAATGGGTTCCGGTTGACTACCCTGCACTGGGGAAGAGGGATTGGGGGACTAAAAGGAGAAAGAGAGAAGCGAAAAAAGGCATAACACACACACGCACAACGCTGTCACAATCTGTCACTCAATCCAGTCGCTCTCAAGTAGGCAAAGAGTGCCTTGTGTGCCTTGAGGGCAGTCGACTGCTGTGGCCACGGACCGAGGATCTTTTGCTCTGTTATTAGGCGAGGATCGAGGCGGTCCAGGGCACAACACAGTGTATGTCTTGCACTCGCAAATGCAGGGCAGTCACAGAGAAGATGAGCGATGGTCTCCTCACAGCCACAGCTCTCACAGGCAGGGCTGTCGGCCATCCCCATCCGGAAAGCATAGTAAATGGTAAATGCAACACCGATCCATAAACGGCATAACAGTGTTGCGTCGCGACGTTCTAAGTTACGTGGAAGACGAAGGCGCAGTTCAGGGTCCATTGCCTTGAGGCGGAGGTTGCAAAACTCTCCCGTGTTCCACGCTGAAAGTGTGAGCTACAGCGCCAAAGGGCAAAGCCCACACGCAGCGTCAGGTCTAGATATTGGGATCCTCACTGGAAGTCCGTCGTTGTGAGCAGAACGCGCAGCCGCATCGGCCTGGTGATTACCCTTAATACCACAGTGTCCTGGCAGCCATTGAAAAATGATGTCATGACCTTTGGAAACGGTGCTGTGGTACAGTAGACGGATCTCAGCTACAAGTTGCTCCTGCGACCCGCGGCGTAGCGCAGATTGCAGGGCTTGAAGGGCTGCTTTAGAGTCGGTGAAAACCGTCCAGTCATGTGGAGGGTCTTGACTGATGAACTCTACCGCAGCCCGTAAGGCTGCGAGTTCCGCACCAGTTGAAGATGTTGGATAGGTCGTATTCACTTTCATGAAGATGGATCTGGCCGGTATCACCACCGACCCCGCAGAACTGGTCGAGTGAACTGATCCATCTGTGTAAATATGTATGCGGTGACTGTGGCAAGAATGCAGGTGATTCAATATCAGTTGTTTGAGAGTGAGCAGTGATACACCAGCTTTCTTTGAAATGCCAGGAATATAGAGGTGAACCCGAGGTTCATGAAGACTCCATAAGGGTGATCTCGGTCTTGACGCAGAGGGGAACTGGGATGGAAGATATTCGCGATGGGCTTCAATGACTTTGGCGAATGCAGTACGTGGCCTAATTATTGGGAGTGTTGCGAGGTGATGACAGGGAACCCGTGTGAGGTGCCGAATATGTGTTCTCATGGTGTCAACAGCAATGTATGTAGTAACAGGATGCTCCCGGGCAACAAGAACAGTTGGTGCTGTTGATGCGCATTTAGGCAGTCCAAGACAGATACCGAGAGCTTGCGCTTGCACACTTTGAAGAGTCTTGATATTTGTTTTTCTAATGGAACTGAATATCGGAAGACTGTACCGCATGTAGCCCAGAAATAGGGAACGGTACAGTTGTAGCATCGAGCGCACTGATGCGTCCTAGGACTTTCCCCCGAGGAAGGAGAGGACGTGGACAATCGAAACTAGTCTCTTTGTCATGTCGTAGATATGTGGACTCCACGAGAGGTTCCTGTCGATGACAACACCAAATAATCTGTGGCTTCTCTCATAGGGAATGGATTCGCCATTGATGCGAATGGTGTAACGTGACATTAATTTGCGTGTGAACGCCACAAGTGACACTTTTCGGTCGAAATGTTCCGGCCCTGCAAGCGAAGATAAGATGTAAATATCGATGCCGCTTTTTGAAGTCTTGCACGAGCTTGAGGACGGGTCACCCCTGATGCCCAAATACAGATGTCTCCATATACCGAGATCTGAGCAGATTGTGGCAATACGTCGACCAGGCCCATAAGAGCAAGGTTGAAGAGAACTGGGCTCAGCACTGCACCCTGAGGGACTCCGCGCGAATTTCGGTGTAAGGACGTTGGTCCGTCTGCAGTCACGACAAAAAACGGCCTCTCTTATAAATAGCTGCGTATCCAGCTGAACGTGCGGCCTCCAATCTCAGCAGCTTCCATTGCGTCAAAATGGCCTGATGCGTTACGTTGTCGTACGCGCCCTTGATATCCAAAAACAATGCCACTGTCAATCTTTTCAAACTTTTGCTGTGGTGCACCGACGTTACAAGGTCAACCGGGTTGTCGATAAAAGAGCGGCCCCGTCGGAACCCAGACATGAAGGTTGGATAAATGTGATATCGCTCCAAGTACCATTCCACGCGTGTGAGCAGCATTCTTTCCTTGACTTTGCCGACGCAGCTGGCGAGTGCAATTGGACGGTATGATGAAAGGTCGAGCGGCGATTTCCCCGGCTTAAGAAGTGGAACCAGACGACTGGTCTTCCAATCATGAGGAACTATGCCAGCAGTCTATGACTTGACAGAAGGAAAAGAAGTCCATGACAGAAGGAAAAAACCACAAAAAACCATATGCAGACTGCTTTTTATCTCTTACCTTATTGGCGTTGACAAGTTTTTGCTTTTTAGGTTGTCTACATTTGGTTTTAGTTGTTTGTGGCATCTTTAGGGTTGCATGACGTTTTATCTGTTGTTAGATTTCTGACTGCTTTTGCTTCGCTTGCTTGGGCCCTTTTAGGCTCGCTCTTTGTTGTTGTTAAAGTGTTCTTGACACCGCCCTTTGGCCACGATGTTGTTTGGCACTTGCGTTTTTTTCCTTGGTTTTTTGCTGGTTAAGGTACTTTTGATATGCTCACTTCATAAAGTTTCACCCCTTTTTTCATTTTTTTTGTGGTTTTTTCTTTCTGGTTCAAGCATGTGTTGGCCGCCCCTCGATGACTGTGGATTAGGTTGTAATCTTAGGCCCCCTGACTGTCACGTGGTGTTTTTGGCATATATTGTGCTGGGTGTTCCTCGACAATAAAGAGTTGTTAGTTAGCGCTCGTCCTGTCGTCAGTGTTTTTTCTTCTCGTGTCCCTGTCTGTTTCCGCGCTGGTGTTTTCGAATCATGTCACACCAACTCGCCCAAACGGCAATTTTGATTGAACGTATTTCTTCTACATTGGGCTCTTTTCTATGTCGTCCACCCAAGCACAATTCTGCCATCACGCTGGTCAACCTTGTGGCCGCGACCACCTGTCAGTCGAGGGTGGTGTCGTTCTGTTTGAAGAAGAGGATTGTTCCGCTCGAGGTTCAGGCCCTCTTCGGCACCCTGGAGCCGTCCTGGGGCCACGCCCGTCGTGTGGGAAAGATCTTGAAGTCCGAATACTGGCGACAAGTGTGGCTTTATCACGACTACCTCAGATGCGTCATCCATCAAGAAGCACCTGGGTGCATGGAGCACAAACGATTCCAGGACTTCATGAAGTTGGCTGCCCAAGCCACCGAGGTTTTGCGGCAACGCGTCCGCCTGCGCCTCCAGGCAAGAACTACAGTGAAGAAGGCTTTGCAAAACCCTGTCACGATGCTCGTAGGTGCTTCTGTACCAAGTGACGTCCAGGCCATCCTACAAAAAGGACCGAAGTTTGCCTACGAACCTACCACCAGCCGACCTCAGATGCTGGCAATGGTTAGAGACGTTGCTGACCGTTCCCGTGACAGAGACAAGGAACGGCTCATCGGGGATGGTGTGGATTGCGTCATCCGCAATATGAGTCGAGAGCAGAAGGCAGCCCCTCCGTTCGCTAAAGTATTGAGCTGCCCAGAACGCAACAATTTGACCGTTTTGCAGTCGGACAAGGAAGGGGACTTTGTTGTAATGCCGCGAGATACTTTCAATGAAAAGGCAATGGCTGCCATCGACAAGAATTTTAAGCCTGTACAGTTTCGTGCTTCTAGGAAGAAATCGGCTGCACTCGCGCTTTTGAAGCAGTGCCAGCTAGGTGGTTTGGCAAAGAAAGTGGACGGTGCAAAAACCGGCTGCCTGGAAATTTTTTTCACAGGAACGACGCAAAAACCGGAATGCCCGCTTAGATCAATTGTCCCAGAAAAAGGTGCGTGGCAGGAGCATGTGGGACATTACCTAAGGGACAATTTGAAGAGCTTGTTGGGAGAAGACCCGTTCCAGATTCGCAGCTCATTGGAACTTGTGAATGATATGAGAGCCGCCGGCACAATGGGAGCTGCGACTGCCTTCTCGCTAGACGTTGAGGACTTGTTTTACTCTGTTCCGCATGATGGTCTCTACAACGCAGTTCGCCAAAGGATAGACGACACTGGAGTCGTGGTGTTTCAGAATACAGCCGGCATAGGCGTGGACGATTTTATGGAGCTCCTGAGCTTTTACCTCTTGTCCACTGTCGTTTCTTTCAGTGGTAGAATTTTGACCCAGAAATCCGGGATTTGTATTGGCTCGTCAGTTGCCCCGGTATTGTGCGATGTTTATCTGGATGCAATGGATAGAAACATTCATAAGAAACTGAAGGATAAACATGTTGTGAAAGTTTACAGGTATGTGGATGACTACCTTGTGGTCATGGACTCAGCTGCCATTGACCATTTGCCGGAGGCCGCTAGTAGTATCTCCGAACTGTTCAAAGCCTTTTCTGGTGGTCTGAATGTCACCATTGAGTTGCCTGTGAATAACAGCATCCAGTTTTTAGACGTGTTGCTTCTTTTTAAGGACGACCATGTTTGCTGGTATTACAACGTAAGGTCTGAAAAGAGTTTGCTACCATTTGACAGCGCGCACTCAAAGTTAATAAAAAGAATGAAAGTAACAAACACACTTCAGGCGGCGTTAGCCAAGAGTTGTGTGCATATGGCAAAATCAAGCTTTGACAACCAGGTACAGCGCCTCTACTCAGCCGGGTACACGCCTTCATTAGTTACTAATATATGTGAGGCGATGGTCAAAAAGTTAAAGGAGGGAAGGCAGGTTGGGAAGGAGCGAGAGAAGAAACGCGTTGCAGTCATACCGTACCTTCACAAGATGTCCCACAACATGAGAAAGGTAGCAGGACGGTATAACGTCCATGTCGTCTTTTCCGCACCGTGCAAGCTATCGAGTATATGTGTCTTGAACAACAAGGCAAGACAGGCGACCTGCACTACGAGACACGGGCAACGGTGCACACACTGCCGGACAGGGGTTGTCTATCAGATACCCCTAACGTGCGGTTGTGTGTACATAGGCCAGACGGGAAGATGCTTTGATGTCAGGGCCAGGGAGCACTTCCTCAACGTAGATAGAGGGTCTGGAAGTAATCTAGCAGACCACTGCAACCAGCCTCGCCACAAGTGTAAACTCATCTCAGAGAACACAAGGTTCTTAGCAACATCAAAAAACAAAACAGAAAGGGAGGTCATTGAGGCCTACTTTATCGCTAAGGCAGGGGACAGTTGCGTAAGCACGCCCTCAATTTCACTGTAGGAGAAAGAAATGCGCTTCCTTGATCATGCCTAAAGATTACTTATTTTACGTGTTCGCCTGCCACTTCCCGTTTGCTCATAAATTTTTCTTTGCTAGCTCGTGCGCATTCTTCTCCTCAGGTTTTATCGTGCGGCTCAAAAGTTGTAATTGTCCAAATTGTGTTTTTACATGCAGACTGTTTTTTACCTCTTACCTTATTGGCGTTTACAAGTTTTTGCTTTTTAGGTTGTTTTCATTTGGTTTTAGTTGATTGTGGCATCTGCTGGGTTGCATGACGTTTTATCTGTTTTTAGATTTCTGACTGCTTTTGCTTCGCTTGCTTGGGCCCTTTTAGGCTCGCTCTTTGTTGTTGTTAAAGTGTTCTTGACACCGCCCTTTGGAAACGATGTTGTTTGGCACTTGTGTTTTTTTCCTTGGTTTTTTGCTGGTTAAAGTACTTTTGATATGCTCACTTCATAAAGTTTCACCCCTTTTTTACTTTTTGGGGTTTTTTCCTTCTGGTTCAAGCATGTGTTGGCTGCCCCTCGATGACTGTGGATTAGGTTGTAATCTTTGGCCCCCTGACTGTCACGTGGTGTTTTTGGCATATCTTGTGCTGGGTGTTCCTCGACAATAAAGAGTTGTTAGTCAGCGCTCGTCCTGTCGTCAGTGTTTTTTCTTCTCGTGTCCCTGTCTGTTTCCGCGCTGGTCTTTTCGAATCATGTCACACCAACTCGCCCAAACGACAATTTTGATCTTCGTTTGAGTGTACCAGTGCAATGACAGCTCTTAACGCATCGTCATTGATTCCCATGACGGCGTCGGAGCGTTGTTGTAACCAGGCTGTGGTTCCTGTGGTGGAGGGTGACCCTGAGAGTGGTCGAGCATGGGTTAACGCTGCCGGAGGGTGGCAGCTATATAATCGCGACGCAAAAGCGCTGCACAATACATCCGGCCAGTTCTACGGCGATGAGTGAGGCAGACGCAGTGGCTAAACGCGCAATGCGACCAAAGGGTCAACGACCCCGACATCGAGGTCCAGCTCTACGCGCGGCCGAAACAGAAGACGCTACGCAAAAGGTGTCCGCGGCTTGACACGCGCCGCCGATAACACATGCAGCGAGAAAAAAAAAACGACACTCAAGTGATGACCAGTGGTTGGGCAGCGTCCCCTGCGGATATTGCTTTTGATTTCATTTTCCCACCTAATGCGAAGCATCTGCCTGAAAAGATATTAACTGGAATCCTCTTGAATCACCTTGACTAGTACCAGCAACATACTGTAATTGCTACAGATGCGTCTGGGGTCGACAGGAAGGCAGGTGTTCGTATTTTCTCAGAGTCTCTCTCGTGGAGCTTTTCGGTCAGAGTGCCGAATTACACAACCATATTTCTAGCAGCGTTTATTGCTCTGGGGCTGGCCGCTTTGGCAATTCCCACAACTGTTTCTCCGGTGATATTCCTCTCAGATTGTGTCTCTGTTCTGCTGGCGCTGGGGTCCACACGAGACGCTTTTTTGAGACGCTCACTAAACTTTTTTCTTCCTAGATGGGTGAAAAAGGTGCGATTCGTTTGGATACCAGGCCACTGCGATATTTTACAAAATGAAGCAGCAGACTCGTGCGTGTACAACAAGGCAGTGTGAGGTAACGATGACAGTCACGCGGTACAGGATTCCCCGTTTAAATCTGTACTTATGTAACGGGTTCAGTCCCAAAAACCTCTGTGCGGCTTGTGGTGAAGTAGAGACATTGAAGCATTTCTTACTCTCTTTCCGGAGGTTTGCACACCAGAGAAGAACACACCTAGAAATTCCCAGTACAATATTGGGTCTCACCTTGTCGGTTCCTCTCCTCCACTTTTTCGGCGCGAGCGCCAGGTGTTTTGCATTGCATCAAGTATGCGAATACCTCCACAATTACATAACAGCTACCGGCAGATTTCCTTGATAAATGTTTCGAAAATTTCCGCATTCAAAAAAGCATTTGGGTACTTTCATATCTTTCATTATTTATTCTCCCATATTCTCTCCCGGTGTTTTGTTTCTTCTTTTTCTTTTAAATTACTCTGAATTTTCACCCAAGGCACAATCTCTAGCTTGACTCCAGTTTTTCCTATTTTATGGGTATCCCCACTGAACCCTGGCCAATCCACCGTCGTGAATATGTGCCATGTGACCAAAGAAGAGAAGAAGAAGGAGAAGAAGGTGAAGAGGAAGGAGAAGAAGAAAGAGAAGAAGAAGAAGAAGAAGAGGCGGCGGCAGCGGCGCCGAGGCAGCTGGCGAGTGCAATTGGACGGTATGATTAAAGGTCGAGCGGTGATTTCCCCGGCTTAAGAAGTAAAACCAGACGACTGGTCTTCCAATCATGAGGAACTATGCCAGCAGTTCATGACTTGTTATTAGTGTCCAAAAGAGCCCGTCGAGCTTCTTGGCCAAGGTTGGCAAGTGCGGAGTACGTCACACCATCGGGCCCTGGTGATGATGGCCTTCTACAACAAGCCAGCGCAGCACCAAGTTCTTCCATGGAGAATAGTGCATCCATCCGAGAATCCCGTGAGGGTGGAACATTGTTGCAGTGCAGTGTTGTGCCTGGATTCGGAGAGCCTGCTATTCTTGCGCAGAAATCTTCGGCTGCCTCAACCACACTGCGCCTTTGATGGAGCGCTTCGGATTTGAACGGGTAGCGCTGTTGAGGGTACGTGCGAAGACCCCGAATTACACTCCAACCGCGTGACAAAGTCTTCCGTGGATCAAGTGTTTGGCAAAATGTCCTCCACCGTTGTGTTTGCAGCGCCTGAATTCTGCGCTGAATCTTCTTCTGTATGCGCCTAGCATCTCTTAGGTCTAGGCGCGACTGTGTGCGTCGGTATCTGCGATCTGCCCTGCGCCGTTGTGATCGCAGTCGCTGCAATTCAAAGTCAAAATCGGTGTAGTTAGTGACAGGGTTAAAGGGGCAGGTGGCATGTTTCATGGCCTTCTTAATTTTTTGTTCAAGACCGGTAGAGAAGCCATCTGCGCAAGCAGCCTCCATAAGTAACTTAAAAACTGTCCAGTCATGCGCTGCCCACACGTGGCTGGGGAAAATGTGGAATGGCCGGGAATAATCAGATAGGCTGGGATATGGTCGCTGCCATGGGTTTCTACTTCCGAAAACAACCGGACGCTGTTGTTAAGGTACTTTGAAACGAAAGTCAAGTCCAAGCAGCTGCTATAAGTCACCCCTCGTATTAGGTTGGGCTTCCGTCATTCAGGCACTGGAGGTCATGGTCAGAGGCGAAGGACACAAGCTGTCTTCCCCTAACGTCCATCCTAACGCCTCCCCACATGGTGTGATGAGCATTGCAGTCACCCATAATAACCCACGGAGCAGGTGTAGGTGCCATCAAACGAATCAACCTTCTGGCGTCGAAACGACTAGATGGGGCCAAGTACACCACCAGCTGCGTAAACGTCAGGTCACGGCTCTTCACTGTGAGGCAAACGTACTGATTGTCTTCGTTCGGAGGAACTGAATGTTGCACATATGTAAGTTCACGTCAAATGTAGACGATGACTTTGCTGGATCTGTTGCACGTGGGTGAGGAAAATGCCTCGTAACCGGATATTCGCAAAATTGCCGGGGTCTTCGGTTCACAAATCACAAGAGTGGGGAAGTGAATCTCGAAGACGTAGTGCCGTAAATCGGAAATCCGGGACGAGCCCACGAGCATTCCATTGGAAAATGAAAGCTTGCTTGACTTTTTTTGAAAAGAGAGGTCCGAAGAAGCCATGATGCCGTCTACTGTAGAGCCGCAAGAACTGGATGTAGCGCGTCCAGCACTTGAAGTGCGCTATTTGCTGCTGGCGTGTGTAGGGTGGAAAGCAGTGCACCCATGACATCAATTAGTGTCGTGAGCATTGCAATCACTTGCATATCTGGGCCATGGCCTTGATCGTGCCTCTTGGCTGGATCAGCCTTAGGCGCAGCACACTGCCCTCAGTGCTCCAACATCCCTGACGCAGGAGGCGTAGAAGGCTTTGGCAGTGGTGGCCAAGTTGCATCTGAGGCAGCAGGTCCAGCCTCACCATGCGCCGGGCTCCCTTGATTTGGTACGGTTTTTGGTGGAGGCGGACAAGCTGCAGTTGGGTTTGAGGCATTATTGTCAAATGTGACTGCTTTCTTTGACGACCTTCGGCGGCGCGAACGACGTCGTCGCAGCTTTGCGGCGGATTGTTTGTGCGTAGAATGGTCTCATACCATTTGCTTCAGTATCGCCCGCTCGGTCTTTAAACGGGGGCAGTCTTTCGAGGAAGAGTCATGAGGGCCGTGGTAGTTGGCGCACTTCAAGGTAGTCGCGCGGCAAAAATCACCGCTGTGTGACGCGGAGCATCGCGGGAACACGATTGAGTTGATGCAGACGCCGCTCACGAGGCCGATCCTCATGGACTTCCTGCCTTGAAGTGGCTTAGGCACAAAAGGTCGAACTGGATGACGAAAGTGCCCAAGCTTCACGTACGATCCTATGCAGTCACCCTTGAAGGTCAGGTTGATGCATAGAGATCTGACCAACCGCTGAAATTGAATGATGGAAATGCCGTCGGTTGCCGGCTTGCTCAACATGGGTAAATCTGCATCAGAAATGGCGATGTCGACGTGGTAGATTACGCCAGCCGTAGTGCCGATGTCCTGGAGAATAAGGGGGTCGTACACTGATGTTGCCGAGTTTTGTGATTGCGGTTAAATTCTCTAGTGAACTTTGCTCCACCACTTCAATGGCAACAACGTTTTTGCACGGGCTGATTCTGACATCTTTTATGCCTCCCGGTACAAGGCTCTCCAGATAAATAGAGATGGCTTGCCTGTTCAGTAGGTTCAAGTTGTCCGTTGAGTTCAACGGCACAAACAAGGCTGTATGCACTGAGAAACATACTAGGCAATTTCGCATGTTTGCTGGAAGCTGACCTTCAGCCCCTGACGGTCAGCGCGTCCCTTGTGAAAACAATGGCCACGTGAACGCGGCCCAGCCTGCGTCACCATTGTAACTCTATTTTTAGGTAGCGCTTAACAATTTATCACAGCGGCCGTAGAGTCGAGGAGAGGAGAAAAAGCATGCTTGCATTAGACAACCAGAATAGTTTTACCGACAAACATGCCACTATTTACGGTGAGTTTGAAAACTATTCGTTTGAGTGTACGAGTGCAATGACAGCTCTCTACGCATCGTCAATGATTGCCATGGCGGCGTCGGAGCGTTGTTGTAACCAGGCTGTGGTTCCTGTGGTGGAGGGTGACCCTGAGAGTGGTCGAGCATGGGTTAACGCGGCCGGAGGGTGGCAGCTATATAATCGCGACGCAAATGCGCTGCACAATACATCCGGCCAGTTCTACGTCGATGAGTGAGACAGACGCAGTGGCTAAACGCGCGAAGCGACCAAAGGGTCAACACACCGCCATCGAGGTCCAGCTCAACGCGCGGCAGAAACAGAAGACTCTACATAGTCGTGATGCAAAAGGTGTCCGCGGTGTGACACACGCGCCGCCGATAGCACATGCAGCGAGAAAAAAAAAACGCCACGCGCGTGATGACCAGTGGTTGGGCAGCGTCCCCTGTGGATATTGCTTTTGATTTCATTTTCCAACCTAATACGAAGCATCTGCCTGCAAGGATATTTACTGGAATCCTCTTGGATCACCTTGCTCAGTACACGCAACATACTGCAATTGCTACAGATGCGTCTGGGGTCGACAGGAAGGCAGGGGTTCATATTTTCTCAGAGTCTCTCTCGTGGAGCTTTTCGGTCAGAGTGCCAAATTACACAACCATATTTCTAGAGGAGTTGATGGCTCTGGGGCTGGCCGCTTTGGCAATTCCCACAACTGTTTCTGTGGTGATATTCCTCTCAGATTGTCTCTGTTTTGCTGGCGCTGGGGTCCACACGAGACGCTTTTTTGAGACGCTCACTAAACGTTTTTCTCCCTGAATTGGTGAAATAGGTGCGCTTCGTTTGGATACCAGGCCACTGCGGTATTTTACAAAATGAAGCTGCAGACTCGTGCCTGTAAAACCCGGCAGTGTGAGGTAACGATGACAGTCTTGCTCTACAGGATTCCCCGTTTAAATCTGTACTTATGTAGATGCGGGTTCAGTCCCACAAACCTCTGTGCGGCTTGTGGTGAAGTAGAGACATTGGAGCATTTCATACTCTCTTGCCGGAGGTTTGCACACCAGAGGAGAACACACCAAGAAATTCCCATTACAAAATTGGGTCTCACCTTGTCGGTTCCTCTCCTCCTCTCTTTCAGCGTGAGCGCTAGGGGTTTTGCATTGCATCAAGCATGCGAATACCTCCACAATTACATAACAGCAACCGGAAGATTTCCTTGCTAAATGTTTCGAAAATTTCCGCATTAAAAAGAGCATTTCGGTATTTTCATATCTTTCATTATTTAATTCTCACATATTCTCTCGCGGTATTTTGTTTCTTTTTTTCCCTTTAAACTACTCTGAATTTTCACGCAAGGTACAATCTTTAGCTTGACTCCAGTTTTTCCTATTTTATGGGGTATCCGCACTGAACCCTGGCCAATAATTCGTAGTGGGTATGTGCCATGTGACCAAAGAAGAATAAGAAGAAGAAGAAGAAGAAGGAGAAGAAGAAGAAGAAGAAGAAGAAGCAGAAGAAGAAGAAGAAGAAGGAGAAGAAGAAGGAGAAGAAGAAGAAGGAGAAGAAGAACAGGCGGCGGCGGCGGCAGTGGCGCCGACGCAGCTGGCGAGTGCAATTGGACGGTATGATAAAAGGACGAGCGGTGATTTCCCCGGCTTAAGACGTGGAACCAGACGACTGGTCTTCCAATCATGAGCAACTATGCCAGCAGTCCATGACGTGTTATAAGTGTCCAAAAGACCCCGACGAGCTTCTTGGCCAAGGTTGGCAAGTGCGGAGTACGAAACACCATCGGGACCTGTTGATGATGACCTTCTAAAATAAGCCAGCGAAGCATCAAGTTCTCCCATGGAAAATAGTGCATCCATCCGAGAATCCCATGAGGGTGGAACATTGTTGCAGTGCAGCCTTGCGCCTGGATTCGGAGGGCCTGTTATTCTTGCGCAGAAATCTTCGGCTACCGCAAGCACACTGCGCCTTTGGTGGAGCGCTTCGGATTTGAACAGGTAGCGCTGTTGACGGCACATGCGAAGACCCCGAATTACACTCCAAATGCGTGACAATGGGTTCCGTTTATCAAGTGTTTGGCAAAATGTCCTCCACCGTTGTGTTTGCAGTGCCTGAATTCTGCGCTGAATCTTCTTCTGTATGCGCTTAGCATCTCTTAGGTCTAGGCACGACTGTGTGCGTCGGTATCTGCGCTCTGCCCTGCGCCGTTGTGATCGCAGTCGCTGCAATTCGAAGTCTAAATCGGTTTGGTTAGCGACAGGGTTAAAGGGGCAGGTGGCATGTTCTACGGCCTCCTTAAGTTTTTGTTCAAGACCGGTAGAGAAGCCCTCTGCGCAAGCAGCCTCCATAAGTAATTTAAAAACTGTCCAGTCAATGCGCTGCCTACACGTGGCTGGGGAAAATGTGGAATGGCCGGTAATAATCAGATAGGTTGGGTTATGGTCGCTGCCATGGGTTTCTACATCCGAAGACCACCGGACGCTGTTGTTAAGGCACTTTGAAACGAAAGTCAAGTCCAAGCAGCTGCTATAAGTCACCCCTCGTATAAGCTGTCTTCCCCTAACGTCCATCCTAAAGCCTCCCCACCTGGTGTGATGAGCAGTGAAGGCACCCATAATAACCCACGGAGCAGGTGTAGCTGCCATCAAACCACTCAACCTTCTGGCGTCGAAACGACATGATGGCGCCAAGTACACCGCCAGTAGCGTAAACGTCAGACACTTCTCTTCACTGTCAGGCAAACGTACTGATTGTCTTCGTTCGGAGGAACTGAATGTTGCACATATGCAAGTTCTCGTGGAATGTAGACGATGACTTTGCTGGATCTGTTTCACGTGGGTGATGAAAATGCCTCGTAACCGTATATTCGCAAAATATCCGGGGTCTTGGGTTCACAAATCACAAGAATGGGGAAGTGATTCTCGTAGACGTAGTGCCGTAAATGGGAAATCCGGGACTGGAGCCCCCGAGCATTCTATTGGAAAATGAAAGGTTGCCTGACTTTCGTTTGAAAAGAAAGGTCCGAAGGAGCCATGATGCCGTCTACAGTAGAGCCGCAAGAACTGGATATAGCGCGTCCAGCACTTGAAGTGCGCTATTTGCTGCTGGCGTGTGTAGGCTGGAAAGCAGAGCACGCATGGCATTCATTAGTGTCGTGAGCATTGCAATAACTTGCATATCTGGGCCATGGCCTTGATCGTGCCTGTTGGCTGGATCAGTCGTAGGTGCTGCACTCTGCCCTGAGTGCACCAACATCCCTGACGCAGTAGGCGTAGGAGGCTTTGGCAGTGGTGGCCAAGTTGCATCTGAGGCAGCAGGTCCAGCCTAACCAAGCGCCGGGCTCCCTTGTTTTGGTGCGGTTTTTGGTGTAGGCGGGCAAGCTGCAGTCGGGTTTGGGGCATTATTGTCAAATGTGACTGCTTTCTTTGACGACCTTCGGCGGCGCGAACGACGTCGTCGCATTTTTGCGGCGGCTTGTTTGTGCGTAGAATGGTCTCGTACCATTTGCTTCAGTACTGCCCGCTCGGTCTTTAGAAGGGGGCAGTCTTTCGAGGAAGAGTCATGAGGGCCGTAGCAGTTTTTCGCACTTCAAGGTAGTCGCGCGGCAAAAATCACCGCTGTGTGACTCGGAGCATCGCGGGCACACGATGGAGTTGATGCCGTCGCCGCTCACGTGGCCGATCCTCATGCACTTCCTGCATTGAAGTGGCTTAGGCACCAAAGGTCGAACTGGATGACGATAGTGCCCAACCTTCACGTACGATGGTATGCAGTCACCCTTGAAGGTCAGCTTGATGCATGGAGATCTGCCTAACCGCTGAACTTGAATGATGGAAATGCCGTCGGTTGCCGGCTTGATCAACATGGGTAAATCTGCATCAGAGATGGCGATGTCGACGTGGCAGATTGCGCCAGCCGTAGTGCCGCTGTCCTGGAGAATAAGGGGGTCGTACACTGATGTTGCCGAGTTTTGTGATTGCGGTTAAATTCTCCAGTGAACTTCGCTCCACCACATCAGTGGCTATGACGTTTTTGAACGGGTTGATTCTGACATCTTTTATGCCTCCTTGTACAAGGCTCTCCAGATAAATAGAGAAGGCTTGCCTGTTCAGTAGGTTTAAGTTGTTCGTTGAGGAACATACTAGGCAATTTCGCATGTTTGCTGGCAGCTGACCTTCAGCCCCTGACTGTCAGCGCTTCCCTTGTGAAAACAATGGCCACGTGAACGCGGCCCAGCCCGCGTCACCATTGTAAACTCCATTTTTAGATAGTGCTTAACAATTTATCACAGCGGCCGTAGGCAATTAGAGTCGAGGAGAGGAGAAAAAAGCATGCTTGCATTAGACAACCAGAATAGTTGTACCGACAAACATGCCACTATTTACTGTGAGTTTGAAAACTCTTCATTTGAGTGTACCAGTGCAATGACAGCTCTTTACGGATCGTCATTGATTGCCATGGCGGCGTCGGAGCGTTGTTGTAACCAGGCGGGGGTTCCTGTGGTGGAGGGTGACCCTGAGAGTGGTCGAGCATGGGTAACGCTGCCGGAGGGTGGCAGCTATATAATCGCGACGCAAAAGCGCTGCACAATACATCCGGCCAGTTCTACGGCGATGAGTGAGACAGACTCAGTGGCTGAGTGCGCGACGCGACCAAAGGGTCAACTACACCGCCATCGAGGTCCAGCTCTGCGCGCGGCCGAAACAGAAGACGCTACATAGTCGCGACGCAAAAGGTGTCCGCGGCGTGACACACGCGCCGCCGATAGCACATGCAGCGAGAAAAAAAAACGACACGCGCGTGATGACCAGTGGTTGGGCAGCGTCCCCTGTGGATATTGCTTTTGATTTCATATTCCCACCTAATGCGAAGCATCTGCCGGCAAGGATATTAACTGGAATCCTCTTGGATCACCTTGCCCAGTACTCGCAACATACTGTAAATGCAACAGATGCGGCTGGGGTCGACAGGAAGGCAGGGGTTCGTATTTTCTCAGAGCCTCTCTCGTGGAGCTTTTCGGTCAGAGTGCGAAATTACACAACCATATTTCTAGCAGAGTTTATGGCTCTGGGGCTGGCCGCTTTGGCAATTCCCACAACTGTTTGTGTGCTGATATTCCTCTCAGATTGTCTCTCTGTTTTGCTGGCGCTGGAGTCCACACGAGACGATTTTTTGAGACGCTCACTAATCGTTTTTCTTCCTGGTTGGGTGAAATAGGTGCGCTTCGTTTGGATACCAGGCCAATGCGGTATTTTACAAAATGAAGCCGCAGACCCGCGCGTGTAAAATCCGGCAATGTGAGGTAACGATGACTGTCATGCGCTAAAAGATTCCCCGTTTAAATCTGTACTTATGTAGATGCGGGTTCAGACCCACAAACCTCTGTGCGGCTTGTGGTGAAGTAGAGACATTGGAGCATTACTTACTCTCTTGCCGTGGGTTTGCACACCAGAGCAGAACACACCTAGAAATTCCCATTAGAAAATTGGGTCTCAGCTTGTCGGTTCCTCTCCTCCTCTCTTTCGGCGCGAGCGCCATGGGTTTTGCATTGCATCAAGTATGCGAATACCTCCACAATTACATAACAGCTACCGGCAGATTTCCTTGCTAAATGTTTCGAAAGTTTTCGGATTCAAAAAAGCATTTGGGTATTTTCATATCTTTCATTATTTAATTCTCACAATTCTCTCCCGGTGTTTTGTTTCTTCTTTTTCTTTTAAATTACTATGAATTTTCACGCAAGGCACAATCTTTAGCTTGACTACAGTTTTTCCTATTTTATGGGGTATCCCCACTGAACCCTGGCCAATCCGCCGTCGTGGGTATGTGCCATGTGACCAAAGAAGAAGAAGAAGAAGAGGCGGCGGCAGCGGCGCCGACGCAGGGGGCGAGTGCAATAGGATGGTATGATGAAAGGTCGAGTTGTGATTTCCCCGCCTTACGAAGTGGAACCAGTCGACTGGTCTTCCAATCATGCGGAACTATGCCCACAGTCCATGACTTGTTATAAGTGTCCAAAAGAGCCCGTCGAGCTGCTTGGCCAAGTTTGGCAAGTGCGGAGTACGAAACACCATCGGGCTCTAGTGATTACGACCTTCTACAACAAGCCAGCGCAGCATCAAGTTCTTCCATGGAAAATAGTGCATCCATCCGAGAATCCCGTGAGGGTGGAACATTGTTGCGGTGCAGCGTTGCGCCTGGATTCGGAGGGCCTGTTATTCTTGCGCAGAAATCTTCGGCTACCTCAACCACACTGTGCCTTTGGTGGAGCGCTTCGGATTTGAACAGGTAGCGCTGTTGAGGGTACATGCGAAGACCCCGAATTACACTCCAAACGCGTGACAAAGGCTTCCGTGGATCAAGTGTTTGGCAAAATGTCCTCCACCGTTGTGTTTGCAGTGCCTGAATTCTGCGTTGAATCTTCTCCTGTATGCGCCTAGCATCTCCTAGGTCTAGGCGCGACTGTGTGCGTCGGTATCTGCGCTCTGCCCTGCGCCTTTGTGATCGCAGTCGCTGCAATTCGAAGTCAAAATCGGTGTAGTTAGCGACAGGGTTAAAGGGGCTGGTGGCGTGTTCCATGGCCTCCTTAATGTTTTGTTCAAGACCGGTAGAGAAGCCCTCTGCGCAAGCAGCCTCCATAAGTAATTTAAAAACTGTCCAGTCAATGCGCTGCCTACACGTGGCTGGGGAAAATGTGGAATGGCCGGTAATAATCAAATAGGTTGGAATATGGTCGCTGCCATGTATTTTTACATCCAAACACCACCGGACGCTGTTGTTATGGCACTTTGAAACGAAAGTCATGTCCAAGCAGCTGCTATAAGTCACCCCTCGTACAAGCAGTCTTCCCCTAACGTCCATCCTAACGCCTCCCCACATGATGCAATGAGCATTGAAGTCACCCATATTAACCCACGTAGCAGGTGTAGCTGCCATCAAACAACTGAACCTTCTGGCGTTGAAACGACTTGATGGCGCCAAGTACACCGCCAGTAGCGTAAACGTCATTCACGGCTCTTCACTGTCAGGCAAACGTACTGATTGTCTTCGTTCGGAGGAACTGAATGTTGCACATATGTAAGTTCACATCGAATGTAGACAATAAATTTGCTGGATCTGTTGCACGTGGGTGAGGAAAATGCCTCGTAACCGGATATTCGGAAAATTGCCGGGGTCTTCGGTTCACAAATGACAAGAATTGGGAAGTGATTCTCGTAGACGTAGTGCAGTAAATCGGAAATCCGGGACTGGAGCGCACGAGCATTCTATTGGAAAATGAAAGCTTGCTTGACTTTCTTTTGAAAAGACAGGTCCGAAGGAATGGCTCCTTCGGACGATGCCATCTACTGTAGAGCCGCAAGAACTGCATGTAGCGCGTCCAGCACTTGAAGTGCGTTGTTTGCTGCTGGCGTGTGTAGGCTGGAAAGCAGAGCACGCATGGCATTCATTAGTGTCGTGAGCATTGCAATCCCTTGCAAATCTGGGCCATGGCCTTGACCGTGCCTGTTGGCTGGATGAATCGTAGGCACTGCACACTGCCCTGAGTGCGCCAACATCCCTGACGCAGTAGGCGTAGAAGGCTTTGGCAGTGGTGGCCAAGTTGCATCTGAAGCAGCAGGTCCAGCCTCATTTAGCACCAGGCTCCCTTGATTTGATACGGTTTTTGGTAGAGGCGGACAAGCTGCAGTTGGGTTTGGGGCAATATTGTCAAATGTGACTGCTTTCTTTGACGACCTTCGGCCGCGCGAACGACGTCGTCGCACCTTTGCGGCGGCTTGTTTGTGCGTAGAATGGTTTCGTACCATTTGCTTCAGTACCGCCCGGTCGGTCTTTAGACGGGGGCAATCTTTCGAGGAAGAGTCATGAGGGCCGTGGTAGTTGGCCCACTTCAAGGTAGTCTTATTTTAAAGGCATATTTTTAGCGCAAAGGACGGGACGAGATACAGACAAGACGAGCACGGGCGCTACTGACAACTGCTTTATTGAAGAAAGATCGAGGCATATAAATACATATCTGGCCTGCCTGTAAAATCCGAACACCAACTAGCCCAACAACTCACCCTGTTCAAGGTAGTCGCGCGGCAAACATCACCGCTGTGTGACTCGGAGCATCGCGGGTACACGATGGAGTTGATGCAGACGCCGCTCACGTGGCCGATCCTCATGCACTTCCTGCATTGAAGTGGCTTAGGCACAAAAGGTCGAACTGGATGACGAAAGTGCCCAACCTTCACGTACGATGGTATGCAGTCACCCTTGAAGGTCAGCTTGATGCATGGAGATCTGCCTAAGCGCTGAACTTGAATGATGGAAATGCCGTCGGTTGCCGGCTTGATCAACATGGGTAAATCTGCATCAGAGATGGCGATGTCGACGTGGCAGATTGCGCCAGCCGTAGTGCCGCTGTCTTGGAGAATAAGGGGGTCGTACACTGATGTTGCCGAGTTTTGTGATTGCGGTTAAATTCTCCAGTGAACTTCGCTCCAACACATCAATGGCTATGACGTTTTTGAACGGGTTGATTCTGACATCTTTTATGCCTCCTGGTACAAATCTCTCCAGATAAATAGAGAAGGCTTGCCTGTTCAGTAGGTTTAAGTTGTTCGTTGAGGAACATACTAGGCAATTTCGCATGTTTGCTGGCAGCTGACCTTCAGCCCCTGACTGTCAGCGCTTCCCTTGTGAAAACAATGGCCACGTGAACGCGGCCCAGCCCGCGTCACCATTGTAAACTCCATTTTTAGATAGTGCTTAACAATTTATCACAGCGGCCGTAGGCAATTAGAGTCGAGGAGAGGAGAAAAAAGCATGCTTGCATTAGACAACCAGAATAGTTGTACCGACAAACATGCCACTATTTACTGTGAGTTTGAAAACTCTTCATTTGAGTGTACCAGTGCAATGACAGCTCTTTACGGATCGTCATTGATTGCCATGGCGGCGTCGGAGCGTTGTTGTAACCAGGCGGGGGTTCCTGTGGTGGAGGGTGACCCTGAGAGTGGTCGAGCATGGGTAACGCTGCCGGAGGGTGGCAGCTATATAATCGCGACGCAAAAGCGCTGCACAATACATCCGGCCAGTTCTACGGCGATGAGTGAGACAGACGCAGTGGCTGAGTGCGCGACGCGACCAAAGGGTCAACGACACCGCCATCGAGGTCCAGCGCTACGCGCGCCCGAAACAGGAGAAGCTACATATTCGCGACGCAAAAGGTGTCCGCGGCGTGACACACGCGCCGCCGATAGCACATGCAGCGAGAAAAAAAACGACACGCGCGTGATGACCAGTGGTTGGGCAGCGTCCCCTGTGGATATTGCTTTTGATTTCATTTTCCCACCTAATGCGAAGCATCTGCCTGCAAGGATATTAACTGGAATCGTCTTGGATCACCTTGCCCAGTACCCGCAACATACTGTAATTGCAACAGATGCGTCTGGGGTCGACAGGAAGGCAGGGGTTCGTATTCTCTCAGAGTATCTCTCGTGGAGCTTTTCGGTCAGAGTGCCAAATTACACAACCATATTTCTGGCAGAGTTTATGGCTCTGGGGCTGGCCGCTTTGGCTATTCCCACAACTGTTTCTGTGGCGATATTCCTCTCAGATTGTCTCTGTTTTGCTGGCGCTGGAGTCCACACGAGACGCTTTTTTGAGACGCTCAATAAACGTTTTTCTTCCTGGATGGGTGAAATAGGTGCGCTTCGTTTGGATACCAGGCCACTGCGGTATTTTAGAAAATGAAGCAGCAGACTCGTGCGTGTGAGGTAACGATGACAGACATACGCTACAGGATTCCCCGTTTAAATCTGTTCTTATGTAGATGCGGGTTCAGTCCCACAAACCTCTGTGCGGCTTGTGGTGAAACAGAGACATTGGAGCATTTCTTACTCTCTTGCCGGACGTTTGCACACCAGGGGAGAACACACCTAAAAATTCCCATTACAAAATTGGGTCTCACCTTGTCGGTTCCTCTCCTCCTCTCTTTCGGTGCGAGCGCTAGGGGTTTTGCATTGCATCAAGTATGCGAATACCTCCACAATTGCATAACAGCTTCCGGAAGATTACCTTGCTAATTGGATTGAAAAACATTTAATTCGCCAGAAAAGGAAGAATGCAGACGATCCGTGCTAGGTGGCTATCAATGCACGGCTGACAGCGACCTGGGTGGCCCATTCCATGACCCGGGTTTGAACTCCCAAGTTTGAGCTGACCAACACGGCCTCCCACCGCTCGAGAGTAGGAACTTGTATTAGAGATATCGGGGGCGGCTTCTCTTTACAATTCCACAACAGGTGATCATAAGTGGCTAAATCACCACATAATCCCGCCTTAGTCTATTCCATAAAATTTACTACGATAACCCCATCCTTAAGAGAAAATTTATAACGCCACCTTGCTAAGTTTCAGCTCGGATCGATCATCGTCATAAAGTTGGTATTCTTTCATGCCAAACAAACCACTTTTACAACTCATTCATTCCCAGCACATCGGCACAATGGAATCACCTTCCCCGATCGGTCGTCGAAATAAGTGACCATTCTGTGTTTAAATCGGCTTTAACTAACTTGATGGTAACATAGTACATGTAATTCTTGCGCCCTGCCGTTTATTCTTTTCAGCTTATGTGGTAGTTAAAACAGACCTGGTCTGCGTGGTATGCTTGTTTGCGTGGTATGCTTACTTTTATGCTTACTTTTATTCTTTGCTCATAATTTCGTGTTAAATGACTGTTAATTTGTTTGATTGTATTTGCTGTAACCTACTGATTTGCGCGAGCCATATTCTTGTTCACATTTTTGTGTTACTTGTTACTGCTGTTCCTTTGTTATTTTGTCTATTGTACCCCACTCCCCTCTGTAATGCCCTCGGGCCCTGAGGGTACTGAAATAAATAAATAAATAAATAAATAAATAAATAAATGTACATGCAGGGTCGTATTCACCGGGGTAAAATTTCGACAACAGGTAAGGCGTCATGAAGGATCGCATCTGGAGTCGCCTCCAAGTGGCCTCGTGCTCCTTATTAAAGGCTTTGTCTGGAGGAGGGAATATTCTCCTTTCAAGTTTAAAATGATTAGTAATATCGTGAAAGGATGATAGGCCGTCCTTCGAAAAACTCTCAGCAACGACAGCGTCCCCTGCTCGGCTGACGAATCCTGGAGCTGTTATGTGTGCCGCTTCGTTACCATGGTTCCCCGAGTGAGCCGGGACCCATATCAATTCAATAATTCTGTCTAAGTCTTTGGTTTGACCCAATATGCTCATTGCTGCCTGAGAAATTCTGCCCCTCGCATAATTGCGTATGGCAAATTTAGAGTCGCTGAGTATGGTAGTAGCTTCTGTGTTAATAACAGCAAGGGCGATTGTCTCCTCTTCTGCCGTTTCTGAGGATTTCGTTATGGTAGTGCCGGAGACTATCAGTCTACCTTGCGTATCCACCGCAGTTAGTGCGAACGCTTGTTTCTGGGGATATTATGCGGCATCTATATATACTATTGAAGAAGCGTAGCTTGTTGGGCCAGTTGGTGCATGGTATGAGGAAAACCAGCGAAAAGGACGCATTCACAAAGAGGAGTACACAGGACAACGCTGGAAACACAACTGAAAATTCTTTACTTCGCCAAACATCAGAACAGGGCGCACATGCGCGTGAGCACCACAAACGCTATCAAAACAGCAAACACAAAACTGATTAAGCGAGCGAAGAAACATGTGGCAACCTATGTCCCATTCATGAAAGTGTATTCTTTTGCCGTGAACCTGACAGAGCTGTCGCTGACGCATTCAGTTCCTAACTGCTTGATTTTAAAAGCTTCTAAGATTTCTCGTTCTATCTGTGTTTTGCCGCGGCCGATGATGTTGACATTATGGAACAGAGGGGTGCAGTCTTTGCAGTGGTTGCAATGTCTTGGAAGATTTGCTGTGTTGCCTGGCTGCAGCGAAGTGCGGTGCTGCCTCTTACGGTCGTTGACGCATTGACCCGTTTGACCTATGTAGGCCTTGCCACAGGACAGTGGGAGCGAGTAAACAACATCGGTTGTGCATTTGGTGAACATGCTCTGGTGTTTAACATTACATTTCTTTTTTGTGCTGATTTTTGAGATACGTGAACAAAGCGACGACAGTTTGGTGGGCGCAGAGAAGACTACCTTAACACCGTATTTCATGGCTACCTTTTTAACGTTATGTGAGATTTTATGCAGGTATGGCATTACAGCAGGTCTGGATTCCTCACTAGGCGTTTCATCTCTTTTGTACTGTGACTTAAATTTACTGGTCAAGGTCTCAGCAATAGAAACGAGGACGTCCTCAGGGTAGCCCGCTGACCTCAAGCGGTCAAGTTGCGCTAAGAAACTCTTTTGCATATTGTGTGAACAAGACCTGCGCAGAGCATTACCAGGGCAAAGGTTGGCAATGCCTCTCTTCACAAGTTTGGAATGTGAGGAGGAGAAGGGCAGCAGGCTTTTCTTGGTCCGTGGAGAGTAGCTCCAGCAAACATGGCTATCATCAGAGAAGGTATGAGTCAAATCTAAAAATCTAATTGAGTCCTCAAGGGGCACTTCATGAGTAAAACTCAAGTCAGGACAGGTATCGGTAAAGAAGGTCAAAATGTCATTTGCAGCCGCTTCGACACTGTCACGGGAAGTTAGTTTCAAGAAAATTAAGAAATCGTCTACATACCTAAAAACTTTCACTACTCGATCGTCAATAAGGGTATCATGCAACAAATTGTCAAAGTGGGATAAAAATATGTGGCACAAAATAGGAGCTACACACGAGCCAATGGGAACGCCCTGCTTCTGTATGTACCTGCAGGTTTCATGTTCTACCACAGTGGAAGAAAGGTAGCAAGTCAAAAGTTCCAAAAAGGAATTCACCGATATGCCCGAGCTGTTCTGGAAGGCCACTGCACCTCGGTTTTCGATGAGATCCCGCACAGTAACTAACAAGTTCTTTGGGGAACTGAATAGAAGAGGTCTTCGATGTCCACGGAAAAGGCGGAATTGGCACTCACACTGGTAGCGGATAAGTAGTCCACGACGTCCATCGAGGTCCGAGCGCTAAAAGGGTCGTCAGGTGCCAAGGGGTCCAAGGATCGTTTCAAAAACTGGCCCACTAATTTCTGCCACGAACTGTCCTCTGTGACAATAGCCCTAACAGGGCAGCCAGTTTTATGCGGTTTTGTTGAGAAAAACATTCTCAGCACGTCGGTATTATCTTTCTTATTAACTTCTTTATGCAAACCATTAAGATTGAGGTTCTCCTGGAGCTGTAGGGCGTGCCTTTTTATCTGAGAAGGCTTTGTAATGGCAGGCTTGAAATTCTTGTTGATAGCCTCGTGGGACTTATTGGACAGAAGGCTGTTAGGCTTAACCACGAAACCACCCTCCTTATCCGATAGGGTTAGGCTTAGGTCGTGGCTCTGGAAATAATCGCTGACATAACGTAGCTTAGCTTGGCTGGAACCAAGATTAGGCCGAATTTTTTTAATACAGTGAACGCTTTCTGCGAGGCAAACATCTCTTTCTTCGGAGGGTGCTTTTCTTGCAATGCGGCGGAGTGAAGCCAGTAGCTCGTGCTTTTTGATGGAAGGTTCGAGGGCATACTTAGGGCCTTTCCTCAACAGGGCGTCAATCTCCGGAGGAACCGCTGCGCCTTGCAGGTACGTCACCGCAGTGCCAGTGGGCCAGTTTTTGAAACGATCCTTGGACCCCTTGACACCTGACGACCCTTTTAGCGCTCGGACCTCGATGGACGTCGTGGACTACTTATCCGCTACCAGTGTGAGTGCCAATTCCGCCTTTTCCGTGGACATCGAAGACCTCTTCTATTCAGTTCCCCAAAAGGACTTGTTAGTTACTGTGCGGGATCTCATCGAAAACCGAGGTGCAGTGGCCTTCCAGAACAGCTCGGGCATATCGGTGAATTCCTTTTTGTAACTTTTGACTTGCTACCTTTCTTCCACTGTGGTAGAACATGAAAACTGCAGGTACATACAGAAGCAGGGCGTTCCCATTGGCTCGTGTGTAGCTCCTATTTTGTGCCACATATTTTTATCCCATTTTGACAATTTGTTGCATGATACCCTTATTGACGATCGAGTAGTGAAAGTTTTTAGGTATGTAGACGATTTCTTAATTTTCTTGAAACTAACTTCCCGTGATAGTGTCGAAGTGGCTGCAAATGACATTTTGACCTTCTTTACCGATACCTGTCCTGACTTGAGTTTTACTCATGAAGTGCCCCTTGAGGACTCAATTAGATTTTTAGATTTGACTCTCACCTTCTCTGATGAAAGCCATGTTTGCTGGAGCTACTCTCCACGGACCAAGAAAAGCCTGCTGCCCTTCTCCTCCTCACATTCCAAACTTGTGAAGAGAGGCATTGCCAACCTTTGCCCTGGTAATGCTCTGCGCAGGTCTTGTTCACACAATATGCAAAAGAGTTTCTTAGCGCAACTTGACCGCTTGAGGTCAGCGGGCTACCCTGAGGACGTCCTCGTTTCTATTGCTGAGACCTTGACCAGTAAATTTAAGTCACAGTACAAAAGAGATGAAACGCCTAGTGAGGAATCCAGACCTGCTGTATTGCCATACCTGCATAAAATCTCACATAACGTTAAAAAGGTAGCCATGAAATACGGTGTTAAGGTAGTCTTTTCTGCGCCCACCAAACTGTCGTCGCTTTGTTCACGTATCTCAAAAATCAGCACAAAAAAGAAATGTAATGTTAAACACCAGAGCATGTTCACCAAATGCACAACCGATGTTGTTTACTCGCTCCCACTGTCCTGTGGCAAGGCCTACATAGGTCAAACGGGTCAATGCGTCAACGACCGTAAGAGGCAGCACCGCACTTCGCTGCAGCCAGGCAACACAGCAAATCTTCCAAGACATTGCAACCACTGCAAAGACTGCACCCCTCTGTTCCATAATGTCAACATCATCGGCCGCGGCAAAACACAGATAGAACGAGAAATCTTAGAAGCTTTTAAAATCAAGCAGTTAGGAACTGAATGCGTCAGCGACAGCTCTGTCAGGTTCACGGCAAAAGAATACACTTTCATGAATGGGACATAGGTTGCCACATGTTTCTTCGCTCGCTTAATCAGTTTTGTGTTTGCTGTTTTGATAGCGTTTGTGGTGCTCACGCGCATGTGCGCCCTGTTCTGATGTTTGGCGAAGTAAAGAATTTTCAGTTGTGTTTCCAGCGTTGTCCTGTGTACTCCTCCTTGTGAATGCGTCCTTTTCGCTGGTTTTCCTATATATACTGCATGTTCATCTTGGTTGTATATGTTGTGTAGAGCTTTTGCCCTTGCCCTTCTCCCCTCGTGGTGACCAGGATGCATATTCTTAGCAAGTGGCTTAACTCTTACTACCTTAGCGATGCGATTAGGTATCTGTGTTTTGGTATCTTGGGGTGGCAACTGTATGCCTAGTCCTAAACGATCAAGTATGGCTCTTCCTACTTTGGTGCGGAAAAGCTGGCCTCTCTGCATTGTTAAGTGTGCCTCTGTAAGCTCGTCTAAGGTGTTGTGTACTCCCAAGCCCAGAAACCTTTCGGTGGAGGTACAGTTCGGTAGCCCTAATGCTACCTTTTATGCTGTTCTAATCATAGACTCTTGATGCAGATTGCTGGTCACTGGCCAAAGTCAAAAGATGAAAAGACGTTTCGGGAGCACTACGGCTCCCTTGTTCACTATGAAGCAATCGGCGCACGGATTCGTCCTTTTGTAGCACCCAGTAGCGTTTTTAATGATTTAGCATAGATAGGATGTAGAGTTCCGTCGTTCCTGTTTAATGTGTTAGACGATGTCTGTATGATAAGGGACTCAAGATTCTGCCGTGCTGATGTGTTCTTTTCTGTTGTCAATATCTTTACTTGATCCCAGTTAATCTCGTGGCCGGATTCTTGCACATGCTCGGCGATGGCGTTAGATGCTGCTTTCCGGTTTCGGACGTCGTTCTGGTGCTCTCTCAGGCGTCTCCTGAAGTCCTTTGTTTCACCGATATATACTGATGAGCAATCGGCGCAGTCTATCTCATATACAACACCTGGAAATCTTTCACGAGGGAGCTTGTCCTTCACATTCACCAGTTCTGTTCGCACCTTGTCAGCGGGGACGTGCGCGATGTTGACGCCATGCTTGCGGAAAATACGTGCAAGCGCTTCGCTAATTCCCGCCACGTATGGGACAGCAGCTCGTTTTTCTTTTGTTTTTTTCTGTGCTCTCGCGTTCTTCGGAGGTAGGTTGATTCGCTGTCATTCTTCTTTCGGTGTTCCTGATGAAGGAAAGAGGGTAGCCGTTTCTTCGAAGATCCGACTCTATTCTTTTCATTTCGCTCTTTAGATCGGCATCTTGACTGCAGACCTGTCTGGCACGGTTGATCAGGGAGACAACCACAGACCGTTTGTGAGCGACTGGGTGCACAGAACTGAAATTTAAATATCTTCCAGTGTGCGTAGGTTTGCGGTAAACATTAAATACGAGGCCAGTCGGAGTACGGGTTACCGTGGTGTCTAGGAATGGGAGGCAGCCGTCGGTTTCTTCCTCAAAAGTGAACTTGATTGAGGGTTCAATGGAGTTCAGGTGGTCTAGAAAAAGGGCCATGTGTTTGCGCTCTAGGACACAGAAACAGTCGTCCACATACCTTAGAAATATTTCTGGTCGCGGCTGGAAAGTGGTTAGGGCTTTGTTTTCGATGACTTCCATCGTGATGTTCGCCGCTGTCACCGAGATTGCTGCGCCCATTGCTGTTCCGAAGGTCTGTTGGTAAAAGGTGCCATTGTAAGTAAGATAGGTGTTAGCGAGACAGAAGCGCAATAGCTCGCAAAGCTCTGCTGCGTCGAAAGGGGTCCGATCTTGCCATGAGTCCTCATCTTCGAGACGTTGCCTGCAAGCTTCAACGGCCAGATTGACAGGAACGCTGGTGAACAGTGAACAGACGTCGAAAGACACGAGCATGTCGTTGTCTTCAGGGACAATGGCTTTTACCTTGTCGATGAAATCGGACGAGTTCTTGACGTTCGTTTCTGTCTTTCCAACCAGTGGAGCCAAAACACCGTGGAGGTACTGCGACAGAGAGTGCACAGGAGACCTTCTGAAGTCTACTATTGGGCATAGAGGGGTGCCTTCTTTATGAAACTTTGGAAGCCCGTATATGGCGGGTGCCGAGCCGTTCGTGCAAAGCAGCTGATAGTAGAGGCGCTTCAAGGATGGTGGAAGGCCCTCGAAGATTTTTGCGAGCATTTTCTGAAGAGACGTCTGCACCTTTGACGTGGGGTCTTTTGGTGGTCGGCGATAGGTATTCTCGTCCTGAATTAAGGCTTCCATTTTTTTTTGGTACGAAGAGCGGTCAAGGATTACCGTGACATTGCCTTTATCCGCAGGAAGGATTGCAATTTCATCATTAGCCTGTAGGCTACGAATTGCCTTGCGTTCGTCTTGAGGCAGGGAGTAGTCTGGTGACGTCTTCTTCATACGAGACAGCACACCTATCGCCTTCGTCCTTACTTCGTCTTGAACGTCTCGGTCCAGGAGTCGCACCGCTCCGTCGAAGGAGCGACTCCTGCACCGAGCGACTCCTGGACCGAGACGTTCAAGACGAAGTAAGGACGAAGGCGATAGGTGTGCTGTCTCGTATGAAGAAGACGTCACCAGACTACTCCCTGCCTCAAGACGAACGCAAGGCAATTCGTAGCCTACAGGCTAATGATGAAATTGCAATCCTTCCTGCGGATAAAGGCAATGTCACGGTAATCCTTGACCGCTCTTCGTACCAAGAAAAAATGGAAGCCTTGCTACAGGACGAGAATACCTATCGCCGACTACCAAAAGACCCCACGTCAAAGGTGCAGACGTCTCTTCAGAAAATGCTCGCAAAAATCTTCGAGGGCCTTCCACCATCCATGAAGCGCCTCTACTATCAGCTGCTTTGCACGAACGGCTCGGCACCCGCCATATACGGGCTTCCAAAGGTTCATAAAGAAGGCACCCCTCTACGCCCAATAGTAGACTTCAGAAGCTCTCCTGTGCACTCTCTGTCGCAGTACCTCCACGGTGTTTTGGCTCCACTGGTTGGAAAGACAGAAACGAACGTCAAGAACTCGTCCGATTTCATCGACAAGGTAAAAGCCATTGTCCCTGAAGACAACGACATGCTCGTGTCTTTCGACGTCTGTTCACTGTTCACCAGCGTTCCTGTCAATCTGGCCGTTGAAGCTTGCAGGCAACGTCTCGAAGATGAGGACTCATCGCAAGATCGGACCCCTTTCGACGCAGCAGAGCTTTGCGAGCTATTGCGCTTCTGTCTCGCTAACACCTATCTTACTTACAATGGCACCTTTTACCAACAGACCTTCGGAACAGCAATGGGCGCAGCAATCTCGGTGACAGCGGCGAACATCACGATGGAAGTCATCGAAAACAAAGCCCTAACCACTTTCCAGCCGCTACCAAAAATATTTCTAAGGTATGTGGACGACTGTTTCTGTGTCCTAGAGCGCAAGCACATGGCCCTTTTTCTAGACCACCTGAACTCCATTGAACCCTCAATCAAGTTCACTTTTGAGGAAGAAACCGACGGCTGCCTCCCATTCCTGGACACCACGGTAACCCGTACTCCGACTGGCCTCGTATTTAATGTTTACCGCAAACCTACGCACATTGGAAGATATTTAAATTTTAGTTCTGTGCACCCAGTCGCTCACAAACGGTCTGTGGTTGTCTCCCTGATCAACCGTGCCAGACAGGTCTGCAGTCAAGATGCCGATCTAAAGAGCGAAATGAAAAGAATAGAGTCGGATCTTCGAAGAAACGGCTACCCTCTTTCCTTCATCAGGAACACCGAAAGAAGAATGACAGCGAATCAACCTACCTCCAGAGAACGCGAGAGCACAGAAAAAACAAAAGAAAAACGAGCTGCTGTCCCATACGTGGCGGGAATTAGCGAAGCGCTTACACGTATTTTCCGCAAGCATGGCGTCAACATCGCGCACGTCCCCGCTGACAAGGTGCGAACAGAACTGGTGAATGTGAAGGACAAGCTCCCTCGTGAAAGATTTCCAGGTGTTGTATATGAGATAGACTGCGCCGATTGCTCATCAATATATATCGGTGAAACAAAGGACTTCAGGAGACGCCTGAGAGAGCACCAGAACGACGTCCAAAACTGGAAAGCAGCATCTAACCCCATCGCCGAGCATGTGCAAGAATCCGGCCACGTGATTAACTGGGATCAAGTAAAGATATTGACAACAGAAAAGAACACATCAGCACGGCAGAATCTTGAGTCCCTTATCATACAGACATCGTCTAACACATTAAACAGGAACGACGGAACTCTACATGCTATCTATGCTAAATCATTAAAAACGCTACTGGGTGCTACAAAAGGACGAATCCGTGCGCCGATTGCTTCATAGTGAACAAGGGAGCCGTAGTGCTCCCGAAACGTCTTTTCATCTTTTGACTTTGGCCAGTGACCAGCAATCTGCATCAACATGATTCCTGACCAGACGGTATGCCGTCAAACCCTCGACTACAATCATAGACTCTACTTAGACTTTTTCACTACTGTCTAATTTTAAGTATGGGAGTGCGTAGACAAGCCTGCTTATGACAAAAGCTTGCACTATTTTGCAAAGTTATGTCTCCTTCACTCCCTTCCTTTTGCTTGCAATTCGTATAATTAGTCTTACCGTCATATTGACGGTTGTCTGGAGGTTTTCTAGTGTTTCCTTGTTCTTCCGGTTCGACTGAAGGAAGAGTCCTAGGATTCTTATAGTTTGAACTTCCTTTACAGGGAGCCCTTCCACCCAGATTTTCAGTGGAGGCGGAGGTTTGTAATTTTTTGCTCGAGGGCCCCTTGGTTTGTATCTGATTAGAAATAATTCGGACTTGGAGGGCGAGCAGGTTAGCCCTGCTTTACCCGCCAGGTCTTGTATTATGTCTACAGCTTGTTGCAGGGTATCCTCTATCTGACCATCGCTGCCAGTTGTGGTCCATAAAGTGATATCATCTGCGTAGAATGTGTGTTGCAGTCCCGGGATGGCTGCTAATTTAGAAGGAATTTTAATTAGTGAGATATTAAAAATGAAGGGTGACAGGACTGAGCCCTGTGGCGTTCCTTTACCTCCAAGTGAGATAGAGTCTGATTTAATCTCTCCCACTGCTATCTCTGCCGTTCTGTTACTGAGAAATGACTTGATGTACTGGAAAGTTCTTTCCCCTGGGTTGATGTCCGAGAGATTCATTAAGATAGCATCGTGCGTGACATTATCAAACGCCTTGTTCAAACCCAAACCTAATATGGCTTTAGTTCCTCTGCTGCGTTCCATGTCTATTATGTCTGTCTTGAGTTGCAGCATAACATCTTGGGTAGAAAGATTAGCCCTGAAGCCTAGCATGGAGTTAAGGAGTAAGTTATTGTCGTCAGCGTAATCTTGTAGCTGATTGAGAATTATATGTTCCATTAACTTTCCTAAGCAGGATGTTAAAGAGATTGGGCGTAGATTCTCTATACACAATTTCTTGCCTGGCTTTGGAATGAATGTAACCTTTGCATGTTTCCATTCGTGTGGAATGTTTCTGTCTGTCCAGTATTTGTTCATGAGATCAGTGAGTGTGGTCACTGACCCTGCGTCCAAGTTTCTAAGTGCTTTGTTAGTAACACCGTCAGGCCCGGCTGCAGACGTGGTGCGTAGTTGCCCCATGGCAAGCCACACTTCCGGCTCCGTAATCTCAGCGTCCTAGTCCTCGTTTGGTGTTCCCTGATAGTTTGGCAGCGGTCCATCTGGGGTTGTGTTTAAGTATCGATCTCGTAGTTCCGTTAAGAACTCCTCTGTGGTGCCTTGATACTGATGCACTAATCTCATAAGTTGACCTCGTTTGGTTGATTTAGCCTCTGTGGGGTCAAGAAGGTGCCTTAGCAGATGCCAAGTTTTCCGGCACTCGAGCTTGCCATTCATGCGGTCGCAAATTTGCTCCCATTGTTTGTGTTGAAGCTCTAGAGTATATTTTTCAATTAGTCTCTGCAACTGTGCAATTCTCTTTTTAAGTTTTTTGTTGTGTTTGTTCCTCTTCCAGCGGTTTTGCAAGCTGAAATGTGCTTCCCACATATGCAATAATCTAGAGTCAGTGACTTGTCCTTCTTCCATGCCGATTTCGGCTGTGGTAGCCTTAATGTCCATTTTTAGTAAATCCACCCAGTCCCCGAGATGTTCAATTACTGGGTCTGTGCTTTCATCTTTTTGTCTTTGTTCGCTTATTACCCTGAACTTGTCCCAGTCCGTAATTTTTACTTTGTTGAAGACTGATTTATGCTTTGCTATCTCAAAGGTGGTAGATATCATGTAATGGTCACTACCTGGCGTGTGTCCTGTGTTAGTCCATGTTCGGTTTTGTATGTTCTTTGCCAGGGTTAGGTCTGGCGACGTGTCTTTACATACACTGTTGCCTAGTCTCGTGATTTCTTGGGGGTTGTTCAGGACAGTTAAGCCTAGATTTTGGACCACTTGCCATACCCTGTTGCCTTTGGGACAGGCTCTAGTGTATCCCCATTCCGGGTGTGGTGCGTTAAAGTCCCCTACTATTAATAGCTGGAGTTTAGTCGCTAGTTTCAGAGTCTTGATAAGTAATTCCGGTATACCGGTACCCTTATCTTTGGGTGGGCTATATACATTAAGCAGAAACAAATTTGTATCTCCGTTTCTTGGGTAAAATCGCAAGGAGGACGTAGTCTTCCTTTGAACTTTCTATGGAGTGCTGTAGAGCAGTAATATTGCGTTGCAATAATACGGCGGTGGACACGCCCGTAATTGAGCCGGCATCATATCCTGGCGGAAGAAACGCCTTATAGCCCGGTAATTTGACCGCGCCACTAGCTTCTTGTAGAGCAATAATGTCTGGTGGACGTTGTTGTGCTTGAATGTGAAACTGCAGATTCCCCCGTTTGCGCCGGAAGCCTCTGCAATTCCACTGCCATACCTCAATTTGTTGCGACGGGGCCATATTGGTGATCCACTCTTTGCTGTAATGATGTTAAGCTGTTCTTCAATGCGGTCAGCTTCTCCATCACTTGTTGGAAAATAGACATTACTTGAGTTTGGAACGGTCTGAATTCCACTGCTAAGGCATCTACCTCAGCCTCTAAGTTTCCTACTCTAACCTCTAGGCTGTCTACCTTGTTCTGAATGCTATCCACTCTTGTAGTGAATACATTAGGGTCAGCTCTTAATGGAGCGGGCGTAGCCGGCTGCGGTACATCGCCTGCAGAGGCTTCGGCAGCTCGTTTGTTGTGGGTATTCTCCGCGGGGGGAGGGGGTCTTTTAACTGCGGTGCGTTTGTCTATTTCCATAGCCTCGCATGTGGGAATGGGTGCTTTAAGAGGGGCTTGCACAGGTGTTTGCTGTGACTGTGCTCTTTGCTCTCTCGAGGCCATGACAAGTCGACGAAGCTGCGCCATTTCTTTCTTTAGTCTGGCGTTTTCCTCGTCACGCGTCTTAAGCTCTTTGTGGAATTGTTCTATAAGTTCCTTCTCCCGAGCGCTCATCTGTTGGGAGGCCGGATTTGACCAGCTCACATTTTGTTGGTTCGGCTGCTGCTTCTGCCTCGGTCTGAACTTGTGCTCTTCTCTCCATCAGCCGCCCCACTCAGCGGCGGGAAGGAACTGGATCTATCTCTGCCCTCGTTCCATGTTTGGTTCCTCGCCCGGCTCGAAGATCGGTGCCTGGATCTCGGGTGATGCTCCACGTGATGTTGGGCCGCACCTTCCACGTGATGCTGGGCCGCACCCTCGTTAAGCCTATGTGGGTGTTGTCTCCGGACCACGAGGCGGTGCTTGCAATTCCGGCTCCCGGTGTGGTGTGCCCCATGGCACACGATGCAGTCGGGTTTACATGTGAGTGGCTCCCCATCAGGAGGTGCAGGATGGTTCTCGCCACATCGGTGGCACAGGTTGGCTTTGGGTCTGTAGCAGACGTCGGCTCTATGTCCGACTCTCCTGCAGTTGTAGCAGGTTTCTACTTGTTCCCGATAAGGGTGCACGTGGAATACGGATCCCCAATAGTAGATCTGGCTCGGAACTTTGTTCCCTTGGAATGTTATCTGGATCGTTTTTGAACGAACCAGCGGACAAGCGTCGAGGATCACGACACCCGGGTTGCGATTAATGAATCCTTGTCGGACTTCCTCCGGCGAGCTTCCGTCGTAGGCTTGATAAATGACACCTCTGACTGAGTCGTCTGGCGCTGCTTACATACGTCGCCACTTCATTGGTGTGATCTCCAAGCTGGAACGCTTTGACTTCGGAGTGCATTGCAGCTCGCTGGCGTGCCGGGGTGCTTAGAGTGAGCGTGTTGTTACTAGAATTAACACGCATGGTGTCTTCAGTTAGTGCGGCCTCAAGAGGAACCTTGGCTGCCACACACATGGCGAGTTCGAGTTGGCGTGGCGCAAAGTCGTTTAAGTTACAGCCTCGCGGACGGCAGACTATTTTGTAGTCGCTCTTTGGGAGTTGCGGTAGCGGCACTCGCCTTTTGATAGCGGGCGGCTTCCGTTTCTTCTTGGCAGGAACGCCGGAGTCATCGTTGGCGGCGTCTTGCTGCAGGCGCCGGGCGCGGTCTTGTAGGCGAAGAACGGTTTCCCATTCTCCGGACGCCAGCTCCGCGGGCGAAATGTCATCCCCCACGACGGTGTAGTTCATAGTTGAGGTCGTGTGAGCGGCCGGCTGGCTCGAACTAGCGAGCGCAGGGCCCAGGGCCCCGAGGGCACGGCAGCGTGTAGAGAATTCCGTGAGGCGCTCAGAAAAGGGCGTTGACTTGCCAGAACTGCTGTTCGCGGGTACGGGGCAATGCTCCGAAGATTTCCCAAAAACGGCAGCTCAGAGAATGCAGTATTTCCGCCAAAAGTTGGCTGTGAAGCGAGAGCCCATGTAGAATACGTCCACACAGCTCGGTGTCTTCGTCTTCTTCCATTTCCTTGCTAAATGTTTCGAAAATTTCCGCATTCAAAAAAGCATTTGGGTATTTTCATATCTTTCATTATTTAATTCTCACATATTCTCTCCCGGTATTTTGTTTCTTCTTTTTATTTTAAATTACTCTGAATTTTCACGCAAGGCGCAATCTTAAGCTTGACTCCAGTTTTTCCTATTTTATGGGGTATCCCCATTGAACCCTGGCCAATCCGCTGTCGTGGGTATGTGCCATGTCACCAAAGAAGAAGAAGAAGGAGGAGGAGGAGGAGGAGGAGGAGAAGAAGAAGAAGGAGGAGGAGGAGGAGGAGAAGAAGCAGAAGAAGAAGAAGAAGAATAAGAAGAAGAAGAAGAACAAGAAGAAGAGGCGGCAGCGGCCCCGATGCAGCTGGCGAGTGCAACTGGACGGTATGATGAAAGGTCGCGTGGTAATTTCCCCGGCTTAAGAAGTGGAACCAGACGACTGGTCTTCCAATCATGAGGAACTATGCCAGCAGTCCATGACTTGTTATAAGTGTCCAAAAGAGCCCGTCGAGCTGCTTGGCCAAGGTTGGAAAGTGCGGAGTACGAAACAACATCGGGCACTGGTGATGATGACCTTCTACAACAAGCCAGCGCAGCATCAAGTTCTTCCATGGAAAATAGTGCATCCATCCGAGAATCCCGTTAGGATAGAACATTGTTGCAGTGCATCTTTGCGCCTGGATTCGGAGGGCCTGTTATTGTTGCGCAGAAATCTTCGGCTACCTCAACCACACTGCGCCTTTGGTGGAGCGCTTCGGACTTGAACAGGTAGCGCTGTTGAGGGTACATGCGAAGACCCCGAATTACACTCCAAACGCGTGACAAAGGCTTCCATGGATCAAGTGCATGGCAAAATGTCCTCCACCGTTGTGTTTGCAGTGCCTGAATTCTGCGCTGAATCTTCTTCTGTATGCGCCTAGCATCTCATAGGTCTAGGCGCGACTGTGTGCGTCGGTATCTGCGCTCTGCCCTGCGCCGTTGCGATCGCAGTCGCTGCAATTTGAAGTCAAAATCGGTGTAGTTAGCGACAGGGTTAAAGGGGCTGGTGGCGTGTTTCATGGCCTCCTTAATTTTTTGTTCAAGACCAGTACAGAAGCCCTCTGCGCAAGCAGCCTCTATAAGTAATTTAAAAACTGTCCAGTCAATGCGCTGCCTACACGTGGCTGGGGAAAATGTGGAATGGCCGGTAGGAATCAGATAGTTTGGGATATGGTCGCTGCCATGGGTTTCTACATCCAAACACCACCGGAAGTTGTTGTTAAGGCACTTTGAAACGAAAGTCAAGTCCAAGCAGCTGCTATAAGTCACCCCTCGTACAAGCTGTCTTCCCCTAACGTCCATCCTAACGCCTCCTCACATGGTGTGATGAGCATTGAAGTCACCCATAATAACCCACGGAGCAGGTGTAGCTGCCATCGAACCACTCAACCTTCTGGCGTCGAAACGACTTGATGGCGCCAAGTACACCGCCAGTAGCGTAAACGTCAATCACGGCTCTTCACTGTCAGGCAAACGTACTTATTGTCTTTGTTCGGAGGAACTGAATGTTGCACATATGTAAGTTCACGTCGAATGTAGACGATGAATTTGCTGGATCTGTTGCACGTGGGTGATGAAAATGCCTCGTAACCGGATATTCGCAAAATTTCCGGGGTCCTCGGTTCACAAATGACAAGAATCGGGAAGTGATGCTCGTAGATGTAGTGTCGTAAATCGGAAATCCGGGACTGGAGCCCACGAGCATTCTATTGGAAAATGAAAGCTTGCTTGACTTTCTTTTGAAAAGACAGGTCCGAAGGAGCCATGATGCCGTGTACTGTAGAGCCGCAAGAACTGGATGTAGCGCGTCCAGCACTTGAATTGCGCTATTTGCTGCTGGCGCGTGAAGGCTGGAAAGCAGAGCACGCATGGCATTCATTAGTGTCGTGAGCATTGCAATCACTTGCATATTTGGCCCATGTACATCGTGCCTGTTGGCTGGATCAGTCGTAGGCGTTGCACACTGCCCTGAGTGCGCCAACATCCCTGACGCAGTAGGCGTAGAAGGCTTTGACAGTGGTGGCCAAGTTGCATCTGAGGCAGCAGGTCCAGCCTCACCAAGCGCCGGGATCCCTTGATTTGGTACGGTTTTTGGTGGAGGCGCACAAGCTGCAGTTGGGTTTGGGGCATTATTGTCAAATGTGACTGCTTTCTTTGACGACCTTCGGCGGCGCGAACGACGTCGTCGCACCTTTGCGGCGGCTTGTTTGTGCGTAGAATGGTCTCGTACCATTTGCTTCAGTACCGCCCGGTCGGTCTTTAGACGGGTGCAGTCTTTGGAGGAAGAGTCATGAGGGCCGTGGCCGGTTTTCGCACTTCAAGGTAGTCGCGCGGCAAACATCCCCGCTGTGTGACTCGGGCATCGCGGGCACACGATGGAGTTGATGCAGACGCCGCTCACGTGGCCGATCCTCATGCACTTCCAGCATTGAAGTGTCTTAGGCACAAAAGGTCGAACTGGATGACGAAAGTGCCCAACCTTCACGTACGATGGTATGCAGTCAACCTTGAAGGTCAGCTTGATGCATGGAGATCTGCCTAACCGCTGAACTTGAATGATGGAAATGCCATCTGTTGCCGGCTTGATCAACATGGGTAAATCTGCATCACAGATGGCGATGTCGACGTTGTAGATTACGCCAGCCGTAGTGCCGCTGTCCTGGAGAAAAGGGGGGCGTAAACTGATGTTGCCGAGTTTTCTGATTGCGGTTAAATTCTCTAGTGAACTTCGCTCCACCACATCAATGGCAATGACGTTTTTGAACGGGTTGATTCTGACATCTTTTATGCCTCCCGGTACAAGGCTCTCCAGGTAAATAGAGATGGCTTGCCTGTTCAGTAGGTTCAAGTTGTCCGTTGAGGAACATACTAGGCAATTTCGCATGTTTGCTGCCAGCTGACCTTCAGCCCCTGACTGTCAGCGCTTTCCTTGTGAAAACAATGGTCACGTGAACGCGGCCCAGCCCGCGTCACCATTTTAACTCCATTTTTAGATGGTGCTTAACAATTTATCACAGCGGCCGTACGCAATTAGAGTCGAGGAGAGGACAAAAATCATGCTTGCATTAGACAACCAGAATAGTTGTACCGACGAATATGCCACTATTTACTGTGAGTACGAAAACTCTTCGTTTGAGTGTACCAGTGCAATGACAGCTCTTTACGGATCCTCATTGATTGCCATGGCGATGTCGGAGCGTTGTTGTAACCAGGCTGTGGTTGCTGTGGTGGAGGGTGACCCTGAGAGTTGCCGAGCATGGGTTAACGCTGCCGGAGGGTGGCAGCTATACAATCGCGACGCAAAAGCGCTGCACAATGCATCCGGCCAGTTCTACGACGATGAGTGAGACAGACGCAGTGGCTAAACGTGCGACGCGACAAAAGGGTCAACGACACCGCCATCGAGGTCCAGCTCTACGCGCGGCCGAAACAGAAGACGCTACATAGTCGCGACGCAAAAGGTGCCCGCGGCGTGACACACGCGCCGCCGATAGCACATGCAGCGAGAAAAAAAAAAAAAACGACACGCGCGTGATGACCAGTTGTTGGGCAGCGTCCCCTGTGGATATTGCTTTTGATTTCATTTTCCCACCTAATGCGAAGCATCAGCCTGCAAGGATATTAACTGGAATCCTCTTGGATCACCTTGCCCAGTACCCGCAACATACTGTAATTGCAACAGATGCGTCTGGGGTCGACAGGAAGGCAGCGGTTCGTATTTTCTCAGAGTCTCTCTCGTGGAGCTTTTCGGTCAGAGTGCCAAATTACACAACCATATTTCTAGCAGAGTTTATGGCTCTGGAGCTGGCCGCTTTGGCAATTCCCACAACTGTTTCTGTGGTGATATTCCTCTCAGATTGTCTCTCTGTTTTGCTGGCGCTGGAGTCCACACGAGACGCTTTTTTGAGACGCTCAATAAACGTTTTTCTTCCTGGATGGGTGAAATAGGTGCGCTTTGTTTGGATACCAGGCCACTGCAGTATTTTACAAAATGAAGCAGCAGACTCGTGCGTGTAAAACCCGGCAGTGTGGGGTAACGATGACCGTCATGAACTACAGGATTCCCCGTTTAAATATGTACTTATGTACATACGGGTTCAGTCCCACAAACTTCCGTGCGGCTTGTGGTGAAGTAGAGACATTGGAGCATTTCTTACTCTCCTGCCGGAGGTTCGCACACCGGAGGAGAAGACACCTAGAAATTCCCATTACAAAATTGGGTCTCACCTTGTCGGTTCCTCTCCTCTCTTTCGGCGCAAGCGCCAGGGGTTTTGCATTGCATCAAGTAGGCGAATACCTCCACAATTACATAACAGCTACCGGCAGATTTCCTTGCTAAATGTTTCGAAAATTTCCGCATTCAAAAAAGCATTGGGGTATTTTCATATCTTTCATTATTTAATTCTCACATATTCTCTCCCGGTATTTTGTTTCTTCTTTTTCTTTTAAATTACTCTGAATTTTCACGCAAGGCACAATCTTTAGCTTGACTCCAGGTTTTCCTATTTTATGGGGTATCCCCACTGAACCCTGGCCAGTCCGCCGTCGTGGGTATGTGCCATGTGACCAAAGAAGAAGAAGAAGAAGAGGCGGCGGCAGCGGCGCCGACGCAGGTGGCGAGTCTCAAATACCAAATAAGGGTTTCATTTGTATCTTTTTTTCTCGCCTATCATTTGTTTTCTTTTCCTTGTGTCCTCATTTATTCTGCAGTTAACGTATTTTATTCTATTCACAAGGTTTTTGAGCAGAAAGCTTCGTTGCTAGAGTCCAGTTTTTTTTTTAATTTAAGGTCCCGCGGTTTCGGAGCGCACAAGGCACACTAGCGCAGAGAACATGTGAGCGGGATCAAATCTAAGCCGCTCTGTCCGCGTTTTGATGACGCCGTACCTCAAAAGACGCCCGTATGCTGTGCGATGACAGTGCAAGTTGAAGAACCCCAGGTGGGCAAAATTGATGTGTGGCCAACTATTGTGGCGTTTTTCACAGCCTGCTTGCAGCAGCAGGGCTTCGAGCCTCGCGTACATGGCCCCTTCATTTCTTTTCAGTAAAAAGCCATCTCTGTTTTTGTTCATTCGGCACACCAAGGTAAGGCTATACGAAGTAATGGTACATGAAAAGTTTTCTTTCCTTAAGCATGTTATCCAGGAATTGAAAAGACATCGACTCAGAACTCCTCAATCCGAACGTGTCTAGTTTGATGTTTCCGGACTTTGGAATCGCCTATTGTTTTTGTATTGACGATAGACACCCGTAGATTACTTTCGCATTGGCGATAGACTCGAGTAAAAATAAAATAAAATAAAAGGTATGAGGCTCTTCTGAGTATAAAAGTAACTACGGCTCTTTTGATCAATTACAAGCTGCTGGATGTGCTGGGGGAAGATGGAACTCTACCCTATGAGACCCTATAAAGGCTGGCTAAAAAGAAGAACGCATGATACACGTTTCGAGACCCCTTTTTTATTTTCCGCTCTTTCATAAACCTACAAAGTTCTGTGTGTTTGAAACTCCACAGCGAGCAAAAGTCGTTCTACGCGAGCACCCTGTTCGGGCGTGGTCTCACTGGGCGGTGACTGTTCGTATCACTAGCTTCTGATTGCTTGATTGTCTTTCGCTTTTGCAGGGCGCTTGCAGGTCGCTAGGGGCGCATGTCGACGTCCTCTCCTGGCCAGGGGAACTCACCCTGGTCGGCCAGCCTCCCCCCTAACCAACTCCCCCTGCACGCCTTCTTTCGGGGTGGCGTCGGCACTATTCCCGTGGCCTTGGTTCCATCGGATGGTGGCGCCATTCGACTCAATAACCCGGATGCGGTTCAGACTGCGCTACAGGCGATTACGCCTCACTTCTTAAAAATCTGTGATGTCCGGCAGTACGACAGAGGAGGCGCGGTGTGCAGGTCGGCCGACCAGGCCTGCATCATGGATTTGTTAACGTGCACAGCGTTTAGAAGCCAGTCGGTAAGCGCATTTATACCGCTGCACTTGGCGTGCTCTAAAGGTCTGGTGCGAGGGGTTGACCCACGCCTTAGCCCTAGGGAAACGCTAGAGAAACTCTCCTCCGCAGGGGTGATTTCTGTACATCGGTGCACTCGGGTCGTCGAGGAAACAAAACTTCCAACTGAAACGGTAATTGCCACCTTTGCGGGTCTCTCCTGTCCATCTGAGTTGAAGGTGTGGCCCCTGGTTTTCAGGGTCGATCCGTATTCTTCAAGGCCACTTCAATGCCGCCACTGCTGGAGGTTTGGCCACAGCGCTGCAAGTCGAGCTCATGGTGCAGTGTGTGTGGTGGTAATCATGACCGTGAAGGAAGGTGTTCAAAAGATGAGATGTGTTGCTTGTGCAGCGGTAGTCACTCCGCCATATATTCTAATTGTCCTGCAAGGGCTGAGGAGGTTAAGGTGCTTGAAGTGTTAGAAAAGCGCCGGTGCTCAAGGCGCGAGGCTATGGCTATTGTTAAGGAAAGGACGTACGGGTACTCAAGTGTGGCAGCACGGCAGATGACTGCGGTAGTGGATTCAAGCCTGTCAGATGCGATTGCTACAGCGGTTGAAAAGGCAATGGCCAAGGTCATGGATCGGCTAGTGAATTCATTAACAGAGTGCATATCGCAAGTCATGGTGGCGCAAATGACCTCTTCAATAATGACCTCCAATGCTGCGTTGAAGTCATCCGTAGATCCTGCAATACCTACTGAACTCAGTGCGGAGACGCCTTCCCTTGTTTCAATGCCGCCGCAAAAAGAGCGCACGCCTCCAACTCATGCACCTGAAGTCACAACCGGAGCAATTGATGGGTGTGTTGAGCTGATGGAGCTAGATGCTCGAGCTCAGAAACGTAGCCGGTCTCCTTTGGCCGTTGCTGGTCCGTCTAGCTCCCCTCAATACAAAACAAAAAAGAGTAATTCAGGAAAAACTGGCCACCACACCATTTTGGAAAAAGCAGTTGCTGCTGCAGATCTCTCGGCAGAATAAGGTCTCTGAGAGTACTGCAGTCGAACTGCCGCTCCATTCAATCAGCTTTCACTGATTTAGTAACTCTTTCAAATCGATTTTCTCCTCATGTCATTGCACTTCAAGAAACCTGGTTGTGGAAAGAGTTTTCATTTCAAATGGAACATTATCGAATTTTTAGAATGGACCGCCCATCAAGGGGGGGGGGGGGCGGTTTGCTTCTGCTGGTTTCATCCAGATTCAGTCACAAGGCACGATTGGTGTTTCAGCGTGTGGACGCTCATTGCGAAATTCAGGCAGTGGATCTTTCAGTTCCTGGTTTCCATCCCATTACTGTCGCAAATGTATATTTTCCATCTGGGGTTCATGACACACGGCCATTAGATTCCTTACTCTCTGTCAGCAGATCACATGTGTTGCTTGTTGGGGATTTCAATTCGCATCACTTGACTTGGGGTTATCGAACATACCAGTGCGGTTTGCGTTTATGGGATTGGGCTTGTGTGAATAACCTAAACTGTCATAACTCGGGGTTTCCGACCTTTCTCCGTGGGCACTCCCGATCAGCATTGGATTTAACGTTTTCAACCCCAGGGGTAGCAGTTTCCTCCTGGACTCCGGTTGACTCTGCAACAAACAGTGACCATTTCCCACTCACTTTTGATATTGTGTGTCCGATGACTTCTATCGGCGGATTCAGTTGCACCCTAGTCGATTACAACAAGTTCAAAAGTTCACTCAGTTCAGAACTACACTCTTTGCCGAATTTGTCTCAGGAGAGCAGGGTGTTAGGCTTATGCTCTATTTTAGATCGGGTACGGAGGCAATCAGAGTTTACAGTGTGCGATAGCATAGGCACTTCTCAGAGCCCTTGGTGGAATGCAGAATGTTCAAAGGATTATAGGCGGCGCAAGGCAGCTTGGAAGAAACTTATCCATAATCAATGTCCCCGGAATTGGATCGATTATAAGTTTCTTGCAGCTACCTTCAAGCGCACAGTCGCGAGGGCAAAAGAAAAATATGAGGAAGCGAATTATGACCATCTATCAAAATCTAATAACAGACAAGCCTTGTTTCGCTTCCTGAGGTCAAGGAACAGGCTGCCACCGCCTAACAACATTCCCTCTAATGTGCTGACTCCAGTAGAGCTTGCCAGGTCATTAGAAAAAATTGGCAAAGGCTTGGAACACCGTTTTTCGGCTGCGCTCTCCCGCCCACAACTGCTTGGGAATCACTATGATGATTTCCTTAATATCTCGGTTTCTGAGCTCTCCCAGGTGATAAATCGGTTACCTTCTGCAGCTCCTGGTCCTGACCTTGTCACCTCTGCGATGATTAAAATACTGTTCGAGGAATCCTCCAATGCTATATTGGAGCTGGTAAATTACTCTATTAGAACCCCATGGATCCCGGATGTATGGCGTGTCTCCAAAATTATCCCGGTGCTTAAAAAGCCAGGCGAAGGGTTGGTCTTATACAACATTCGACCAATTTCATTGACATCGAATCTGGTGAAATTGGTTGAACGCGTGCTGTATGGACGAATCATGCCTATTATTACTGAAAAGGGACTACTTAACCCCTGTCAGATTGGTTTCAAGCCTGGGTGCTCTATATGGTGTGCGCATACTGACATCGAAAGCCGTGTCCGACTAGCGCGCCGGCGTCGACAGTATGCTGCGCTGGTAACTCTCGACATCTCGAAAGCATATGACAGTGTCGAACATGGGCCTCTCATGTACAGACTACGGGCTCTGGGCTTGCCAAGTTATTTTGTGGAATGGGTGTCAGCTTTCCTGGCTGACAGAGAATTTTATTGTTGTCAACGCGGAGTTTCTACAAGGAAATTTCATCAATCTAGAGGTGTGCCTCAAGGTGCAGTTCTCTCCCCTGTTCTATTCAACCCCTTACTCAGTTCGATTCCGACTTCCCCTGACGTGACTACGTACGTGTATGCAGACGATATAGTTTTCTTTGCTGCTGTGAGTGATTTACATTCTGTGTATATAGTTTTACAGTCATATTTAAATTCTCTTGACCGATGGTTATCTGAATTACACTTAAGTCTTAATGTAAACAAGTGCGCTTTGTTACCTTTTCCGGTTACTCAACAGGTACACATTTCATTGTCTTATCGTCATCATGTCATTCCTCAGGTATGTTCCCTAAAGTATCTCGGGGTAACTTATGACTCCTCTCTCTCTTGGCGGTCACATATAGATCAGGTTGCTGCGAAAGGGATTCGGGCGGTAGGCCTTCTGCGAAGGATGAGTAGCCCTCGTTGCGGTATGCGCAGACATGCTCTTCTGCTGATTTACAAAATGTATATCCGGCCAATCTTGGAATTCGATTGTGTTTTATTTTCTGGAGCAGCTGCATACAAACTGCGCCCACATCTGTTCTTAGAGCGAGAAGCTCTGCGCCTGTGTTTGGGTCTCCCTAAATACGTGGCAAACAATGTTTTGTATCTGGAAGCGCGGGTGACGTCTCTTACTGCAAGGTTTCGCCTTTTGTCAGTACAAATGTTTTTAAAGTTTTGCGACTCGGAGCAGCATGCATCCGAGTTGATCTTCCTAGGGCAGCGAGCGGAGTTCTTGGGTGTCGGATGGTCTCGCCTTCAAACTCCCCAAATCTGTTTCGTTGAATCTTTGCTGGGCCCACTCAACGTGCGAATACCTGAAATTGTTCCGGTGCGGTCCATCCCTGCAAATGTGTCTATCATCTACGATGATATTTATCCATGTAATGCAAAATTACTGCCTTTTTCATGGTTAAATGGTACGTTGCAGGATTATTTGTCGACCTTCAGCTCACATGTTGCAATTGCGACTGATGGCTCGGTGTGTGCAGAAAAGGCAGGTGTAGGTATTTACTCCCAGTCCCTTGACTGGTCTTTTTCTCTCCGTCTCCAAGATTTCACTCCTATCTATCTGGCTGAGTTTCTAGCAGTGGTTGTCGCTCTGCGCAAGGTACCAATTTCTTTATCAGCAGTAATAATAATTACGGACTCGTTATCTTTATGCACTTCCCTCTCGGCGTCCACTGAATCGCAGCTCTTTCGAATACTAAAATACCTGATCCCTCCACACATCACATCAATTCGACTTCTTTGGGTTCCCGGGCACAGGGGTCTTCTATTAAATGAATCAGCTGATGCTTTAGCGAAGGCAGCCCCGAGTGGTATGCTTGGCCATACCAATGGGAATGTTTGCTCTGCAGTTCAAAATTATCTCCTAGAATCAAAACGTCTACCATCATGAACTTTCGTCCTGCCCATCCCATTATCAGCTTCTGTGTTTCGGTTTTTACAACCACTTATAGTAATCCCTACCCCTTCTTTGACTAAATTTTAGTTTGTATGACCCCCCTAACCTCCTGCAACCACCTCGGCTACGGAAACTGTGCGATCCAAATTTTGGTAGGTCATCCCATGCTTGCCACATGCAACTGGTCATTTAAATAGTCAACGCCTGGTTATGGCCAATCCCCCTTGTGGGTATGTGACATTATGTGAGGTCAACAACAACAACGAGTGCAATTGGACGGTATGATGAAAGGTCGAGTGGTGATTTCCACGGCTTAAGAAGTGGAACCACACGAGTGGTCTTGCAATCATGAGGAAATATGCCAGCAGTCCATGACTTGTTAAAAGTGTCCAAAAGAGCCCGTCGAGCTGCTTGGCCAAGGTTGGAAAGTGCAGAGTACGAAACACCATCGGGCCCTAGTGATGATGACCTTCTACAACAAGCCAGCGCAGCATCAAGATCTTCCATGGAAAATAGTGCATCCATCCGAGAATCCCGTGAGGATGGAACATTGTTGCAGTGCAGCTTTGCGCCTGGATTCAGAGGGCCTGTTATTCTTGCGCAGAAATCTTCGGCTACCTCAACCACACTGCGCCTTTGGTGGAGCGCTTCGGATTTGAACAGGTAGCGCTGTTGAGGGTACGTGCGAAGATTCCGAATTACACTCCAAGCGCGTGACAAAGGCTTCCGTGGATCAAGTGTTTGGCAAAATATCCTCCACCGTTGTGCTTGCAGTGCCTGAATTCTGCGCTGAATCGTCTTCTGTATGCGCCTAGCATCTCTTAGGTATAGGCGCGACTGTGTGCGTCGGTATCTGCGCTCTGCCCTGCGCCGTTGTGATCGCAGTCGCTGTAATTCGAAGTCAAAATCGGTGTAGTTAGCGACAGGGTTAAAGGGGCTGGTGGCGTGTTCTATGGCCTCCTTAATTTTTTGTTCAAGACCGGTAGAGAAGCCCTCTGCGCAAGCAGCCTCCATAAGTAATTTAAAAACTGTTCAGTCAATGCGCTGCCTACACTTGGCTGGGGAAAATGTGGAATGGCCGGTAATAATCAGTTAGATTGGGATAAGGTCGCTGCCATGGATTTCTACATCCAAACACCACTGGACGCTGTTGTTAAGGCACTTTGAAACGAAAGTCAAGTCCAAGCAGCTGCTATAAGTCACCCCTCGTACAAGCTGTCTTCCTCTAACGTCCATCCTAACGCCTCCCCACATGGTGTGATGAGCATTGAAGTCACCCATAATAACCCACGGAGCAGGTGTAGCTGCCATCGAACCACTCAACCTTCTGGCGTCGAAACGACTTGATGGCGCCAAGTACACCGCCAGTAGCGTAAACGTCAATCACGGCTCTTCACTGTCAGGCAAACGTACTTATTGTCTTTGTTCGGAGGAACTGAATGTTGCACATATGTAAGTTCACGTCGAATGTAGACGATGAATTTGCTGGATCTGTTGCACGTGGGTGAAGAAAATGACTCGTAACCGGATATTCGCAAAATTGCCGGGGTCTTCGGTTCACAAATGACAAGAATGGGGAAGTGATTCTCGAAGACGTAGTGCCGTAAATCGGAAATCCGGGACTGGAGCGCACGAGCATTCTATTGGAAAATGAAAGCTTGCTTGACTTTCATTTGAAAAGACAGGTCCGAAGGAGCCATGATGCCGTCTACTGTAGAGCAGCAAGAACTGGATGTAGCGCGTCCAGCACTTGAAGTGCGCTATTTGCTGCTGGCGTGTGTAGGCTGGAAAGCAGAGCACGCATGGCATTCATTAGTGTCGTGAGCATTGCAATTACTTGCATATCTGGGCCATGGCCTTGATCGTGCCTGTTGGCTGGATTAGTCGTAGGCGCTGCACACTGCACTGAGTGCGCCAACATCCCTGACGCAGTAGGCGTAGAAGGCTTTGGCAGTGGTGGCCAAGTTGCATCTGAGGCAGCAGATCCAGCCTCACCAAGCGCCGGGCTCCCTTGATTTGGTATGGTTTTTGGTGGAGGCAGACAAGCTGCAGTTGGGTTTGGGGCATTATTGTCAAATGTGACTGCTTTCTTTGACGACCTTCGGCGGCGCGAACGACGTCGTCGCACCTTTGCGGCGGCTTGTTTGTGCGTAGAATGGTCTCGTACCATTTGCTTCAGTACCGCCCGCTCGGTCTTTAGACGGGTGCAGTCTTTCGAGGAAGAGTCATGAGGGCCGTGGCAGTTGGCGCACTTGAATGTAGTCGCGCGGCAAACATCACCGCTGTGTGACTCGGAGCATCGCGGGAACACGATGGAGTTGATGCAGACGCCACTCACGTGGCCGATTCTCATGCACTTCCTGCATTGAAGTGGTTTAAACACAAAAGGTCGAACTGGATGACGAAAGTGCCCAACCTTCACGTACGATGTTATGCAGTAACCGTTGAAGGTTAGCTTGATGCATGGAGATCTGCCTAACCACTGAAATTGAATGATGGAAATGCCGTCGGTTGCCGGCTTGATCAACATGGGTAAATCTGCATCACAGATGGCGATGTCGACGTTGTAGATTACGCCAGCCGTAGTGCCGCTGTCCTGGAGAAAAGGGGGGCGTACACTGATGTTGCCGAGTTTTGTGATTGCGGTTAAATTCTCTAGTGAACTTCGCTCCACCACATCAATGGCAATGACGTTTTTGAACGGGCTGATTCTGACATCTTTTATGCCTCCCGGTACAAGGCTCTCCAGATAAATAGAGATGGCTTGCCTGTGCAGTAGGTTCAAGTTGTCCGTTGAGGAACATACTAGGCAATTTCGCAAGTTTGCTGGCAGCTGACCTTCAGCCCCTGACTGTCAGCGCTTCCCTTGTGAAAACAATGGCCACGTGAACGCGGCCCAGCCTGCGTCACCATTGTAACTCCATTTTTAGATAGTGCTTAACAATTTATCAAGCGGCCGTAGGCAATTAGTGTCGAGGAGAGGAGAAAAAAGTATGCTTGCATTAGACAACCAGAATAGTTGTACCGACAAACATGCCACTATTTACTGTGAGTTTGAAAACTCTTCGTTTCAGTGTACCAGTGCAATGACAGCTCTTTACGGATCGTCATTGATTGCCATGGCGGCGTCGGAGCGTTGTTGTAACAAGGCTGTGGTTCCTGTGGTGGAGGGTGACCCTGAGAGTGGTCGAGCATGGGTTAACGCTGCCGGAGGGTGGCAGCTATATAATCGCGACGCAAAAGCGCTGCACAATACATCCGGTCACTTCAACGGCTATCAGTGAGACAGACGCAGTGGCTAAACGCGCGACGCGACCAACGGGTCAACGACACCGCCATCGAGGTCCAGCTCTACGCGCGGCCGAAACAGAAGACGCTACATAGTCGCGACGCAAAAGGTGTCCGCGGCGTGACACACGCGCCGCCGATAGCACAGGCAGCGAGAAAAAAAAAACGCCACGCGCGTGATCACCAGTGGTTGGGCAGCGTCCCCTGTGGATATTGCTTTTGATTTCATTTTACCACGTAATGCGAAGCATCTGCCTGCAAGGATATTAACTGGAATCCTCTTGGATCACCTTGCCTAGTACCCGCAACATACTGTAATTGCAAGAGATGCGTCTGGGGTCGACAGGAAGGCAGGAGTTGGTATTTTCTCAGAGTCTCTCTCGTGGAGCTTTTCGGTCAGGGTGCCAAATTACATGCACAACCATATTTCTAGGAGAGTTTATGGCTCTGGGGCTGGCCGCTTTGGCAATTCCCACAACTGTTTTTCATCTTTCGACTTGGTCAGTGACCCAATTTTCATTTGTGAATAAATCATGTTTCTGTGGTGATATTCCTCTCAGATAGTCTCTCTAATTTGCTGGCATTGGAGTCCACACGAGACGATTTTTTGAGACGCTCACTAAACGTTTTTCTTCCCGGATGGGTGAAATAGGTGCGCTTCGTTTGGATACCAGGCCACTGCGGTATTTTACAAAATGAACCAGCAGACTCGTGCGTGTAAAACCCGGCAGTGTGAGGTAATGATGACAGTCAAGCGCTACAGGATTCCCCTTTTAAATCTGTACTTATGTAGAGGCGGGTTCAGTCCCACAAACCTCTGTGCGGCTTGTGGTGAAGTAGAGACATTGGAGCATTCCTTACTCTCTTGCCGGAGTTTTGCACACCAGAGGAGAACACACCTAGAGAGAGAATGAAAAGGAAACGCAGGGAGGTTAACCAGATGTGAGTCTCCGGTTTGCTACCCTTCACTGGGGATTGGGAATAGGGGTTAGAAAGATGACAGAGAGGAAAACGCAAAAAATGGAACGTGCACACATGGAGACACACACACACAAGGCGTTCCAGTTAAAGTCTTTCACACAGGCCAGTTGATTGTAAGAAGCGCAAAAGCGCTTGCACGGCCTTCTTCTGCGACGGTAGGTCCTTTCGATGTTGTAGAATTCTTTTTTCGGATAGCGGTTGGTCGTCCAGTTGGTCAAGTTCGTGGCTAAGTCATGCCCTCTGTGGACTGTACTGCGGGCAGGAGCACAATTTATGGCTATTTGATTCTTCATGGCCGCAGTGGTCACAGGTTGGGGTGTCGGTCATCCCTGTGCGGAAGGCATAGGCTTTAGTAAAGGCAACACCCAACCAAAGTCGATATAAAAGTGTGGCGTCTCTACGGCGAAGCTGTGATGGCGCTCGAAGACTTAATGTTGGATCAAGTGAGTACAGTCGCGTATTTCTTAAATGTGGCTCATTCCACTGCGACTCGGTGCACTGCCGAGCAAGTAGGCGGAGCTTCCGTGCCGTGTCAGTTCTAGAAAGAGGAATTGGGACGTGGCGCTCCTCAGTATGGGCTGAGCGGGCCGCGTGATCCACCCGTTCTTTGCCGATAATCCCTCCGTGACTTGGAAGCCACTGGAACGTTATTTCATGGCCGGCATCACTTATATGGTGTAACGTCTCTGTAATATGGAAGATTAGTTGCTCGTGCGGTCCGCGTCGTAGAGGTGACAGCGGAGACTGCAGTGCCGCCTTCGAATCGCAGAATATCGTCCACTTGTGTGGCGGTTCATCACCAATGTGATGAAGGGCAGTTAAGAGTGCTGCGAGCTCTGCTGCCGTCGATGTTCTCGCGTGGGTCGTCTTAATTTGATTGTTGTAGCTTTCGCTGGAATGACGATTGCCGCCGCAGAGCTGCTTGGAAGGACAGATCCATCAGTGCAAATATGCGTTGAGTCACGGTAGTTCTCTTACAAATGTAGTAGCGTGAGCTGTCTAAGGACTGGTGATGACAGATCAGCTTTTTTTGAGATACCAGGTATTGCAAGGTCACCCTCGCAATACTTCGTCACCATTTAGCCTCTCTACCAGCGGACAGGCCACACACATCTTTGAGCCAAACGATAACTGCATATGATGAATCATTGCCAGCTTGTTTCACTCCGGCTGCGAGACCTTCGATCCCTCCATGGTGCCTCGCTCAGCCAGAACACACCTAGAAATTCCCATTACAAAATTGGGTCTCACCTTGTCGGTTCCTCTCCTCCTCTCTTTCGGCGCGAGCGCCAGGGGTTTTGCATTGCATCAAGTATGCGAATACCTCCACAATTACGTAACAGTTACCGGCAAATTTCCTTGCCTAAATGTTTCGAAAATTTCCGCATTCAAAAAAGCATTTGGGTGTTTTCATATCTTTCATTATTTAATTCTCACATATTCTCTCCCGGTATTTTAATTCTTCTTTTTCTTTTAAATTACTCTGAATTTTCACGCAAGGCACAATCTTTAGCTTGACTCCAGTTTTTCCTATTTTATAGGGTATCCCCAGTGAACCCTGGCCAGTCCGCCGTCGAGGGTATGTGCCATGTGACCAAAGAAGAAGAAGAAGAGGAAGAAGAAGTTGAAGAAGAAAAAGAAGAAGAAGAGGAAAAAAAAGAGAAGAAGAAGAAGAGAAAATGAAGAAGAAGAAGCAGAAGAAGAAGAAGAAGAAGAAGAAGAAGAAGAAGAAGAAGAGGCGGCAGCGGCGGCGAAAAACTTGAACAGGTGGCAGATGCCTGTCAACCGTTTTTTCACGTATGATATGTGTGGGCTCCATGACAAGTCTCTGTCGATTATGACACCTAGAAACTTGTGCGATCGGACCGGTCGTATTATTTGGCCATTTATCATTACACTGTAGTTTGGCATGGGTTTGCTCGTAAATGGCACTAGTGCGCATTTCTCGGAGGAAATTTCCAGGCCTCGAATACGGAGGTAGCTAACAGTTTGTGTGGCGGCTCTCTGAATTCTCGCTCGCAACTGTAGGCGTCCATATGCAGATGTCATCTGCGTACATTGATAGCCTGACTGTGGTTGGCACGTGCTCAAGGAGAGCAATTAGTGTTAGAATTAATAACACGGGGCTAAGTACACCGACCTGGGGGACGCCGCGGTAGCTATAGTGAAGAGAAGTATGGTCTTCCTCGGTGCTTACAAAGAAGGTTCGCATGGATAGATAGCTCCGTATCCATTGAAACATCCGACCACCCACTCCTACCTCTGCGAGAGCAGAGAGGATGGCTTCATGCGTAACGTTGTCATACGCCCCTTTAACGTCGAGGAATAAGGATGCGAAGAGACGCTTACGGCATTTCTCATGTTGAATGTAGGTCACCAGGTCGACGACGTTACCGATCGATGATCGACCGCGTCGGAAGCCCGCCATGGCATCTGGGTAGGTGTTGTGGTACTCCAAGTACCACTCCAGGCGTCCTAGGACCATCCTCTCCATTACTTTGCCCACACAGCTCGCCAAAGCGATCGGGCGATATGATCAGAGCTCCAACGGCGACTTGCCAGGCTTCAGCAGTGGAACAAGGCGACTTGTCTTCCAGGTTGTTGGTAGCGTGCCATTTCTCCAAGATTCATTGTACACCTCAAGAAGAACTCCTCTCGCTCGCTCCTCCAGGTGACACAGAGCTCGGTAGGAAATTCCGTCAGGTCCTGGCGCTGAAGTGCGGCTACACAAAGCTAATGCTGCCTTAAGTTCGTGAATCGAGAATGGTAGATCCAACCGGAAATCACGTGGTGGCGGGTAGCTGCTCGATGGCGATGGAATGTTGGTAGCTGTGAGTTGGCCGGATAATCTGGCGCAGAAATTCTCTGCCACGTCAATCTCCGATCTCTTTTGAGAGAGGGCAAGCGCCTTGAATGGGAATCGCTGTACGGGAAGTGTCCGCAGCCCGCGCACCGTTCTCCATAGTTGCGATAAAGGCTTGCGTGGACCTAGCGACTCACAGAAGGCAGCCCAACGTTGCGATTCGAGCTTGTCTAACCGGCGCTGTATCTTCTTTTGCGTGCGCCCGGCGGTCCGTAGATCGTCCATTGTTTTCCTACGTCGGTACCTTCGTTCAGCACGTCGTCGATTGCTCGTAGTCGTTCTAGTTCCACATCAAAATCATTAAGTTTCGAGGACCATGTTTGAGTACACATAGTGTCTTGCACCACGCTCTTGATTGCCTCTTCCAAGTCGAAAGATGAATTGGCGTCGCAGTGTTCTTCCATAATAGACTGAAATTTAGGCCAGTCCACTCTTTGGATCGTATCCTTTGTTTTGGAAGCGGTCAATCCTCCGATCTTGATGTACGTGGGTATATGGTCGCTTCCGTGCGTCTCTATGTACGCAAACCACAATGCACGTCTGACTAGGCTTCGTGAGACGAAAGCCAAGTCAACACAGCTGCTGTACGTGGAGCCACGTAAGAACGTAGGACTTCCATGATTCAGCAGCCAAAGTTCATTAGTGGAGACGAAAGATACCAGAGCTCTGCCGCTTGCGTTGATGATCCGACTTCCCCAGAGTGTATGATGGGCGTTTAAATCTCCAATGGTGACCCAGGGATTGGAAGTTGAGGAAAGGATGTCTCGTAGTCTTTTGTAATCAAATCGACTTGACGGAGATAGGTAGGCGCCTACAAAAGTAAAGGCCAGATTCTTTTTCCTTACGTTTAGGCATATATATTGATTACTGTCATTAGGTGGTACAGACTGATGAGTGTAGGTTAGGTCACGGTGAATAAACACCAAAACCTTACTGTTTTCAAAAACAGCTGACGACATAAATGATTCATATCCAGAAAGCCTGATTTTGTTCGATAAGTTCGGCTCGCAAATGACGATAATGGGAAACATATTGGCGTACACGAAGCGACGGAAATCCGAAAGGCGCGCTTTGAGTCCGCGGGCATTCCACTGAAAAATAGCTGCTTGTCGGACCTCTTCCCTAAATGACCAAGGCTGTGGAGCCATGATCTACTCAAGGGTTGCAAGCACCGGACTCAGAGCGTCCATTACTTGAAGCGCACTTCTGGCAGACGGTGTGTGCATGTTGCTTAGCAGCACCCGAATGGCATTCATTAAAGGCCTAATAAGTGCTATCACTTGCTCATCTGTATTCCGCGACTCCTCGGATACAGTTTTTTGCTGTACTGGAGGCGGCTTCTTCTGCGGCTCTTCTGGCGGTCGTGTACGCGGAAGTGGCGGCCATTCCTTTGTGGAAAGAGATCTGGCAGTTTTTTCCCTTCCAACATCGGTGTTCGGAGTGCTGGAAACGCCCGCTGATAATGATGCTTGACGAGGTGACTTTTCCTGAAAGTTTGATGTTTTCCGCCGTGAAGACCTTCGTCGGTGACGTCGTCTTCGCCGTACTTTCACAGCGGCCTCTTTGTGGGAAGAGTTGTCTCTCACCATTTGTTTAAGAATGGTGATCTCTTTGTTGATCTGGGGACAGTCTTTGGAAGAGGCGCAGTGATCACCTTGACAGTTAGGACACTTCAACGTGGTTGAGCTGCAGTTGTCTTCTGAGTGGGGTTCGGCACATCGAGGGAACACGGCAAAATTTCTGCAAACACCCTTCACATGTCCAATCTTCTGAGAATTGAAGCATTGCATAGGTCTTGGAATAAATAGTCGAACCTGGTGGCGAAAGTGACCGACCTTCACGTAGGGTGGAAGGCAGTCGCCTTTGAAGGTTATCCTCGCTCAACGTGAGTTGCCGAGGCGACCAACATGCACAATCACGTTGTGTTCGCTTGCTGGTTTTATGAGAATTGGTATGTCTGCATTAGATATTTCATTGTCAATGTCATAGATGACTCCTGTTATTGTGGCACCATTCGTTGACACGATGGATCGGACCTTGATGTTTCCCAGCTGTGTTACATGTTGTAGTATGGACAGTGCGCTCGGGTTCATCACATCGATTGCCAGGATGTTTCGCCTAGTGTTTATCCTAACATCCTTGATCTCATTTGGCACGGTGTTTTCTAGATACACGGAGAGTGCTTGCCTGTTAAGAACGCGCAGGTTGTTGGTAGCGTTCTGTGGCACAAACAGGATGGAGTGAGGCCATCGCTGAGGAGCTGTTTTCACCGGGTCCGAGCTGGACGCCGAAGATGAGATGATAATTCTTCGTTTGGCCTTGCGGTACTGGACAATTCGAAAGCTGTCTTCCGAGGACTCGTCACCTGATGCGCAGTACAGCTCTGTGTCCTCGCTACCACTCGCCTTATTTCCTCGCTACCGCGAACCGATGTCCGCGGGTGAACGGGAACCGGGAGGATCCTCGGGGTGTTGTACATCCATCACCGCGATGGAGGGGGCGGTAGACCCCACAGGTGCAGTAAGAAGTCCAGAAAAACACAGAGACGGGCGAGATGTGTTCTCCAACACACCTAGAGAGAGAGAGAGAGAATGAAAAGGAAACGCAGGGAGGTTAACCAGATGTGAGTCTCCGGTTTGCTACCCTACACTGGGGATGGGGGACAGGGGTTAGAAAGATGACAGAGGAAAACGCGAAAAAAGGAACGTGCACACATGGAGACACACACACACACACACACACACACACACACACACACACACACACACACACACACACACACACACACACACACACACACACACACACACACACACACACACACACACACACACACACACACACACACACACACACACACACACACACACACACACACACACACACACACACACACACACACACACACACACACACACACACACACACACACACACACACACACACACACACACACACACACACACACACACACACACACACACACACACACACACACACACACACACACACACACACACACACACACACACACACACACACACACACACACACACACACACACACACACACACACACACACACACACACACACACACACACACACACACACACACACACACACACACACACACACACACACACACACACACACACACACACACACACACACACACACACACACACACACACACACACACACACACACACACACACACACACACACACACACACACACACACACACACACACACACACACACACACACACACACACACACACACACACACACACACACACACACACACACACACACACACACACACACACACACACACACACACACACACACACACACACACACACACACACACACACACACACACACACACACACACAAGGCGTTCCAGTTAAAGTCTTTCACACAGGCCGGTAGATTGTAAGAAGCGCAAAAGCGCTTGCACGGCCTTTTCCTGCGACGGTAGGTCCTTTCGATGTAGTAGAATACGTTTTTTGGATAGCGGTTGGTCGTCCAGTTCGTCAAGTTCGAGGCTAAGGCATGCCCTCTGTGGACTGTACTGCGGGCAGGAGCACAATATATGGCCGATGCATTCTTCATGGCCGCAGTGGTCACAGGTTGGGGTGTCGGTCATCCCTATGCGGAAGGCATAGGCGTTAGTAAAGGCAACACCCAACCTAAGTCGATATAAAAGTGTGGCGTCTCTACGGCGAAGCTGTAATGGCGCTCGAAGACTTAATGTTGGATAAAGTGAGTACAGTCGTGTATTTCTTAAATGTGGCTCATTCCACTGCGACTCCGTGCACTGCCGAGCAAGTAGGCGGAACGTCCGTGCCGCGTCAGTTCTAGAAAGAGGAATTGGGACGTGGCGCTCCTCAGTATGGGCTGAGCGGGCAGCGTGATCCGCCCGATCATTGCCGATAATCCCGCAGGGACTTGGAAGCCACTGGAACGTTATTTCATGGCCGGCATCAGTTATATGGTGTAACGTCTCTGTAGTATGGAAGATTAGTTGTTCGTGCGGTCTGCGTCGTAGAGGTGACAGTAGAGACTGCAGTGCCGCCTTAGAATCGCAGAATATTGTCCATTTGTGTGGCGGTTCATCACCAATGTGATGAAGGGCAGTTAAGAGCGCTGCGAGCTCTGCTGCCGTCGATGTGGTCGCGTGGGTCGTCTTAAATTTGATTGTTGTAGATTTCGCTGGAATGACGATTGCCGCCGCGGAGCTGCTTGGAAGGACAAATCCATCAGTGTAAATATGCATTGAGTCACGATAGTTCTCGTACAAATGTAGTAGCGTAAGCTGTCCAAGGGCTGGTGATGACAGATCAGCTTTTTTCGAGATACCAGGTATTGCCAGGTTGACTTCTGGCTGAGCGAGGCACCATGGAGGGATCGAAGGTTTCGCAGATGGCGTGAAACAAGCTCGCAAAGATGATTCATACGCAGTTATCGTTTGGCTGTAAGATGTGTGTGGCCTGTCCGCTGGTAGAGAGGCTAAATGGTGACGAGGATTCCTGGTTAGATGCCTTATATGGGTCCTGAGTACTTCAATTTCAATGTGGGTCTTGACAAGGTGGTCTCTAGAGATTGCTATCGTAGCCACTGATGAAGCACTCTGAGGCAGGCCTAGTCAGATCCGGAGCACTCGACCCTGAAGACTTTGTATTGTGCGTAGATTCGTTTTGCCTGTGTTGTTTATTGCTGGCAAGCTGTATCGCAGAAATCCGAAAAAAAGCACCCTGACATTCCCCTGACCTGGGGAATGTCGCCTAGTGCCATGTTACAACACACCTAGAAATTCCCATTACAAAATTGGGTCTCACCTTGTCGGTTAATCTCCTCCTCTATTTCGGCGCGAGCGCCAGGGGTTTTGCATTGCATCAGGTATGCGAATACCTCCACAATAACATAACAGCTACCGGCAGATTTCCTTGCTAAATGTTTCGAAAATTTCTGCATTCAAAAAAGCATTTGGGTATTTTCATATCTTTCAATATTTAATTCTCACATATTCTCTCCCGGTATTTTAATTCTTCTTTTTCTTTCAAATTACTCTGAATTTTCGCGCAAGGCACAATCTTTAGCTTGACTCCAGTTTTTCCTATTTTATCGGGTATCCCCACTGAACCCTGGCCAATCCGCCGTCGTGGGTTTGTGCCATGTGACCAAAGAAGAAGAAGAAGAAGGCGTTGTTTTTTTGGGTATGTGCCATATACCTGGGGTGAAGAAGAAGGAGAAGAAGAAGAAGAAGAGGCGGCGGCAGCGACACCGACGCAGCTGGCGAGTGCAATAGGACGGTATGATGAAAGGTCGAGTGGTGATTTCCCCTTCTTAAGAAGTGAAAGCAGACGACTGGTCTTCCAGTCATGAGGAATATGCCAGCAGTCCGTGACTTGCTATAAATGTCCAAAAGAGCCCGTCGAGCTGCTTGGCCAAGGTTGGCAAGTGCGGAGTACGAAACACCATCGGGCTCTGGTGATGATGACCTTCTACAACAAGCCAGCGCAGCATCGAGTTCTTCTATGGAAAATAGTGCATCCAACCGAGAATCCCGTGAGGGTGGAACATTGTTGCAGTGCAGCGTTGCGCCTGGATTCGGAGGGCCTGTTATTCTTGCGCAGGAATCTTCGGCTACCTTAACCACACTGCGCCTTTAGTGGAGCGCTTCGGATTTGAACAGGTAGCGCTGTTGAGGGTACATTCGAAGACCCCGAATTACACTCCAAACGCGTGACAAATGCTTCCGTGGATCAAGCGTTTGGCAAAATGTCCTCCACCGTTGTGTTTGCAGTGCCTGAATTCTGCGCTGAATCTTCTTCTGTAAGCGCCTAGCATCTCTTAGGTGTAGGCGCGACTGTGTGCGTCGGTATCTGCGCTCTGCCCTGCGCCGTTGTGATCGCAGTCGCTGCAATTTGAAGTCAAAATGGGTGTAGTTAGCGGCAGGGTTAAAGGGGCAGGTGGCGTGTTTCATGGCCTCCTTATTTTTTGTGCAAGACCGGTAGAGAAGCCCTCTGCGCAAGCAGCCTCCATAAGTAATTTAAAAACTGTCCAGTGTATGCACCGCCTACACGTGGCTGGGGAAAATGTGGAATGGCCGGTAGGAATCAGATAGTATGGGATATGGTCGCTGCCATGGGTTTCTACATCCAAACACCACCGGACGCTGTTGTTAAGGCACTTTGAAACGAAAGTCAAGTCCAAGCAGCTGCTATAAGTCACCCATCGTACAAGCTGTCTTCCCCTAACATCCATCCTAACGCCTCCCCACATGGTGTGATGAGCATTGAAGTCACCCATAATAACCCATGGAGCAGGTGTAGCTGCCATCGAACCACTCAACCTTCTGGCGTCGAAACGACTTGATGGCGCCAAGTACACCACCAGTAGCGTAAACGTCAATCACGGCTCTTCACTGTCAGGCAAAAGTACTGATTGTATTCGTTTGGAGGAACTGAATGTTGCACATATGTAAGTTCACGTTGAATGTAGACGGTGAATTTGCTGGATCTGTTGCACGTGGGTGATGAAAATGCCTCGTAACCAGATATTCGCAAAATTGCCGGGGTCTTCGGTTCACAAATGACAAGAATGGGGAAGTGATTCTCGTAGACGTAGTGCCGCAAATCGGAAATCCGGGAGTGGAGCCCACTAGCATTCTATTGGAAATGAAAGCTTGCTTGACTTTCTTTTGAAAAGACAGGTCCGAAGTAGCCATGATGCCGCCTGCTGTAGAGCCGGAAGAACTGGATGTAGCGCATCCAGCACTTGAAGTGCGCTATTTGCTGCTGGCGTGTGTAGGCTGGAAAGCAGAGCACGCATGGCATTCATTAGTGTCGTGAGCATTGCAATCACTTGCATATCTGGGCCATGGCCTTGATCGTGCCTGTTGGCTGGATCAGTCGTAAGCTCTGCACACTGCCCCGAGTGCGCCAACATCCCTGACGCAGTAGGCGTAGAAGACTTTGGCAGTGGTGGCCAAGTTGCATCTTACGCAGCAGGTACAGCCTCACCAAGCGCCGGGCTCCCTTGATTTGGTACGGTTTTTGGCGGAGGCGGACAAGCTGCAGTTGGGTTTGGGGCATTATTGTCAAATGTTACCGCTTTCTTTGACGACCTTCGGCGGCGCGAACGACGTCGTCGCACCTGTGCGGCGGCTTGTTTGTGTGTAGAATGGTCTCGTACCATTTGCTTCAGTACCGCCCGCTCGGTCTTTAGACAGGGGCAGTCTTTCGAGGAAGAGTCATGAGGGCCGTGGTAGTTGGCGCACTTGAATGTAGTCGCGCGGCAAACATCACCGCTGTGTGACTCGGGCATCGCGGGCACACGATGGAGTTGATGCAGACGCCACTCACGTGGCCGATTCTCATGCACTTCCTGCATCGAAGTGGCTTAGGAACAAAAGGTCGAACTGGATGACGAAAGTGCCCAACCTTCACGTACGATGGAATGCAGTAACCGTTGAAGGTCAGCTTGATGCATGGAGATCTGCCTAACCACTGAACTTGAATGATGGAAATGCCGTCGGTTGCCGGCTTGATCAACATGGGTAAATCTGCATCACAGATGGCGATGTCGACGCTGTAGATTACGCCAGCCGCAGTGCCGCTGTCCTGGAGAAAAGGGGGGCGTACACTGATGTTGCAGAGTTTTGTGATTGCGGTTAAATTCTCTAGTGAACTTCGCTCCACCACATCAATGGCAAGGATGTTTTTGAACGGGTTGATTCTGACATCTTTTATGCCTCCCGGTACAAGGCTCTCCAGATAAATAGAGATGGCTTGCCTGTTCAGTAGGTTCATGTTGTCCGTTGAGGAACATACTAGGCAATTTCGCATGTTTGCTGGCAGCTGACCTTCAGCCCCTGACTGTCAGCGCTTCCCTTGTGAAAACAATGGCCACGTGAACGCGGCCCAGTCCGCGTCACCATTGTAAATCCATTTTTAGATAGTGCTTAACAATTTATCACAGCGGCCGTAGGCAATTAGAGTCGAGGAGAGGAGAAAAAAGCATGCTTGCATTAGACAACCAGAATAGTTGTACCGACAACGATGCCACTAATTACTGTGTGCTTGAAAACTCTTCGTTTAAGTGTACCAGTGCAATGACAGCTCTTTACGGATCGTCATTGATTGCCATGGCGGCGTCGGAGCGTTGTTGTAACCAGGCTGTGGTTCCTGTGGTGGAGGGTGACCCTGAGAGTTGCCGAGCATGGGTTAACGCTGCCGGAGGGTGGCAGCTATATAATCGCGACGCAAATGCGCTGCACAATACATCCGGCCAGTTCCACGACGATGAGTGAGACAGACGCAGTGGCTAAACGCGCGACGCGACCAAAGGGTCAACGACACCGCCATCGAGGTCCAGCTCTACGCGCGGCCGAAACAGAAGACGCTACATAGTCGCGACGCAAAAGGTGCCCGCGGCGTGACACACGCGCCACCGATAGCGCCTGCAGCGAGAAAAAAAACGACACGCGCGTGATGTCCAGTGGTTGGGCAGCGTCCCCTGTGGATATTGCTTTTGATTTCATTTCCCCACCTTATGCGAAGCATCTGCCTGCAAGGATATTAACTAGAATCATCTTGGATCACCTTGCCCAGTACCTGCATCATACTGTACTTGCAACAGATGCGTCTGCGGTCGACAGGAAGGCAAGGGTTCGTATTTTCTCAGAGTCTCTGTAGTGGAGCTTTTCGGTCAGAGTGCCAAACTACACAACCATTTAGGAGAGCGAGTTGACGGGCTAGTTGGTATTGCATGGTGTAGGAACAGCGCTAAGAACAGGACAGAAGTCAAACATGGAAGCACAGGGACGGGCACAGGGACACAACCATATTTCTAGCAGAGTTTATGGCTCTGGGGCTGGCCGCTTTTGCAATTCCCACAACTGTTTCTGTGGTGATATTCCTCTCAGATTGTCTCTCTGTTTTGCTGGCGGTGGAGTCCACACGAGACGCTTTTTTTGAGACGCTCACTAAACGTTTTTCTTCCTGGATGGGTGAAATAGGTGCGCTTCGTTTGGATACCAGGCCACTGCGGTATTTTACAAAACGAAGCAGCAGACTCGTGCGTGTAAAACACGGCAGTGCGAGGTAACGATGACAGTCATGCGCTACAGGATTCCCCGTTTAAATCTGTACTTATGTAGATGCGGGTTCAGTCCCACAAACCTCTGTGCGGCTTGTGGTGAAGTAGAGACATTGGAGCATATCTTACTCTCTTGCCGGAGGTTTGCACACAAGAGGAGAACACACCTAGAAATTCCCATTACAAAATTGGGTCTCACCTTGTCGGTTCCTCTCCTCCTCTCTTTCGGCGCGAGCGCCAGGGGTTTTGCGTTACATCAAGTATGCGAATACCTCCACAATTACATAACAGCTACCGGCAGATTTCCTTGCTAAATGTTTCGAAAATTTCCGCATTCAAAAAAGCATTTGGGTATTTTCATATCTTTCATTATTTAATTCTCACATATGCTCTCCCGGTATTTTGTTTCTTCTTTTTCTTTTAAATTACTCTGGATTTTCACGCAAGGCACAATCTTTAGCTTGACTCCAGTTTTTCCTATTTTATGGGGTATCCCCAGTGAACCCTGGCCAATCCGCCGTCGTGTTTATGTGCCATGTGACCAAAAAAGAAGAAGAAGAAGTGGAAGAAGAAGAAGAGAAGAAGAAGACGAAGAAGATGAAGAAGAAAAAGAGAAAGAAAAAGAGAAAGAAAAAGTAGAATAATAATAATAGTAATAATAATAATAATAATAATAAGAAGAAGAAGAAGAAGAAGAAGAAGAAGAAGATAGCGGTTTTCGGATAGCGGTTGGTCGTCCAGTTGGTCAAGTTCGCTGCTAAGGCATGCCCTCTGTGGACTGTACTGCGGGCAGGAGCACAATATATGGCCAATTGATTCTTCATGGCCGCAGTGGTCACAGGTTGGGGTGTCGGTCATCCCTATGTGGAAGGCGTATGCTTTAGTAAAGGCAACACCCAACCAAAGTCGATATAAAAGCGTGGCGTCTCTACGGCGAAGCTGTGATGGCACTCGAAGACTTAATGTTGGTTCAAGTGAGTACAGTCGCGTATTTCTTAAATGTGGCTCATTCCACAGCGACTCCGTGCACTGCCGAGCAAGTAGGCGGAGCTTCCGTGCCGCGTAAGTTCTAGAAAGAGGAATTGGGACGTGGCGCTCCTCAGTATGGGCTTAGCGGGCAGCGTGATCCGCCCGTTCATTGCCGATAATCCCGCAGTGACTCTGAAGCCACTGGAACGTTATGTCATGGCCGGCATCACTTATATGGTGTAACGTCTCTGTAATATGGAAGATTAGTTGTTCGTGCGGTCCGCGTCGTAGAGGTGACAGTACAGACTGGAGTGCCGCCTTCGAATCGCAGAATATTGTCGATTTATGTGGCGGTTCATCACCAATGTGATGAAGGGCAGTTAAGAGCGCTGCGAGCTCTGCTGCCGTCGATGTTGTCGCGTGGGTCGTCTTAAATTTGATTTTTGTAGCTTCCGCTGGAATGACGATCGCCGCCGCGGAGCTGCTTGGAAGGACAGATCCATCAGTGTAAATATGCATTGAGTCACGGTAGTTCTCGTACAAATGTAGTAGCGTGAGCTGTCTAAGGGCTGGTGATGACATATCAGCTTTTTTCGAGATACCAGGTATTGCGAGGTCACCCTCGCAATACCTCGTCACTATTTAGCCTCTCTACCAGCGGACAGGCCACACACATCCTTCAGCCAAACGATAACTGCATATGATGAATCATTGCCCGCTTGTTTCACTCTGGCTGCGAGACCTTCGATCCCTCCATGGTGCCTCGCTCAGCCAGAACACACCTAGAAATTCCCATTACAAAATTGGGTCTCACCTTGTCGGTTCCTCTCCTCCTCTCTTTCGGCGCGAGCGCCAGGGGTTTTGCATTGCATCAAGTATGCGAATACCTCCACAATTACATAACAGCTACCGGCTGATTTCCTTGCCTAAATGTTTCTAAAATTTCCGCATTCAAAAAACCATTTGGGAATTTCCATATCTTTCATTATTTAATTCTCACATATTCTCTCCCGGTATTTTAATTCTTCTTTTTCTTTCAAATTACTCTGAATTTTCGCGCAAGGCACAATCTTTAGCTTGACTCCAGTTTTTCCTATTTTATAGGGTATCCCCAGTGAACCCTGGCCAATCCGCTGTCGTGGGTATGTGCCATGTCACCAAAGAAGAAGAAGAAGAAGAAGGAGAAGAAGAAGGAGGAGGATAAGAAGAAGAAGCAGGAGGAGAAGAAGAAGAAGAAGAAAAAGAAGAAGAAGAAGAAGAAGAAGAAGAAGAAGAAGAAGAAGAAGAAGAAGAAGGAAAAGAAATGGAGGCGGCGGCAGCGGCGGCGAAAAACTTCAGATGCCTGTCAACCGTTTTTTCACGTATGATATGTGTGGGCTCCATGACAAGTCTCTGTCGATTATGACACCTCGAAGCTTGTACGATCAAACCCGTCGTATTATTTGGCCATTTATGATTACACTGTAGTTTGCCATGGGATTGCGCATAAATGGCACTAGTACGCATTTCTCGGAGGAAATTTCCAGGCCTCGATTACGGAGGTAGATAACAGTTTGTGTGGGGGCTCTCTGAATTCTCGCTCGCAACTGTAGGCGTGTTACTGCAGATGTCCATATGCAGATGTCATCCGCGTACATTGATAGCCTGACTGTGGTTGGCACGTGCTCAAGGAGAGCAATTAGTGTTAGATTAAATAACGCGGGGCTAAGTACACCGCCCTGGGGGACGCCGCGGTAGCTATAGCGAAGAGAAGTATGGCCTTCCTCGGTGCTTACAAAGAAGGTTCGCATGGATAGATAGCTCCGTTTCCATTGAAACATCCGACCACCCACTCCTACCTCTGCGAGAGCAGAGAGGATGGCTTCATGCGTAAAGTTGTCATACGCCCCTTTAACGCCGGGGAATAAGGATGCGCAGAGACGCTTACGGCATTTCTCATGTTGAATGTAGGTCACCAGGTCGACGACGTTATCGATCGATGATCGACCGCGTCAGAAGCCCGCCATGGCATCTGGGTAGGTGTTGTGGTACTCCAAGTACCACTCCAGGCATCCTAGGACCATCCTCTCCATTACTTTTCCCACACAGCTCGCCAAAGCGATCGGGCGATATGATCAGAGCTCCAACGGCGACTTGCCAGGCTTCAGCAGTGGAACAAGGCGACTTGTCTTCCAGGTTGTTGGTAGCGTGCCATTTCTCCAAGATTCATTGTACACCTCAAGAAGAACTCCTCTCGCTCGGTCCCTCAGGTGACACAGAGCTCGGTAGGAAATTCCGTCAGGTCCTGGCGCTGATGTGTGGCTACACAAAGCTAATGCTGCCTTAAGTTCGTGGATCGAGAATGGTAGATCCAACCGGAAATCACGTGGTGGCGGGTAGCTGCTCGAAGGTGATGGAATGTTGGTAGCTGCGAGTTGGCCGGATAATCTGGCGCAGAAATCTTCTGCCACGTCAATCTCCGATCTCTTTTGAGAGAGGGCAAGCGCCTTGAATGGGAATCGCTGTACGGGAAGTGTCCGCAGCCCGCGCACCGTTCTCCATAGTTGCGATAAAGGCTTGCGTGGATCTAGCGACTTACAGAAGGCAGCCCAACGTTGCGATTCGAGCTTGTCTAACCGGCGCTGTATCTTCTTTTGCGTGCGCCTGGCGGTCCGTAGATCGTTCATTGTTTTCGTACGTCGGTACATTCGTTCAGCACGTCGTCGGATTGCTCGTAGTCGTTCAAGTTCCACATCAAAATCATTAAGTTTCGAGGAGCATGTTTGAGTACACATAGTGTCTTGCACCACGCTCTTGATTGCCTCTTCCAAGTCGAAAGATGAATTGGCGTCGCAGTGTTCTTCCATAATAGACTGAAATTTAGGCCAGTCCACTCTTTGGATCGTATCCTTTGTTTTGGAAGCGGTCAATCCTCCGATCTTGATGTACGTGGGTATATGGTCGCTTCCGTGCGTCTCTATGTACGCAAACCACCCTGCACGTCTGACTAGGCTTCGTGAGACGAAAGCGAAGTCAAGACAGCTGCTCTACGTGGAGCCACGTAAGAACGTAGGACTTCCATCATTCAGCAGCCAAAGTTCATTACTTTAGGCGAAAGATACCAGAGCTCTGCCTCTTGTGTTGATGATCCGACTTCCCCAGAGTGTATGATGGGCGTTGAAATCTCCAATGGTGACCCAGGGATTGGAAGTTGAGGAAAGGATGTCTCGTAGTCTTTTGTAATCAAATCGACTTGACGGAGATGGGTAGGCGCCTACAAAAATAAAGGCCAGATTCTTTTTCCTGACGTTTAGGCATATACATTGATTACTGTCATTAGGTGGTACAGGCTGATGAGTGTAGGTTAGGTCACGGTGAATAAACATCAAAACCTTACTGTTTTCATAAACAGCTGACGACATAAATGATTCATATCCAGAAAGCCTGATTTTGTTCGATAAGTTCGGCTCGCAAATGACGATAATGGGAAAAATATTGGCGTACACGAAGCGACGGAAATCCGAAAGGCGCGCTTTGAGTCCGCGGGTATTCCACTGAAAAATAGCTGCTTGTCGGACCTCTTCCCTAAATGACCAAGGCTGTGGAGCCATGATCTACTCAAGGGTTGCAAGCACCGGACTCAGAGCGTCCAGTACTTGAAGCGCACTTCTGGCAGACGGTGTGTGCATGTTGCTTAGCAGCACGCGAATGGCATTCATTAAAGGCCTAATAAGTGCTATCACTTGCTCATCTGTATTCCGCGACTCCTCGGATACAGCACTTCGCTGTACTGGAGGCGGCTTCTTCTGCGGCTCTTCTGGCGGTCGTGTACGCGGAAGTGGCGGCCATTCCTTTGTGGAAAGAGATCTGGCAGTTTTTTCCCTTCCAACATCGGTGTTCGGAGTGCTGGAAACGTCCGCTGATAATCATGCTTGACGAGGTGACTTTTCCTGAAAGCTTGATGTTTTCCGCCGTGAAGACCTTCGTCGGTGACGTCGTCTTCGCCGTACTTTCACAGCGGCCTCTTTGTGGGAAGTGTTGTCTCTCACCATTTGTTTAAGAATGGTGATCTCTTTCTTGATCTGGGGACAGTCTTTGGAAGAGGCGCAGTGATCACCTTGAAAGTTAGGACACTTCAACGTGGTTGAGCTGCAGTTGTCTTCTGAGTGGGGTTCGGCACATCGAGGACACACGGCAAAATTTCTGCAAACACCCTTCACATGTCCAATCTTCTGAGAATTGAAGCATTGCATAGGTCTTGGAATAAATAGTCGAACCTGGTGGCGAAAGTGGCCGACCTTCACGTAGGGTGGAAGGCAGTCGCCTTTGAAGGTTATCCTCACACAACGTGAGTTGCCGAGGCGACCAACATGCACAATCACGTTGTGTTCGCTTGCTGGTTTTATGAGAATTGGTAGGTCTGCATTAGATATTTCATTGTCAATGTCATAGATGACTCCTGTTATTGTGGCACCATTCGTTGGCACGATGGATCGGACCTTGATGTTTCCCAGCTGTGTTACATGTTGTAGTATGGACAGTGCGCTCGGGTTCATCACATCGATTGCCCGGATGTTTCGCCTAGTGTTTATCCTAACATCCTTGATCTCATTTGGCACGGTGTTTTCTAGATACACGGAGAGTGCTTGCCTGTTAAGAACGCGCAGGTTGTTGGTAGCGTTCTGTGGCACAAACAGGATGGAGTGAGGCCATCGCTGAGGAGGTGTTTTCACAGGGTCCGAGCTGGACGCCGAAGATGAGATGATAATTCTTCGTTTGGCCTTGCGGTACTGGACAATTCGAAAGCTGTCTTCCGAGGACTCGTCACCTGATGCGCAGTACAGCTCTGTGTCCTCGCTACCACTCGACTTATTTCCTCGCTTCCGCGAACCGATGTCCGCGGGTGAACGGGAACCGGGAGGATCTTCGGGGTGTTGTACATCCATCACCGCGATGGGGGGGGGGGGGGGGGCGGTAGACCCTACAGGTGCAGTAAGAAGTCCAGAAAAACACAGAGACGGGCGAGATGTGTTCTCCAACACACCTAGAGAGAGAGAGAGAATGAAAAGGAAACGCAGGGAGGTTAACCAGATGTGAGTCTCCGGTTTGCTACCCTACACTGGGGATGGGGGACAGTGGTTAGAAATATGACAGAGGAAAACGCAAAAAAAGGAACGTGCACACATGGAGACACACACACACAAGGCGTTCCAGTTAAAGTCTTTCACACAGGCCGGTAGATTGTAAGAAGCGCAAAAGCGCTTGCCGGCCTTTTTCTGCGACGGTAGGTCCTTTCGATGTTGTAGAATACGTTTTTCGGATAGCGGTTGGTCGTCCAGTTGGTCAAGTTCGTGGCTAAGGCATGCCCTCTGTGGACTGTACTGCGGGCAGGAGCACAATATATGGCCGATTGATTCTTCATGGCCGCAGTGGTCACAGGTTGGGGTGTCGGTCATCCCTATGCGGAAGGCATAGGCTTTAGTAAAGGCAACACCCAACCAAAGTCGATATAAAAGTGTGGCGTCTCTACGGCGAAGCTGTGATGGCGCTCGAAGACTTAATGTTGGATCAAGTGAGTACAGTCGCGTATTTCTTAAATGTGGCTCATTCCACTGCGACTCCGTGCACTGCCGAGCAAGTAGGCGGAGCTTCCGTGCCGCGTCAGTTCTAGGAAGAGGAATTGGGACGTGGCGCTCCTCAGTATGGGCTGAGCGGGCAGCGTGATCCGCCCGATCATTAACGGATAATCCCGCAGGGACTTGGAAGCCACTGGAACGTTATTTCAGGGCCGGTATCAGTTATATATTGTAACGTCTCTGTAATATGGAAGATTATTTGTTCGTGCGGTCTGCGTCGTAGACGTAACAGTAGAGACTGCAGTGCCGCCTTCGAATCGCAGAATATTGTCCATTTGTGTGGCGGTTCATCACCAATGTGATGAAGGGCA